>NC_132943.1:691666-1037500 GCF_034638445.1 Ciconia boyciana | reverse complement strand
CAGCATTTCAGAGATCTTCATCCAAGTTCACGCACCATGAGTGCTATTTCCTAACTGCGGTCACCGGCCTGTTTCCCTTGGTCTCCTCTTTCCTATATGTAATATTCTTAAACTTCCTAAACCGAACGAAACAGAGCAGGATACCCACTTTTAAAACGCTATCTAAGCAAAAAAATGTTTTGGCAATTCCTTTGGGTTGCTTGGACGAGGTCTGGTGAAGAGGCTCTGTGTCAGCGTTGTCTCCCCCGGCCAGGAGTGCTCCGGCTTTGTGCCTAATGGGGGGAAAGTCAGTTTGGCCCCATCACCTCCGTGGTTTTGTGAGGGATCTCGTGATTGTAAGTCTGAGTCCAGTACCGTCCCCGTGTTTCGGATGCTGCTTTTATTTGCAGTTCGGGGATCCACGTAGAAGAGGTAAGAGGAGCACGGGCGACAGCATCGTCCGTACGCAGAGTTAAAGCGTTACGTGTCTGTCGTGGTTCGTGTGTGTCGGTGGCTGCCTAGAGAGTTCAGTTTTCTTTTTATGTTTTAAATTGCTTAGTTATATTTGAGTGTAAACCAGAGCAAATCTAAGGGAAATCCCTAAACCAGTTCCTTTTCCTTCTTATTAAAAAAAACCCAAGCAAAATCCCCAAACCCTAAGCTGCCCTTCTGCTGAAAGCTTGCTCATGTCTGGGAATTGTTAGGGGTGAGTTCCTCGTGTTGATGACGGCATTTCCCAACCGTGAGATCACTTGAAAGAGCTAGGAGGCCCGTACCAAGACCTGGGGAAAATACATTTGTGGCTGCTGAGGGTGAATGTCATGGGTCCTCCTGCAGCTCGTGGGATCGAGCCCAAGCGCTGTATCCTGGAGCAGTACCACATGTCTGAACTGCCTCAGCCCATGCGTGTGGCTGAGCAACAACCAGGGACATCATAAAATGAGAGTTTGCAAGTTGTAGTTCTCCCAGATACGATATTAACCAGCTTTATGGTGAAGAAAATACGCAGGCAAGTGGAAACCAGATTGCAGGTCATGTTCTACATTTGAAATTCTACCAAGTAAAACTTCTGCCAGGCTCTGATATATATATTCGTAAAGAAATACCATTAGAGAAATCCATGAGCCAGAACGACTGCTAAGGCACTATCAGGACAATGCCGTGCTCGACCAGCAGAGTATTGCTAGGGAAGTGACTTTTTACAGATATCTGTTGTTTGGAAATGGCACGTTGAGGCTGTGGCTTTGCTCAGAAGCGTGCTTGGGTAAGAAGGGAGAAGGTCTCCCTTCTGCGGAGAACTCTGCTCGTCGCTTGGTCTTCATACTTGGTCTGTCTCCAAAAGGATGGCTTCAGCAGCCGTGGACGTGACGGCACGTGAGAGCACAGCCCGAGTAAGCTGTTGGGCGTATTTACACTTGGCTTTGTGGGAGGAGGTCTGGGGGGGCTTTGGTCAGGCGGTGGAGGATGCTGTGTTCTGCCCTTATAATTGGTGTGCTGTTTTGGGGTGGGGAAAAAACCCTTGAGTAGGTCACGTAACACATTTCCCTCTAACAGTTTCGTCATCCCTTGATTCTTGGTGTATTCTTGAAGGGAAGTATGTTGGTTTTAGGTACACTGCTTGCCGTTCTGGGGAAGAGGCCAGCTGCGGGAGGAACGAGTCCCTTGCACCGCATGGAGCTGAACTCGAGTTAGGGGAGCTGCTCCAGCCAGCAGCGAGCAGTAAGCGTGTTGGATAAAGATTAAGCAGCTCGAGCAAAATCTTGGCGCTCCGCTGGTTGTCTCAGTTCTGCTTTTGGCTGAAGTCTTGGCTTTTAGCAGAGCTACGCGACGCAGCGTTCCCTCCTCTGCCCCACAAGAAGGCTACGTGCCAGCACAAGCGCGCTCCTTCAGCAGACCTTCAGCCAAGGGGTCCTTTGTGCCGGGGAGGGAGGGAGGACCCCGGCTTTTGTGAGATCTGAGCTAAGCCTTAATGCAAAAGGCTGCAGTGGTCTCAGAAAACACGATTCGCCCTAAACCGCCTTGCAGCCCCGCCGCTCGTGGCAGAGCACGGCGCAGGGTGGGCAGCCCTGCCACGCCAGCCGCCACAGGAACCGCGCGGGGCGACCGCCCGTGTGCCGAGACGCGAGCGTCCGTGCACGCCGGGCCGGGGAGTTGCGGGTGCCACGGGGCTCTCCCGGCCCTGACGGCCCCGAGCAAAGCGGCAGCTCTGTGGAGAACTGAAACTGCTGCCCTTCTCTTATCCCCCTTCTAGGAAGCGCGCCTTCCTGCTGCTGGGAGGTGGTGTCAAGCGTAGCTGACCTGTCTTGAATGTTAAGCAAAATGTAATAGTTGTATCTTGCAGGTGTGGTTATAGTATGGATGAAACCCCTAGTATTCTAAACCTGTAACTGTATTCTAAAATAGTAAAAATGTAACTAGTTCTGTAACTAGTATTCTAAAATAGATTAAACTGGGAAGATACCTCTAGACACCCCAAAAAATTGTCCTCAGGGACTCTGTGCGAGACATGATCTTCCATGAAACTCCACACGCCCTTTCAGAAAGGCAGGGATTTTTTATGCGGAGCACAAGGATGCATTATTAAAGAATCGATGTATAAGATGTTTGATCTGCCAACTTTTCTTCAAATAACGGGACTGCGGTTTGGGCTTAAACGTGCTAAGCAAACCAGCAGTGCTGTGTGCCAGCCCTGCTCCACGTGCGTGGGCTCCTCGATCTGTGCGCAGGTGTCGTGGTTTAGCCCCAGCCAGGAACTAAGCACCACGCAGCCGCTCGCTCACTCCCCCCTGGTGGGATGGGGGAGAGAATCGGAAGAGCAAAAGTAAGAAAACTCGAGGGTTCAGATAAAGACAGTTTAATAGGGAAAGCAAAAGCCGCGCATGCAAGCAAAACAAAGCAAGGAATTCCTTCACTGCTTCCCATGGGCAGGCAGGTGTTCAGCCATCTCCAGGAAAGCAGGGCTCCGTCACGCGTAACAGTTACTTGGGAAGACAAACGCCATCACTCCGAACGTCCCCCTTCTTCTTCCCCAGCTTTATATACTGAGCATGACGTCATGTGGTATGGAATAGCCCTTTGGGCAGTTTGGATCAACTCTCCTGGCTGTGCCCCCCCCCAGCTGCTTCTGCACCTGGCAGAGCACGGGGAGCTGAAAAGTCCTTGACCAGTGCAGCAACAACTAAAACATCTCTATTATCAACACTGTTTTCAGCACAAATCCAAAGCATAGCCCCATACCAGCCACTCTAAAGAAAATTAACTCAATCTCAGCTGAAACCAGGACAGCAGGGGAGGTCTGCACCATGCGTGGGGCTTCTGGTGGTGTCTTTCAATCCTCCTCCTCGGGCGCTGCATTCACGCCGATAAAGCGGTGAGGCCGTGTGCGTGGGTGCTCCCAGGCAGGGCCCCGACAGCCTTCCCGCGCCAGGCCGGCGGTGGAGCCGGGGAAGAGGGCCGGCTGCGAGGCGGCTCTTTGTACGCATGTACGGCTGCGTTTTGTGTTTCTCTCTTCTTCAGCGGGGCTTCCTGCAAACCCAGCGCGCACGAGGGGACTTTCCCATACCGGCCCCACCATCACGGTGCCCTGCCTGTTCCTGCAGCCTTCTGCAGATGGTGAAACGAGCAGATGACTTCAATAAGAAAGATCCCAGCTAAAACACGGCACGCCTTGCTTTCGCAGAAGATGAATTTTCCAGATTTCACAGGTTTCCTGTTTTTTTTTAAAACACTCCATGAACTTGCCTTTACAACAGAAGCCAGGGGATGGTGCATGCCAGCACTGGAAACGGGAGCGTTTGGAAGCATCAGGAAGATCTGTAGTCACGGCGTGAGCTTGGCCCCCGTCCTGGGGCAGGGGAGGCAGTCACAGCGATGGCGCGGACTGGGGTGCGAAAGGAAGCGCTTCAGGTAGGAAGCGTGTTCCCTGAGGTGGTTCAGATGCCTCCTGAAGCAGAGAAATAAACCCGCGATCTCATCGTCTTCACTAATAGTGCCCCAAAGGACGTGAAAGTGCTTGCTTGTGTTGCAGTTATTGGTGGCATCCTGGAACACGCTGCGGAAGACGCAGATTCCTTCTCTTCAGAGCGTCGCTCGGGAAGGCTTTACGATGATGGGTTTTTGTAGCGTGAACACACCTACGTTTTCTGCTTTACATACAAGTATTTTCTGTGTTGGGAACAAGATCTGAGGACTATTTTTTAAATAGTCACCTTTAAACTCAGACGCTTACCCGTGCCATTTTGGTTTAGCGTGTTCAATTTTTTTAGGTCCTAGATGATGTTTTCATCTTTATCGACTTGCTTCAAAAGATAGGGTGACTGTCCCCATTGGAAACCAGAGGAACCGTTGCTCCTCTTTAAGCCCCAGACGAAGCCCAAGCACTGCTGTGGCTCTTCTGTGGACCAGCAAATGACTTCTACCGCGAGTCAAACAGATCATTTAAAAACTCAGGCCCGAATGTTTGCACGCGTGGCTGTGTTAATTCAGCAGCTGTGGTGAATGCCGCTCCCTGTAGTCTGGGACTCAGTACAGATGGCAGATGTACGCTGACATGCTGATTTTTGTTTGTCTCTCAGAATATTTTTTTTAAATTACACAAAGCAAGTAGACAGCCAAAACTCTTGCGTATTTGGTATTAAGACGACTTAACAATAGGAAGTCATCAGTTTGTTTTCTAGATCCTAACGCAATGGTTGCCATAAGAACACAAATTATGTGTACATTTTAATGCATCTATGCTTCATAATTATGCATGGTTGTGTGCTGTTATAATTGACATAAAATATAAAACAGGTCAAAGAGCAGCTATTAAAACTATTTTTCATTTTGCTTCCTGACAGCTAGCGACATCAATGCCTACTGCATTTAATAGGACCATGCAGGGAATGCAAAGATAGTTATATAATTTCAACCGTATTAAAGCCTCCAGAACTTGCAACCTAATTATTTCCTACAGTGTCTTGTTGTAAACTGTATTACTTTGTGTGGAATTTGTTCATTTTAAGATTAAACAATTGGGCTACGTTAAATTAGCACGAAGGGGAAAATCATAAAACTTTTGGATGTATTTCACAGAGGTCATTCTGTTAGGTTAAGAATTATCCCAGGAGCAATGATTTTCTGCCACTCAAGATAAAAAATAATGTTAGAATTGCGCTAATTCCATGCAGTTATTTTAATCACTGAAGTAACTTCTACCAAAGGGCTAAATTGTAGTTGTACCCTCTCTCTAATCATAGAGTGACAGAGAGAAAAAAAAAAAAGAAGAAAAATAATGAATTTATAAGATGACCCTCCTCTTGGTAATGGCTGCATGAAGACAAAGCAACAGGGTCCGACCTGCCCGGTTTTCGCTCATTATTGATCGTCCTCTCGTGCCATAATGGTCGAGGGCTCCCATTCTCTTGTGGGCGGTTAGATTTCTTTTGGAATCCATGCCATATGTGGTCTGTATTTTGTAATGAATCCTTTTAAAATTAGGTTTGAGGGGGACATCTAATCTGGGCTGAGAAGCACCCACGGTCACGTCTGCGTGAGCACCTCCGGCTCCTGCCCGAGACCCCCGTGGGCGCTGCCCCTCACGCCCGCGCAAGCCAGGACCAGAGACCGAGTGCGCTGGGGGGAGATCCTTCCTGGGGACCTGCTGCAGTGCCGCGGGAGACGATGGACGAGAAGCAAGCTACGTGAGCTGAAAATCCACTATGTGGGACCGCATTTCAGCAAATAAACCTCGGCGCAGACGGTGTTGTTCTGGCCGCTTGTGCTTTGCATTGCTGCACACCACATCTCGGGTCACGGCTAAAATTGATCGGGAAAACAGCGTGAGCACTTAATAAATATTGGCACTCCTGTGTCTCATGTGCTAAGTCCGCTTAGAGACTGGATATTTCAGGAGGCTGGTAATAGGCTTTCGAAGACCTTTCAGTTCTAGTTGGCTGACTCAAGTCTAGTTCGTGGGTAGTGACTGAAAGTTATTGCCCAATTTGTGGCGTATGAGGAATAAGCTCAATCCAATTTCCCAAGATAGAGGCAACCACATCCCAGAAAGAACCATCATAAATGGTGCTTGTTAGCGGCTTAACAGGGAGGGCGAGGTCTGAAGGGGAGTGAAGGCCAAGCTCATCTGATCGAGCGTGTTGGCTGTGGAGCATGGAAAGGTCTTGTGGTCGCCCTCTGTCTCTCTTCAACAGACGGAAGGTCTTCGCTTCCCAGGAGAGATCTGTTGCATTACACTATTAGTGGCTTCATTTGCATTCGGGTTCTTGCTTCTGATGACTTTCCTTTCTTCAGCAATTTTCACAAGACATTCCCCATCTTACACTTTTCCAGTTCCGTGCCCACCCAGGAAAATAACGACTAGTGATAAAGCTGTAATGACGTGGGCTTCCTTGGGTCTTCTGTCGCCCTCCCGTGCTGGGAAGGTTGTACCAGCCTGGGTCTGACATGGGGTCAGCTGTTGGGGGGGCAAGGCCAGGGCAGACGAGGGCTGGGGAGCCCCGGTGGAAGCAAGGAAAGCCCCCAGCTGCTCGCAGTCCAGCACACGAAGCCTCTGGGTGCTGCCGTACCCACCGAGCCGTGCGGGCAGTCTCCCTCGGGGCAGGTGGAACGGCGGCAGCGGCTCTCGAGGTGGATGCCGAATGCCTGCCGTCTCCCAAAAGCGTGGGATTGCTTTCACCTCTCTTGGGGGTGTGAGTTGTAATAAATAACTAAAAGCCTTCCTAGGGCGCTGAGGACATGGCGGTACTTTAAGGGACTTTGCCTGTGTTGCCCCCGTCTCTACCTGTTCGTGAAGGGGTACGTCTGGGAAGGGCAAGGGACGGGCTGTGCCCCTCGCCTCCTGCCACAGTCCCCAGCTGACCTCCGCGTGCAGAGGAGACGTTTTCCGTATCTTCTTCACCGGGTTTATGCAACGCAATGCAACGCAACGCAATGCCATCGATGCCTTGTTGAACGGCACATCAAAACATCCAGGCCAGCTCTTTTGATGGGAGGATTTCTTATTAATTAATGAAACCACACCTTTTGCCTAAGACCGTATTCGGAGGTGTTATGCTCTCCCTGTGGGCTGTGTCAGTAGGTGGGAACACCTGAGTTGACTGCATGCGAGGTCTTTGCATACCAGGTCTGTAGATAAATTTCTGCTTAATGCCTTGAAGAACGTGAGTGCCTGATTTCGGGCAGGCTGGGCTCCCTTTGTATTTTTGAAATAGCAAGCACCGTTTAATTATCTCACCAAAGCTTGCTTATTTTCCTTTCCCTTTGTGAAGGTTTGGGGAGTGTGGTATCTCTTTGTGGTTGGAAAACTCCCAGTGACTGAGGAAAGCAGGAAAAAAAGAGGTAACTCCCAACTTGTATCCAGGGCTGCACTGGCAGCAGCAAGAGGAGGAGGAGGAGGAGGAGGAGGAGGACGAAGAGGAAGATGCCAACTGGATCTATTGTCTGATGCTGCTGCGTGCATTTCCGCACAGCCCAGGACGTGAGGCAGTTGGTTGCAGAAAGAAGGGACAACTCGTGGCCTTCAGGCCACACCAGTAGCCTTTCTGCTAGTCATCTACAGCCACATCGGGACGAATGTGTGACGCTCCCCACCAACAGCATCTTTAGTTATGAAGACCCAGAAGACTCAAGAGAATAAAAACTGGCAGATTTCTGTTGTTCCTTGTTACCATGACATTATGAAAAGTAAGTCCATATCTGTTTTCAAAATTTTCACTTAAACCCTTTTTTCTTGAAGTGTTGTGGTTAGTATTGACTGCAAAAGTAGATTATGGGAGAGAGATTATTTTGCAAGTGACAGGAGGTGTCCAAGAGCGTACGAGATGTACGCCGAGATGCTCGGTCCCCAGCTTTAAGACCTCTTCTGGGAGAAAGCTCTCTTCTTGGCACTAATTTAACTAGAAATAGCTATGGGGTCTTCAGCATGGTTGTAATGCACAGTTACAGTGTACAATAAAGGTAATCTGATACTGTCGCTTAAAAAATGCCTATCTACTTTCATCGTCCTCCCCCTCCCAAATTGTTGAACAATATGGTGTGTTGTGCACAAAACAGAGAAGTGCATAGGCTCTGACATCAGTTCTGCAAACCATTAAATAGGAGGAAATAAAACACGTCAGCAGAATGAAGAGGAAGAGACGGGACATTTTATGGAAACAAGGTGTGTAGGAAGTCCATGAATTCAAAACACCGTCATCGCCTCAGCCATCTCGCTGCTCTCCCCGTTGCACGGACATCTCTTCTCCTGCGAAGGGGGCGAGGGCCGCCACGTCCCACCCGCTTCTCCCCAGTAAGAGGCCTGTGTTGCAGCCCACGGTGTACTGGTTGGAGCAGGCTGCTCTAAGCCCCCGAGGCACCTCTCCATCCATACGTGAGAACACGGTGCAGTCACGGTGCGGTGGCTCTGCGCCTCCCAGCTTTAACACGCTCAGGAAGAAATTCCAGCCCTTCAAAGGGTAGTTCACGAAAGGCTGCTTTTCTGTTTTTTAATCTTTTTGTTAGCAGGCGAGGTTAACCCTGGAGCCGTCTGCGGACCAGCCCCTGCGTGGCGTAGGTCGGGTGATACGCCCCGGCGGGCCACGGCCGCGTCCTCGGTGTCTTCCCGGGATGAGTCCTTCCTCCACCGCGTGCGGGCAGCCACCGCCGCCCTCGTGCCGGGTTCGGCATCAGGGAGACTTCCCTTTCTCCCGAGGTGACGATCTGCCATCCCATTGCACGCCCTTCGGGAAAGACCCTCCTTGCGCCCTTTTGGCCAGCCTCCTTGGCCAAAGCATGGGGCAAAGCCATGATGACCTTTTCCTTCAGAGAGGAGTCTCGCGTAGAGGACACGCCAGCGTCCCACGCGCCACACGCGTGTTCGTTCGCTGCTGCCCTCTGAAACGGTTGGTGCTTTGGTTTAGTTACGATAATTTTTCCAGTGGTTCCTGTTAACCGCCTGTGTTTTGGTGTGGTGGAAAATCCTGTCTCCCCACCTAGTTCCATATGGTGTATCCCTACATCTCACCACTAAGGGGGACTAAGATGGTGAGCAGTCGTAGGACTGAGGTCTGGGAGGCGCGATCGTGGTAAGCAGCTGAAGGATGCTGTGTCTGAAGGACGGGAGCCGTGGTCGCATGGAAGGTACCACCTCTGCCCATGGGCCTGGGTCTTCCCCTCGTGCCGTGGTCATTGCGCATCAGCTGTGTTACAGAATTACGGAGCTTTTCCTTTGTGGTCACAGCGTCTTTAATATGCCCAGAGCAAGGACGCTTCTCTAGGGGTTGGCCTCTGCTTGGCTGGATGCGGCGTGCTGGCCGCCTGTCCCGGCGGCTCTCTGCCCGCGAGATGAGCCTGACGCTTTGGGCAGCAGCCTGCCGCAGCAAGGGAAGGACTTAACGCGCCAGGAACCACCCACCCGCTCCAGGACTGCGTGTCCCTGCCTGCCTCCCGCCTCCGCCGCAGCGTTTCGGGCTGCAAAGGACCGGGTGCCGGGGAAGGGCGCAGTGGATCCATGAAGCCCCCTGACCTGCTCTGCTCAGTCACAGTCGCTGGTTCCCCAGATCCAACGTGGGTCACATCGCTCTTGCCAGCGATGAGGCTCTTCCTGAGGTCTGTGAAAACAAAGCCTTTGAAGGCGGCACTTGGCCTGCTGCCGCCCAAACGGGGAGCCTGAGCTGAGCTGAGCTGAGCTGAGCTGAGCTGGTGGAGGCTGGTGACGAGCCAGGCTTCGGCTTTCCTGTCCTCAAGCCCAGCTTCGCCCTCCCAATCCTCTGAAGTGAAGATGGAGAAGCATATAAAAGCTTCGGATTCCATTACTGTAAAATGTATCAGAAAAGTGTTGAGCTAGGTAATTACCTTAATCCAACCGAAATAGTTGGTCACAGTATACATTAGATGAGCATCTAGAGTCAGATTTGAACATGCAGTCAACCTGAACAAAATTAGCTCAGCAATAGTGGTCCAGATTTCTTAATTAGTTCTCGGTGACAAGAACATTTAATGTTTGCAAAAGTCAAGTGCAAATTCTACAAGTGACACAATTTGAGAAGACTTCAGGAGGGTGCATTAAGCCCGGCGCGGTACCCCGCTGTCAGGGGCAGCAGCGAGGGCTGGCCTCATTTATTCCTCCCTGCCAGGGCCCCTTTAAACTTCTATACACTGACCCACAATAAAAAGTAATGGTATGATTAACTTCATAGTAATAACCTATTGCATTCAAAATACACATTTAGCTCTAATTTTCATTGAACTACACAGAAGCTGAAAATATAATAGCCTTTCCCAGTCAGCTGATGGTACATTTTAGTGCATTGTAATTGGCTATCTTGGCTTGTCTCGGTTTAATAAAGTAGATGGGATTCATGAAAGAGCGCTGTGGTCACTTAGCAATTGTTTAATTTCTGTAACACTGTTTTTTGAGTTAGAAAATTATTGTTTTCCAGTAGTGTTAAATATTTATGGGATGCAATTGGGGCACGTGACATGGGGCATAGTCCTGCTAAGCTCACAAATTAATATGTTACTGAAAAAATGGAAATACAAGATAGTATTTCAAGTGTAAAAGAAGACTTCTCAGTCTACAGAGAATTTGCATTACTGAGGTTTTATTTTATTACAGAGGATGGGCAAATACTTGGGCACAGCAGAGGTGAACCTTGCTGTCGTGGCTGGCACATCTTTGCTGCTGGGAGAGAGTGGTAAAAACTTGAGCTCTCTTGACAATCTGGCCCGCTCCTTTGACAGCTGGGACGAGGGAATAGTAAAACCAGAAACTAGCTTCACACTAGGCCTGAACGTGCCCTGGTAAAAACTGGAGTGTCACATCAGACCATATTGCCCTAATACAAGGAAAGATTTAAAAGACTGTAAAAAAAACAAAAACAAAAATCAAAACCCCCATCTTCTTTAAAAAACCCGAAACAACAAACTTGTAGAATTAGATATTTTGAGCAAGAGACTAAATGTTACAGGCAGCAGAAAAAGAGGAGACTTCTAGAATGTGTGTAGGAGAATTAAATTTAATTTGTATCATCCCCTCTATTTTTAAGGGTTTTCCAGCTTTTAGAAAAATAGGCTAAAATCCAGACCATGTTGTGATAGGCTGTTGCGTGGACGAGTGGTAGGGAGGGGTTGGCTTGGGATTGGGTTGGTATCAGGGCTGGGTTGGGTTGGGGGGGTTGGACTGGGTTGCATTGGGTTGGGTGGGTTGGGCTGGGTTGGGTTGCATTGGGTTGGGTGGGGTGGGTTGGGGTGGGTTGGGTGGGTTGGGTTGGGTTGGGTTGGGGTGGGGTGGGTTGGGGTGGGTTGGGCTGGGTTGCGTTGGGTTGGGTTGGGTTGGGTTGCGTTGGGTTGGGTTGGGTTGGGTTGCTAGACGGGGGTGGTAAGAAGTCACGGGTTGAAAGGTGCTGCCCAAACACATCCCTGCAGCAAACACAGCGTGACCGTCCAGCCCCTCGTGTGCATACCGCTGCTCCGTGGCCAGCCCCGCCGTCCCCACCACCCAGCCACGGGCTTCCCCCCGCCCGCGCCCGCCCGCCCCCAGCTTCCCTCCGGCTCCTGCAGCAGCACGGCAGCGGGAGAAAACGGAAGCGTTCGCAAAGTTTCGCTGCCGCCTGCTCGCTTGCAGCACGTCTGCGGAGAGAGGGCTCCGGGTGCTGGCAGACCTTCCTCTTTCCACGGCAAATCTGATATTTCCAGTGCACTGTGACAAACCAAGGAGGAAAACCCAGCCCAAGCGAGCCGGGCGGGCTGAGGACGAGCGAAAGGAGACGCTTTATTTTTTTCACCCTATGGGTCAGCAGTTTCTGCCAGCAGGATTTGCAGCGTTTGAGCATGGGCCTGGTGCAGGACTTCTGCTGGTGCTGCCCGCAGGCGCCCACCCTGCCCGCACCATGGTGAGATGGGTGCGGGTGGGCGCAGATTGCTCGGGCTCCTCTGCCATCCACCCCAGCGTGCCCTTGCTCTGCATATTTTCCAAGTAGGAGCATCCAGCACCAGCCTCGAGCAGGTCTCTCCTACTGCAATTTGTATTTCCACGTTCAACCCCCCCGACTTAGACCGAATCAGTTTTGTGAAATGCCACAGCTCTGCGGCACGCTCACGGAAACGCTTCAGCTGAATAAAGCTCCGGGTTCTTGGCCACTCTCTCATTCAGCAATGGACCTGAATTATGACATCTTTTGTCAAAGACATCTTCCAAAAAAACACTGCAATTTCTGAAGGAGAAATTAGATTGTCTTTTAAAGTAATATAACAGTTGTGCAATTTTTGCCTTTTTGACCCTTCTTATTTCCTGTGGGTTTTAAGTAGAGGCCTCCAATTTAAAACCTATTATACTCTAGAGACTGCTTCCACCCTCTCAGCAACGTAACCTTGCTGCAGTCTCTGCCCTGTTATTTTAACACTTGGTTTTGCTTTGCGTCACCTTCTATTTAGGAATACGTGGTATAGGTCTGCTTCCTTCTGTACGTTGACTATATACATGTTAAAGGAGGCGTTGTTTTGTGTATCTCTCCTATCAAGCCGTTGCCTCACAAGATAATCAGTATTTATTCTTTTTAGCAGAAATGTGGGTGCATCCAGTTTTCTAGAAGAAAAAAGTGAACTGAACTTTATTCCGAAAGAAAGCATCTAATGGAGACGAAATTTCTCTGTGCTTGTCAGGAGAAAGACATCATTAAAGACCTTAAGCCTTGTT
Organism: Ciconia boyciana; assembly: GCF_034638445.1. Lineage (NCBI taxonomy): Eukaryota > Metazoa > Chordata > Aves > Ciconiiformes > Ciconiidae > Ciconia > Ciconia boyciana. The sequence goes on along the minus strand of NC_132943.1, from coordinate 1,024,851 downwards.
TCAGGCGCAGGCCCTGGTGCTGGCCGCCCTGGCTGGGCTGCAGGCTTTGGAGGTATTTGAGACTGGAGATCAGATCTGAGCTTCACGCGTTTTGCATGGGACGTGGAGCCTGGCAGCGCGGTCACCAGATGTTTGCTTTTCCCTGGCAGCATCTTCTGTGTCTTGAGGGTGATGAGGGTGCCAAAAAAGTGACAAAATCTCATCAACCTTATAATTGTGCTTTGTAAATAAGCAATGACTTCTCGGGCTTGTGTACAAGAAATGGGCAGTTACTGTGGGCCGGAACTGATAATTCTTACTTTTATTATGATTTTTTCAGTACTTGGAGTGTGGCACACAGAAGCAAAGTGGAGGGACTTGACACCGGGGGGAGGTCTGAGGGCCAGGGCGTGCGCAGGCAGCGGGCCGGGCGGGAGGGTGTGGGGCAGAAGCTTCCCCGTTCATCACCGGCAGGTACGGCTCGGGGGTTTGGGTGGCGTGGCACCCTCTGATTTGTTGGAGTGCGAGTGTTTTATAACCGTCATCTGCAAGTAAATTACTTAGCGGTATTCTGCTTTATGACTGGCTGAAGAAACTTAGTTGATGGTACAATATAATTTATTTCCATGCATAAGTGAGTGACCTTCATATCTTATTCTGTCTCTTGTGACTTATTACGGGCCGTTCCCCCTCTGGAGGAGATGACTTGTGCCTTACCGCTGCCCAGTGTTCCGGGGATGTGTCCCACGAGCGGTGCCTTCACAGAGCAGGATGGCCACTGACGGTTATCAAGTGTTTTGGCACGTGCACCGCTACGAGTCGGTGCTGGAAACGTAAGCGCCAGCCAACGCTTTGGTTTGCTTGGAGGCAAAACCAGGGAGAGCTTCAGAGCTGGACATGGAGGGGGGATCTCATCGGTCGTCGTCGCTCCCCCTGTGCTGGACGGCTCCTGGTACCACCATCCTTTGCTTTCCACCTATGCTTAGGGCCGTGGTGCAGTGGTGGGCTTGGCAGTGTTAGGTTTACGGTTGGACTCGATGATCTTAAAGGTCTTTTCCAACCTATACGATTCTGTGATTCTGTGATTCTGTGATCCCCGACAGATGCGTCCCTGTCGCGGGGCGCAGAGGTGCTCCCAGCTGGGAGCATCTCCTGCTTCCACCGGGATTTTCTCCGGACTCCATAGGAACACCACTGCCTTTCAGTAGCGTGTACGCTGCTACTCTGCTCCGCAGCAGCTCTTCCCTGATGGCCGGAAGCTTTTACTTCCAGCCTAAATGTATTTCTTTCTGACCGCTATTCCCCTCCTTCTCCCGGTGCCATCACCATCCGGAGGGGTTTCCCCTGGCTGGGGTGCACCCAGCGAGCTCACAGGTCGCTCTGGGAGGAGGACTCCGCCGGGGCGACCTGCCCGCTTCGCTCGCTCGGTTCTCCTTTCCGCCGACACTTCGCTGAGCTTTGTTCCCTCACCCCTCGCTCCGGCCCCAAGCCCCATTTCAGTCCCACGGTGGAGACTCCCGCCCCTCGGCGCCAGGCTCCATCTCTGTTTTTCCCGGATCCTGCAGGCCCCGCGCACTCTGCGACAGCAGAAATGCTTCTGGCTCCGCAGTCCCAGCCTGCGCTCCCAGAGCGAGTCCTGTTCTGGTACCTCCGGGTCCTTCGTCCCGCCCGCCTGGCATTGCCCTGCTCCCCTGCACGGCTGGGGCATCGCCAGGAAACACCTCGAGCCCCCGCAGCGCTGGTGCTGGCGGTGATGGTGATGACGGTGACGACGATGGGGACGGTGATGACGTACCACCGGGCCGACCCGTGAGGAGTCCCGCTGCCTCCCCAGCCCGGCCGCCGCCCCAGCGCTGCCGGTGGTCTCTGCCCACTTCTTGTCTGTGGAAACAGCATCGCAGTCGACGTGTTTTCACGGGGCTGGTAATGTCTTGTGTGCACCACACCGGGCTGAAGCCCCGGCAGCTGATGCCCACGCTCCCTTTGCCGGGCAGCCTGCTCGCTACAGAGGGCTGCCAGGTTATGTTGCCTTGCCCATACACCGGGGAAACTCGCGGCATCTCTGTCCCGCCTTGCCCTCGCCTCGGGGTCTCCAATGGGGCTGCACCCGCCTCCGAGAGCACCCAGGAGCTGTCTCGTGCCTCTGCTTTACCTCGTTTCTACAGCGTCTTTCCTGCGGGATGAAGGGAGGGGGCAGCGCCTTGGGGAGGGCTAGGGTCTGGGACAGGGAACTGTGACCATACGGGCTCGGTGAGACTGCCAGGAGTGGGGGTCTGGGGTGGAGCTGGAGCCCATCCACCGGTATTTCACCCCAGCAGCCGGGGTTTACGCTGCATTTTGGCCTCGTGTGAGGATACGGCACCAAACCACACGGTGCATGGTACCGGCGTTTGGTAGCCCCTCACCCTGACCACAGTGCCAGCCTCTTGAACCCTCCTGCCCTTCCCTTTCTGGGTGCCTGCCAGGTAGAGTTTTATTAAACAATTCACAAATGAGAACCCATGCCCCCAGGTTATGTCTCTATAGGAAAATATCCATAGTCATCTGTCAAAGTGCCAGTTGTCCTACTAGATACGCTGCAGTGAGCGGAAAAAAGATATGTTAATTAATTCTGTGAGCAGGACAGTTTGAAATAATAGATACGAGTTGCATCCAAGGTATGCCACGTTCTCGGTCTCAGATCTGTCCCTGAAAAGATGTCGTGAAGGCTGTGCCATACCAGAAGGACGAGAGGAAACAGGAGCGGCCCCCCGCGTCAACAAGGAGCCCCATCCTGGGGTTGCGCGGTGCCGGCCGCCTCCCTCCGGGTACCACCCCTCATCCTTTCAGATGGGCAGCTCCCGGCGTGTGTTCCCAGGGGGGCTTCGAGACGGAGGTCGTTAGTGTTTGTGCGGAGCTCTGAGGCTCCTGAGGCACAGCCAGAGCCGAGCCGGCCGCCTCCGCCGTGCCTGGGACCAGTTCCTCTGCTGGGAAGGAGCCGGGGCTGCGCTGCTGCCCAGGACTCTGTGCAATAACAGCCGCTCTGCCTGCCGGGCTGTGACTGTCACACGCGCCGCGGCGAGACGTGTGTCATTTTCAGCCGGGGTGTTGGTTTGAGTCACGTGCAGTTCACTTCTGCCTTTTCCAGTCTCGCCTCTCTCGCTTCCTCCCCGGCGATGCTGGGCCTGGGGAGACGAGGAAAGCCCTGACGGTGCCACCACCACGGCGGCATGGGGCTGCCCGGCCGCCCCGTCCCCGTCCCCACCTCTCCGCCAGCCCCTCGCCAGGCACGTGGCTCCTGTCGGGGCAGCGTAGAATGAAACCTCCTCCTGGAAGCACAAGCTGTGGGAGCTCGCTTACCGGTTTTGGGCGCCTTCGTGAGCGGAGCGTCATGCTCGGATACTGTTTTGGAGGCAAAGACAGGCAGTCGTCCTCAGAAAGGAAATGAAACGTACGATGAGGTCAGGTTTTGAACAAACCCACGCAATGTGAGTGCAAACCCCCCGCTTCCCCTGCGCTGGCTGCGGGGCAGAGGGCTCGCTGTGCCTCCAGCCCCGCGCCCCGCAGCCCGGCCTGCTGCGCAGTCCCGCCAGCCCCCCTTCAAACAGCTGCTGCAATTTAGGACGTGTTATAAGGAACTCGAATATTAATAATGTCATTAGCTATAAATTAGTTATGAAGGTTTTGATCCGTTGAAGTCAATGGCAGATTTTTCACTCACTTCAATGGCAGGCAGAACGACCCTGAGCACATCGCATCGTGTCTGAATGGGTGATACTGTGAACTGCAACGCTCTCTTAAAAGCAAGGAAGTGCGAGGCAGTGCAGCGCTTTGCTAACCTGCAGCTGGAAACCAGGGACATCCATGGGAACGCAGTCGGGAAATAAAAGGTATAAACCAAGCCTCCGCATTTAATGGAAGATTGGTGCGTTTCCTCAGTTTAGATTTTTGGCATTTCAGTAGACGAAAAGTGTGCATCTTGTTCTGCTGCAAGTTAAACGTCACTCTTGGAAACAGCTTCCAGCTCCAGAGCAGCGCGGCCCGAGGGCAGGGCAGGGCAGGGCAGGGCAGGGCAGGGCAGGCCCAGCCGGGAGAAGACATTTGCTGCAGGAGCATCGCGATGGGGCGGGGCAGGGCGGGGCAGGGCGGGGCTGCACAGGGGGCACCTCCCCCACGGCGGAGGGGACCGCCTGTCTGCGGACGCTGCCCGGCCGCTTGCGACGGCCCATCGCTCCGACCGGGTCTGCTGCCTCTTATCGCGTGTATGGGGGTTCCCGTCACAGAGAAACGCTGTGGAACGGGGGGTGCTTGCCAAAGCCGTGCCTTCCCCCTCCCTTGCCAACGTCACCCCCGGCAAGAGCAGGAGAGGCTGGACGGAGCCGAGTCCCTGGATGCACGCCGAGGCTGAACCTCACCCCCGGGAGCTCTCGCTTGCACGCGATGGACAAATGATCGGATTATCCCCAGCCTTGTCACCTGGACGCCGGGCTGGAGCAGCCGGTGCTGCACGGAGCTCCTCCGCACGCGCTGCGGCTGCCATCACCGCCGTCACCGTCCTCCCGCCTCCCCTGCCCCCTCTCTGCAATGCCTCCCTTTTTTTTCTGTGGAGCTATTTCAACTCTGGTGTTTCATAGTGTACATAACATTCTCTCCCACAAACCAAAAAGAAAGAGGAAAAACCAGCATTTTCCCGCTTGTTTTCCTATTGCAAACTTACTGGGCGGACACTTTTGAGCAATTTTTGCCAAACATTGAATCTCGATTGCATTGCTAAGTGTCTGCAAAGTCTGTCCAGCAAGAAAAAAATAAATCTGATGTTGCCACAAAAATATCATAGATCAAAATCAGATGGTAAACCCGGCATTCTTCCCACAGCTTCATTTAATTTTCCCTCTGTTCTTTCAGTGCTTACGTATGAGCGTTACGAAAAAGCTGGGGAAGACCAAGAAAGTGGTCCTGTGAGTATAAACAGATAACTTTTCACCACTTACAATCCTAATTTGTTCTGAGACACGTCAGTGTTCTCTCTCAGGAATCCTGCCTTCTCCTCCGTTGCCGGTGAGTGACAGGCGTCTGCGGACGGCGCGGCGCTCTCCGCGCCACTGACGAAGCGCGTTCGCTGCCCGTTGCCATGGCAATGATGCTTCTCAATGAACAGCCATAAACAAATCACCGTAAAAAGAAAAAAAACCCAAACAATCCTTAATTAAATTAAAATTTGGCAGCAAAAATAACATTTTTTTCTCTAAATATTTTAACATTTGTCATGCGCCCATTGGCCACGTCTGCTCATGACACTCACTCCTGGCCCCTGCTGTTTACACATTCCTCAGCTATAGAATGACATTCTGCGCTCTGTTTCCTCAACCGCTTTTGATAATAATCTTCAGTTGCTGAGTAAGTTACAAGGTTTTCTATAAATAATACCATTTCCTGAGAAGCTGGGGCACCGAGGCTCTGCAAACTTGCCCGGCCAGACGCAGCGATGGTGCTTGTTGGCGATGGAGCGGACGGGGTCTCCGTCCCGAGCTAGGCTGTCGGTAAGGCGCGGCTGCCTGCGGTGTCCGACACGGCCCTACAGACAGGCAGCCGCGTCTCCGACAGCACGCTTGGAACGTGCAGCCCCGCTTCCGGGGCCCCCCGGCTCGGTGCAGAGGAGCGCTGTGCCCGGTTTGCAAACCTTCCCCGGGGAACCTCGCTGCCCCCCGCAAAGCGCGGAGACGCAGCGGGGCAGAAGGTGCTTTGGGCGGCCCGGCCGGGGCGCAGGAGAGGATCCCCCCCACCGGCACGCTCGGCTTTCCCTGGGCATCACCAGCAACCAGGCAGCACCCGCTCACCCCCGGCCCCCACGTGTGGCTGCTCCCTCCCCGCGGGGCTCCTCGGCAGCGCGGAGCATCCCTCCTGTTCCGCCCGAACCCCAGGGCAGGCTCCTCTGACTCTCCCAGCACCGGCCGGTCCTGCAAAGGCTCCGCCGAGACCTCGCAGCCGCCCGGCTGTTTGCTGCCCTGCCAAAACCACCACCTGAGATCTCAGCAGGGACCCCCCCTTCTCCGTGGGTGCTAAACAGATCTCAAAGCACAGCCTGCACCAGGGCGACGCTGGGACGGGGGCTCAGACGGGGCTGTGCTGCTTCACGTCCCGCCGCAGGCGACGCACGAGCGACAGGCGCTGCTCTGAGGTAACTGTGCATCAGAGCGGTGGCTGCCGAAATGGAGCTGGGGGTCATCTTGCAGCGGAGTAGGGGGTGCAGGAGGAGGAGAGAAGTCAAAAACTGGATGGCCCAAACGGCCATCGGTTTCAGTGTTTCTTTCGGTTCAGTTTTCCAACGGTTTCAGTGTTTTTATCGAAACCTGTGAAGATGGATGCTGGTTTCCGTTTGGGAACGCCATAAGAAGGGAGGCGCAGCGTGACAGCCCAGGCACACGCAGCAGTGCTCGGCTGCCCAGCTGGCCCCTCGGAATAGGTATAAAAAGGGTGAAAGTGTGATTTTGGTCTTGGGCAGTTAGGGATGGTCCTGCTGTGCCTGTACCGTGCTGCTGAGGCCAGCCGGGTGCCTCGAGGAGACTGAGCAGCGCGGCAAGGATGCCCTGGAGGCAAAGGTGCCCCGGTGCTCTCCGGGCCGCGTTCGCAGCAATGGTCAGCGCAGGAGGCGGCCGTGCTGGGCGGGGCGGCTGCTTTAGGACTGTCCCCATACGCTTTGCTTTGAGGTAGTGTCCTCAGACCCCTTTTTTGTTTCAACTTGTGCAGCTGGGTCGTGCGTCTGCCCCGTCCCGGCCGGCAGCCGCGGGTCTGGCCAAGATGTGCCCCATGGCCGCCCCACCACCGGCTGTGACCTCCCCTCCCTCCCCGTCTGTTCACCGTTGCCCAGACTTTAAGCTCTCTGCCTCTGAAGATCATTAATCACAGATATAATTTAATGACAGCTGGGTCGTGTCCCACTAAGTAAGTACACCTTGTTTGCCTCAAAATGCTAATCGCTCCTCTGAAACATTAACGAGGGACAATTGGTATTAAGCCTAATAATCGTGTGTAGTCTAGTTACAGATTTATTCATATGAACCCGATTCCTTTGTCATGGTAAAAAGCAGCAAAGTCTGGTTGTGCAAAGCACCTATCTGTATGGCACCAGCGTGCCATACCAGCTCTGACGTGTCTGTGTACTGATCAAAATAACCCTTGTACAGTTTTCCTGGAAAAATGTGGAATCTGTTTCCGCATCTCTTGGCACAGATTAGATGGCACTTTACTCTTCAAGTCACCTCCTTGCTTTCAACAGAAATATTAGTGAAATCACTCATTTTTCAGCCTGGGAGAGAGTTTGTGCCATGGTGGGCACCGTCGTGTCAAGGGGGCATCTCCTGCAGAGGAGAAGTTACCGTGCGGGGGGGGGCCAAGGACCCCCAGAGCGGGCAGTGCCGGTGGGTCTGCGCCGCGGGCAGCGGCCGGACACACGGCCCCGGGAAGCCTGCACAGCTCCCGGGAAGGCTTCGCCTTTTCTGCCGAGAAAATTGGTGGAGAACGTGAGAAATGCACGTGACAAACAGTGGCTGGGGCTGTGCTGTAGACAAGCGTCCTTCGGAAAGGAGCAGAAGGAAATGGAGTTTGTTTCTAAAGACGAGTTCTCCGAGGGCTCGGACTGCTCGGTGCGCGTCGGGGCTGCCCTCGTGCTCAGCATCCCGCTGCCCTGTGCTCGGCTGCGCCAGGGGACAGGGCGCTCTCCTGCCCCGGGTGGGAGAAGCTCCGCGGGGGAAGGGTCCCGGCACGTGCTGGTCCCTGGCCCTGGCGCGGTGCGCGGAGCCCTGCACGCTGCCCGGGGCGGGCGTCAGACCCTTCGTCAGCCGCCGCGGCCCCGGCGCTGTATTAAACCTTCTCCTGGAGTACGAGCTGCTTCCCTATCGGAAATCGAAGGCTCGCTCTGCTCCCGGGAGAGTCATTAGCCAAATTCCCATTGACTCCCGCTGCAAGAGGATGGGACCCCGAGTCTGTTATTCTCTTTTCCTGAAAAGATCAATTATATGGGGAAGTTTCCACAGGGGAGAGGGGGAGGGAGGCAGCAAAAGAGTGTGTGTGTCTGAAATGTCCTGAATGATGGCAATGTTTAAAGGGCCTTGTTTCAGCCCAGACAAGACCATCTTTTGAACTCAGCGGGACGCCACTGTTCGCTGCTATTGAAAAGCCGTTTGAAACCATCGGATCAATGTAGTGTTTTTCAGCCCCGCTTTGAATGAAGCCATTTATTCCAGCACGTTTCATCGTCTTCCCCTTGTGCGGGAGCTTTCCTGCCCGCAGTCCCTGCCGTTCCCCATGGGCCTTTTAAAATAGCGATGATGCTTCACGCGGAAAATGCGCGGGGCGATTCCTGCGTCAGCGGAGCAGGAGGGGCTGCGGCCGGGGTGGGACCCGGGGACGGTACCACTGCCCACGCAGGGACCCCCGCGCCCGGCCAAAGGGACGCCCGGCAGAGCCGCTTTTGGATCCCTTGCACACGACCGGCCTTGCGCTCAGTCGATTTGGTGTAAATCTGGTAGAGACGAAACAATGTGCATTTAACAGATACCGCTCACGTACGCGTGGGGACGTCCCGCTCCCTCTCGGCTCTCGCTGGCTCCAGGCAGGAGATCGCCTGCCCGAGGCCCCTGTCCCTCGCCGACAGAGAACAAGAAACCTCGTCTTTATTTACCAAACTGTTGCATTGTGTTTAACTTTCAAACAGCAGACATAAAACCTTTCACCCGTACAAACACAAGCACCGGCACCGGCCGCCTCTCGTATCAGCGCGCTGCAGACCCGCCGCACGGCACATTTATTTAACGACTGAATAGGTTCGGGGCACAATGCGGGGAAAACAAAGGTCCCGGCTGCCCGCCGGGACGCGCTCCTGGTGACGGCCCAGCCGGCGCGGCTGCTCGCGGCGCCCGGCATCCCGACCCGGCAGGGCGGCCCTTCGCCCCGGCCTGGGGACCGGGGGTGGCCGCGTGAGCTGGGGACAGCCTGGCTGCTGGGGACAGCGAGGGACGGGGGATGGCCGAGGGGGCTCCTGGCACCCCGTCTGGCTCGTCCCAGGCGTCCTCTGCAGAGGCGTGTTCCCGCCGCTGGTGTAACCCTCCTCAGCCCTCATTGTGCTGTACAAAGGCGTTGCGTTTCCACACCGTACTGCCAGGGGATGTGTCCTGCCGTTTCCAAGTGACTTTTCGGTTCTGGTTTCCTGCTCACGCCAAGCCGGGATCCTCCTGGGTTCCCCTCTGGATTTTCGCTCCTTCTGCTGCAGCAGGACTGCGAAAGGGGGAGGCTCCACCGGAGCCACAGCTGCACGGGAAGGAGAGTAGGATCCCAACCCGTGCTAAATCGCTGGGATAACAGCAAAGAGGTGAGGGATTTTTTTCCCTGAGCAGCAGAGCATGCTGCAGGGAGTCAAGGCTGAGGTTTAAAAGCCACGCTGCCACACGCAGACTCGTTTTCCTGTGGTTTTTCAACGTCCGTTTAAAATCCGCAGCTGCTCAACTGGCTTGCTGGAATACTGATGGCTGGAGGACACGGGAGGGGAAGGGGAGCACGGCTGGGACGTTAAACACGTGGCAGCGGCCAGGAGCGGGGCCGTGCCTGGCTGGCGGAGCGGGGTGGTCAGGATCTGGCCCGAGGAGCGGCGAGGCCGTGGGTGCATGCCAGCATCGCAGCGCAGAGGCACCGGGGTCGGGAGCAGCCCCACTGTGGAGGAGCAGGTTGAGCAAATCCGGGGAGACCGCCCGCTGCTGCCGTCGGCACGCTGGGCAGCGCGCGCGTCCAGCGACGGTCGGAGAAGAGGGTTTGGTCTGTCACACCGGGGAGACCCCGGGCCAGAGGAGGACCGGGAAAGGAGGCGGCGCTGCCGGAGCGGGTGCCGCCGCTCTGCAGGCGGGCGGATGGCAGCAGCGAGAGGCACGCGATGCGATCCTCAGGCGCTGCTCAAACCGCTGAACTCAACGGCAGGCTCTGCTGCCGCTGGCCGCGCTCGCGCCAGGCTGGGCCCAGGGCTCGCAGGAAAAACACACGAAAAGTACTGAAACCCAAGGATTTTTACATCTCTCATACAAATAAGACACGCGTCCACCAGCGAAACAGCGGTTCTGTACCAAGGAGGACTCCAGTAAAACCTATTTCACCGTATGTGTTAGGCAAACCCAATTTGCACATAAATTAGAAGCCGAGTCGTCACAACGCCTAAACCCGAGTGCGGGAAGCTCCTGTGTAAGCAGTTCAGCGCTGCAGCCTCGGTAACTCGGCTGGGTTATAAATAATCAGCCCCCCACGTCCCCGCATTGCACGCGCCAGCACCGCTGTCATTTCAGAGCAGTGCCGGAGCCGGCAGGGCCAGCCATGCTCCTCGCCGCGGCCGGAGAGCCGAGGCATCGTGTCGGGCGGCTTCCCCAGCTCCCGCCACGGGCTGCGGTGACGCCTGGCCTCCCCTTTGCACAACGTGCGGGGGAAATCCAGCTTAGAGGAGAAATACGTAGGGTATGGAAATAGCCAGCAGCATCCAGCCCCGCACACAAAACTTTGCAGGTGGCTTCCTTGTTAACCCACGAGGCCTCGTTAGGGGAACGATGCGAAGATGAGCTGCTTTTGCAGCAGCAGTTGGCACACTCGCTGTTTGCGTGGGGCGGTTTTGGTTTCAGGTGGTTTTGGTGCTGTCGCCGATACGCCGACGATGTGCCGCTGCTGCTTGGAATCCGTTCACCGTAGGTCCCGGCTGCACTGCTGCGCGCAGAAGCAAAAAGCTGGGACTGTAGCGATGATTGCGATCTCCTGCTCAGCGAAGGACGGCCCGGTGGCACAGATTTAGATATCAAAAAGAATGGCGATAATCTTATTAATGGGGCTTTTCATCTCCTTTGAGTCTTTACTTTGCAAAGGAAGAAACCTAGCAGGCGGCGGTGAGGTTTCGACTCTTACGTTTATTTAATACTTGCGCAGCATCCTTCAGGAAGAAAGGGGAAGAAAGCCCTCCAGATGTAGAAACGGGCCGGTCAGGCGTTACGCTACGATTAAAATGAACTGCTGAGAATCAGCTTTCAACGCGTACACTTGAGAGTTACCTCCAAGCGTTTAAGCTGTGTGGCCAAAGCCCCAAACGTGTCGCTGGGCTACTGAGCCACGCTCCCATTTGATTTTGCAGAGCAGAGGGCTGATCCCATGGGGTGCTCCCCGAGGGCTGTCCCCATGGGGTGGTCCCCAAGGGCTGATCCCATGGGGTGCTCCCCGAGGGCTGTCCCCATGGGGTGGTCCCCAAGGGCTGATCCCATGGGGTGCTCCCCGAGGGCTGTCCCCATGGGGTGATCCCCAAGGGCTGATCCCATGGGGTGCTCCCCGAGGGCTGTCCCCATGGGGTGCTCCCCGGGGGCTGATCCCATGGGGTGCTCCCCGAGGGCTGATCCCATGGGGTGCTCCCCGGGGGCTGTCCCCGCAGGGATGCTCTCTGGGGCAGGGGGGCCCAGCCTCTCTCCCTTTCCTGCTCCAGAGGTGGGGACACCGCGGGGAGAGCCTGCGGGGTGGCAGGGCTGTGTCAGCCCGGGCGAGGGTCCCCCGGTCTTTGCCTACGACCACGTCCCAGAGCCAGGACGCAGCCTTCTGGGCGAGGGCGCAGGTTTTCTATTTCAGGGGCTGAGCTGAAAACTGGCATAAAATCATTTCCGTTTGGGCCAGCATGAAAATTCCTGGATTTTTTTTTTCTCAGGGACAAAAAACTCTGTTTTGGGTTGGCTGACTGGTCCTTTGAAAAGTACATCCATCTAATAGCCGAAATCTTTCTGTTTTTTTTTTTTTTCCTTTTTCATATTTGCCCTGGGCTGAATTTGACAACTGGCTTGCAAATAGTTTTGGCTGTTGGAAATTTTCCTTTTCCACCATGAATCCATCCTCCTGGAAAACTGCTTACTGTGCTTATCGGTCTCCCTCTTCAGCACCGATTCTCCTATCTTCCTTGACCTGAGTTTGGAAAAGCGTCCATCCCAGATCTAAATTTTTGGTCTTTCGTTTAGGTGAAAGAAGCGGGCACGGTTTTCCAGGGCAGCCTCTGCGCGCCAGCCTGCCTGCGGGCTGGGGATTAGGCTCTGCCTTTGGCGCGGGAGGCGGCAGCCGGGCTAAATGAACGCTGAGTAAAACCAGTGAACAGGAAAATGATGGAGTGATCCAGGATTTATAGCACGTGCTAGAAACCTCCCAATAAATTCTGGGGTCCTCTTTGCGTTGAGGATGAAGTGTTTCAGGGAATCTGACCTAGAAATCATTTTCTTAAAAATCTGCTGGTTTTTTAAATAATCAAAATTCTTCTTTTTTAATTATGCAAATTAAAGTTACCGAGGAACAATTGCTTGATTAGACCAGTTGGTACTGACCTAATAAATTATTTTGAATATTTTTTACAGGAAATTTATTTAATTGAAGCTTTTGTTAGTCACTGCGACTGTGCTCGGTTCATGCCACAGCACCCAGGAATTTATAAATGGGCTCAGAATGTTGTTCAGGCACCAGAAAATAAACCTCCGAGCTATTTACTACCTCTATGATATATAAAGTTTGCAGTTTTGATTTTGTGTGATTATGTTCAGCAATGGTGACCTTTAGAGGCAACAATATTGAAGTGTAATGAGGAGATGTTTGATCACTGGTATACAATGAGGAGTTGGCGTGACTTCTCCATTCCTTCCTGGAATCTGTGAAATCCAGCTGACAGGCTTTAACCTTTAGACTGCTGAAGGTTTAAAATGTATAGGGATTTAGCCTGTTTATACACCATGTTAGGTATATGAAATTTTATATCATTTCTTCCATCACTCCATGCGGGGATATTGTATGTTTAATAACAGCGACCGCTGGCCAATATTGCACCGTGCAGCGGGCTTTCACCGCCGGCGGGTGCTCTGCCGTGGGCCGCCCGCCCCTGCCCACGCCCGGCCACGCCAGCGGGCTCGGCGTGCATCCCCGCGTCCCCGCAGCGGGGCTGCTGGACCCCGCTGCTGGATCCCCTCTCCCAAGCGTCTCTCCTGGCTGCCTTGCCCTGCAATATTGCCTGCCTTCGGCGCGTGCAGCCACGTGTCTGCCCACACCCCTGCGTCACACGGCGAGATGGTAGGCAGGGCTCCCTGTGAATTGTAAATTCTCGCTCTCAGCAAGATTTGAAAGTAAATAGACATTATTCAGGTTGATGTTTTGGCAGGAGATGCGAGATTACAGACTGTGAATCCAAACACTTCACAGGGAGAACAGACTGGAATACAAAGTACTTAGAGACCGTGAGATTATCTATTTGCTGATTATTCATTAATACGTATTTAATACATATATACAATGTATGTTTATATACATGCACACACACAGAGGCATTTACCTATCTATACGTATCTATCAATGTGTGTTTATATGTATAAATATACACATAGGTATGTCTGCCTGTCTATCGCAGAGTGTGAGAAACCCCAAAGAGTGCCGTGCGAGATGGCGATGCATTCCCATTGCACCCCCGGAGGCAGCGGGGTGCTCAGAGGTGCGGGGCGGATTTCCTACAAACGGAGTATCGTGTTGCTAAATTCGTACAGCAAAGGCCGAGAGCCTGGGGAGCCGGCAGCCTGCAAGGCCGTGCCGTTTGGTGAGCAGCACGTCGTGCCTGCAGCCGAGGAGGGCTGGCTGGTGCCCGAAGAGCAGGCGGGCGGATGCTGGGTCCAAAACCACCCCAAAAACGGTTGCGAGCATAACGGAGGTGCTGGTGCTGGCGAGGGTAACCTGGGGCAAAGCATTGGGAAAATTAACTAATTATGGACTTCTCTTTTTGGACCTTTTCCCTACTGAGGTTTAATTTTCCTGTTTTAACGCCTTTCTCTAGCCAGCCCAGCAGAAATGGATCTTTAGAGGCCATTCCCAGCCGCGTGCTATGAATACCGTGCATGACAACAGCTATAGCAGAACCCAGGCCGGTCGTGTGGTCTGCTCTTTGCAGGTAGCATCGCTCCCCGGTGGCAGCTGGGTCCCTGGAGCTGACCCGCCCGCCTTGCCATTTCATCAGAAACCGAAGCCCTTGGCTCTGCCCGCGTTCCCCGGTCTCTTGTCGCCACACCGGAGCCATCTGCCCATCCCCGCGTCCCCACCGCGCTGCTGGGGCTCTGCCACCCTGCGTCCCTGCTGCCCGTCCCGCCGTGCCTGCTGCTCCCCCTTGCTCCTGCAGCCCCCCACAGCCAAGGCTTTTAACTTTTCAAAAGTTAAATTGAGGGCAACACGTTCCCTTCATTAAGCGGTTTTTTTCTTGGAGGAAAGTTAGAAGCCAGCGTAACGGCACACAAGGGGACTCTCAGCTGGAGAGTGACGGCTTTTGTTCATCTAGCAAGAGGTCCATTAAATGGGAGATGTGATGCCATTAACTACCTGTTTTTGACAACGTTACAGCTGTGAAATAAGTGTGGACAATCCTTCAGTCCCTGCCTCGCTGGGAGTTTTGTGGTGCATACACCTCTTTGCAATACTTTAGAGGTTTTTGCTGCTCTGCCTTGGGCAGCAGAGTCGAGACAGGCGTTGTGGGGCTGGAGTGAGGGGCAGCGGGGACGGGCAGCGGGGACGGGCAGTGGGGATGGGCAGTGGGGATGGACAGTGGGGACGGGCAGCAGGGACGGGCAGCGGGGACGGGCAGTGAGGATGGGCAGTGGGGAAGGGCAGTGGGGACGGGCAGTGGGGATGGGCAGTGGGGATGGGCCACTGGCTCCACAGCAGAGCGGGGCACCCTGCAACACCGGGTATGCACCGGTCACTTTGAATTCCTCACTTTGCAACAACAGTTGGCCACCAGGTTTCTTCGGGGGTCCACGCAGGGAGCACGTTTGCGGCTCAGTTTACAGGCGTGGGCGCTGGTGGAGGGCGAGAGAGAACTCGCAGCTGATTTCGCCAGATGTAACAGAGTGAACGTTAACAGGAGCTGTTAGCAAAACATTGTGGGTTTTTTTCCGCTAGACTTTAAGTGTCTGCTGCTTCCCTGGAGGATGCACAGGCTCCTGCGGACAAATGTCAGGGTGTCCCGGGGGGTTATTTTGGCCCAGGAGAGCTGGGAGAAGCCCCGGGCTACCTCCCTCTCCCACCAGGGCCAGCCGCCGGGGCCAGCCTGAGCCCGTCCCACGGCTCAGCTCGTGCTCCCAGCCAGGGGAAGGAGAGCCCAGGGTGTAGGGCCAGTCCCCTCTCCGCCGCGGAGGAGCTGTCCCGCCTCCCACTGATCTGCGCTGATGCTCCTCATCCCCTAAGAGTGATCACAAAAAAGTTCTTCAACACCTTTCTTTCCTTTTAGGCTTTGACTAAATAGCGGCCCTTCGGCCTGGAAGATTACACTGAGCAAACCCACGCAGGCGAGGAGCGCGTATTTAAGGGGCTGAAGGCAGCGTCCGCCGCTCTCGGAGGGGCAGGAGAGCCCAGCGTCAGCACCGGCGCTGGAGGGTCGTCCCTCTCCGGGGCAGGGGACGGTGCAACCGCAGACACGGCCCTTGGGCTGCTTGTCCGGCAGAGACGTGGCGGACGTGTAAGCAAGGTGTGCTAGAAATCCAGGCTGCCAGCTGACCCCGTTCAGGGGATCCTTCGGACGAGGTTTATGTCAAGGTTTGCGGAGCGTCTGACAAAGCCGCTGTCGGCGGTGGCAAACAAAAGCCAGCGGTGCTGCCCGGCAGCCGGGCGGGTGTGGTGCTCCTCCTCGGGCAGCTCCTGGCGCCGGGCAGCGGCGCAGGCAGCGCAGGCAGCGCAGGCAGCGTGGGCAGGCAAGGGCTGGCAGCCCTGCTCCCCTCTGCGGGAACGTCGGCCTGGCTCATTTCTAACGATCGTCCGTAATAACTTGCGAGAGAGTTTGGATAATGAAACAACGCGAAGAGAAATGCAGTTCCAAAAAGTCTGCCCAGGACAGAAGAACGTCTTAAAAAGCTGCAGTATTTAGAGGCTTAATTAGTACATTGGGTCATTATGACACCCAGCTCGTTTCATTGCCCTCCTAATGCATTATTAGTTGGTGGTTAAATACTGTCTGCTGGGACCGGCGAGTTTTCCTCTTGTCTTGCCGGTCGTAGTGCCGGCTCCGGCCGACAGCTTACCTGTAGCGAGGAAGAAATGGAGCCCCAATTAGAAAGCTTTCAGCCCAGCACCCATGGAAAAGCCAAAAGCTGATAAAGGTCAGCGTGAAATTTGAATGACAGGGCTAAAGTCTTTTACTCATAATTTTGTGTTTGCAATAGAATTCAGAGCAATTCACAGCCTTAAAGGCCTTAAGTGAGAACAGCAATTAATTGTAATGAATAATCTGACAAATCTGGTTGACATATGGCTGCTAATGCCCTCCTTTCTAGTGGGAGCAGTGGAGGGATTAGATTAACTCAAATGAAATCTGGGACCGCCATGCCATCTGCATGTTCAGTGAGGAGCGGTACACGTTAAATGGTGAGTGGGTAGATATCTGTCTTGTACTCATCCCTCCCTGAGCCCTCGGCAGATATGGGAATAGCAGTTTTATTATTGCGCCAGCTGCCTGTCAATCCAATAATACCGGAAAGTCATATAGTACAACCTAGAAAGCTAATATAGCAAAAAGCTGTTAAAAATTAACCAGACAAAATTAACATAAATTGATATATTCCTCTGTTTATACGGTGTGTATTTCTAGTCTGATTGCCCTGCTGAACATACCGAACAGTTGTGTTCCTTCCCCGTGTTGACAAGCCGTGCCCATAACAGGGGCGCTTCTCCGTGACTTGCCCGGTCTGCTTCGAAGGACGGACCCTGGGGAGGAGGGGATGGGTCCTGCCGAGGGGACCCGGCATGGGACAGAGGGTGCCCGCGCTGGCTCACGCTCCCCCAGCTCTGCGCCGGGCTTGTTGGGGTGGCGGCGTTGGAGGTGAGCATCCCGGGCTTGGACGGCCCACCCCGGAGGGCTGGAAGCCGGCTGTCCCAGGCGCACAGCGGTGGGGACGCCAGGGCTGGGGAAGGCACCCCGACATTTCCGACACCGTCTCTTTTCCCGGCACGGCCTTATCCGGGGTTTCTCGTTCACTTCTCCTCCAGGGCAGAGCTCAGCTCAGGGCGGCGATTCCCATTTCCAGAGCAAGGACGGTTGCAGCCGCAGGCGCAGCGGGTCTTCTCCTCTCACGGTGTTAAATCGCCGGCGTCCCCAGATTCCCACTGTGCTGCCGGGGGTTGAAGCCGGCGGCTCTCCTGCCTCCCGGTTATCCGGGCAGAGCCTGCGCAGACCCAGCCCTTCTGCCTCCAGAGAGAGGTGTCTCAGCTGGGCCAGGTGGCTTTTGGGCACTTTTGTCTCCAAATTACAAATAACAGCCAAGAGCAGAGAAAAGAAGTCTAAAGAAAATAGGGGTGAAGAGCAAGACTGCTATCCACAGCCCACCTCAGCGGGCTTTCCTGGGAAGATGCCTCGTCTAAACGATAGCGGACCTCACGGAGCACAAGCCCTTCTCATGAGGAATCAGCTGGCTCTGCTAAATGTCACCTGAATTTTGGTAGAGAAAGTTATAGGACAGGCAGAACTTTGTCATCAGTCAGCTAAAAGAGAATGTGTTTGAAGCGATACTCGGGTTTCAGTGTATTGAGTGGCCACTGAAAAATGGCACCCAAGCCAAGTCTGCCTCCAAAAGCCTTTCCACTCAGTCTCTCGGCAGACAACGAGAACTCGCTGCTCCAACCCATGGGCTGGCTTTTTCCTGATGTCAGACACTCCAGATGTTTGGGAAGGGCATGAAAGTTTTATTTAATCCTCTTTTTTTGATGTCACCCTGGGACCCGCAGGTGTCCTGAAGGTGCGTTTGAGCCGTGCTCCACCCCAGACTGTGGGGTTCAAAGCAGAGTTTCCCAACTTTTTTCCCCTGGGAAGTGTTTAGGGAGCAGAGCCGCTTTACCCCCCCAGGCCACTCTCTGCCCCGTACATGAAAAAAAGAGAAAAATATAATATTTTAAATGTCAAGCCCAAGGCTGTGCCACCCTGCCCGGCGGCAGTGCTGGGCCCACTGGGAGCACGGCCAGACCCCTTCCCTGGGCTGGGAGACGTTTGCTTTTATGAAACCGAGCAGCAGCCAAGGAAACGTTCTTGTGGTCAACAGGGACCCACCAGCACCCGAGACAGCATCCTCGCAGCTCTCCTGCGCTCCGCTCCCAAACTTCATCATCTGTTGCAGGAATCTGAAAATCTCTCGAACCTGACTCAGAAAAACAGACCGAACCGAACCGAACTAATTTTTAGTTTGTTTAAAAACGTCTTAAAACTGCCAGTTCCTGCTTTGTGGCCAGACTTTGGGGGTGGGGAGGTCTAGGGAGGGCCGGGGCATTGCCAAACCGGGAGGTCCCCCAGCGCCGCCTCTGCCCCCTGCGGCTGCAGCACGGCTCCGGACCCACCGCTCGAACCCTGCCCTTCTGTTTTAATAACCCTCACCTGCCTTAAAAATCACGCTTAAATTTGAAAATGCAAACAATACTACTACTTCTAAATTTATCCGGTTAATGAAGTCACTACATAAATTTAGCACATTATTTTTTTGTTATTAATTGCTAACAGTGAAAAGGGCTAAATTCAGAATAACTCTCTGTTTCAAAGACCTAATTGCCAAGGACCTAGCCTTAATATTAACTAGGATAATTATTATGCAAAGCATACCCACCCAGAATGTTTGCATAGCTATCACAAGCGCTTTCATAAATGATGCTTTAATTAGTCTTAATTAGAATTTGTTTAAGTCAGCAGGGAATGCAGAGCCCGTGAAATGATGTATGTAATAAGCATCAGGCTCACTTTTTACTTGGGGAATAGAGCTGACAAAATCACATCACGTTAAATTGATTCAGTCAGAATTAAAATTCTTATGGTATTAATTAAATGGGGGATCTCATTAGCAGGCTGCAGGGTGACAGAGTGACTCTTTGGCGGCCAGATGTGAAGAAGCAGCACCGAACAAGAGCACCATTAGACCAAAAAGTCGTCCTGTCTGAGGCGCCGGAGCGGCGGCGCGGGGCTTGATGCAAAGCGGCACAACCCTGGCAGTAAGATACCAGCAATTTAGAGCACTTTTCAGCTAATTTGGCTCCTTTCAGCAGCGCAGCTCCATCGAGCGAGGTTTGTTGGGGTTTTGGAGGGTGGCGGTGGCCACGGGAGCCCGTCCTGCCGGCCGGGCCCCCGGGCACCCTCGAGCGCTGCCTGCGCCGGGGCTCGGCCAAAGCCTCGGGGTACCCCCGCGCCCGAGGGCAGGGGAAGTCCCGACATTTGCCGTACCCGCCGCGGCAGCCTCTATCTGGACCTTCACGGTGTCCGTGGCGGCTCTTACACGCGCCGCAAACCGCTCACAGCAGCAGGTGCACTCTTCCCTATCTATAAGCCCGATCTGACTTTGCAAGGCTCGTCAAGGAGAGATGATATTTACCTCCAATTAGCATATGTTTTGTGAATGGCAAGGGGCACACGCGGCTGCTGTGTACGCTTTTGTCGCTGGTAACCACTCGCCCGTTTGATTTCTCCATCCTAAATTTCAATATTTAAAAAATAAGCCTGCTCCTTGCCTGTAAGCGGAAGGCGAAGCCTCAGCCGCGTGTCGGGGTGATGCAGCAGCGCTACCGAGGGAAACCGGGTCCTCTTCTGTGTCCTCTTCCCCCACACCCAGTGGGGCACCGGGACCCCCAGAGGGATGTGACAGGATGGGACGGGGCTGGGACAGGACCCCTGTATAACACCAGGCACCCGCCAGCCCCACCGGCAGAAACCCAGCACCCCAGGGTGCTGCCAGCGCTGGAGCTGGCCGTAGACCCCCGGTCGCGGTGGGAAGCAGGCTGTGGTCTTTCACGCTCCCAATTTGTTTCAAAATCATCACGGTGTGCTCCCCTGGCTCAGCCAAACACCTCCCTCTTTTGCTTAAAATTAAGAATAAGGTAATCACAGTGACACAATGTCTCTGAACACGACATGAACAGCAAAAGGAAAAAAAAACCCTGTAATGTTTAAAAATGGCATTTTCTTGTCCAAGAGAGTGGGCCACGGGCATTTTTCTGTACTGAGCCCACGTCTGCCCGGGAGGCAGCGGGACAGGGCAGCTCCTCTACCGCAGCGACTGACAGGGATGCTCTCAGCCGCTGGTTGCTGTCCCAGCCAAAAGGAAATAAGATCACAATTCTCCTCAGAACCGTACTCGCAGAGCTGTTGGGCCCAGCAGGCACTTCTGTTTCTCAGGACAGGCAGAAGTTTGGCGTCACCAGGAGAAGTTACCTGTCTCCCTTGGGGCTGTCACTCAGGACCCCCGAGGGGCCACGGTGCTGGCTGGGCTGCTGGCCACCAAACGCCGTCGCTTCTGGGGAAACGGAGCCCAGTGCAGCAAAATTCCAGCTTTTTCCTGGTGCTCTTGTGGGTGAATGTCTGTGGAGGAGCAGGAAACCTTCCCTCTAGGTGGGAGTTGCTCCATTCCTGTTAGGGAACGAAGCGGTGTGCCCCGGGGCTCAGCACCAGCTCCTGCCCTGGAGAGGGCTGGCGCCGTCCCTCGGTTGCACCTCGCCTGGATTGCCGTGCCGGTGAGAGCCGGGCAGAGCCCGCGGCGCCGGCAGGGCTGGAGCGGGGCTGAGGCTGTGCGGCTCATCAAGCCAGACCCATTCCTTCACTCGGCACTGCGGAAACCCAGCGGGTTCACTTCGATACATTGAAATACCATTTAAACGAGCGCAGGCTTTTTTTTGAAAGATGCTGGCCTTGAGAATTTTTCTAATAGTCTTGTTTGAGGAACATAAGGGACATAAACATAATTTAGGAACATTATAGTGTAAACTATTTAAAAAATAATAAACAAACCGCAGCAAGCAAGAGACCCCAAATAGAGTGAGCTTTCAAAATTAGGTCTATATTTTCAGATTTTCCACGACCATTTTATTAGTGAACCACAACTAACTGAGTATCTGCAACAGCTTCGAGGTTGGTTCCTCTACAAACAAAGAAGAAAAAAAAGGGAGGGAGTGTTTTTGTGTGTGTGTGTATATATATATACACACAGACATGTGTATTTAAAATTTATTTCAGCTGTATTTAGGCCAAACCTCCCTCCGGAGCCAACTCCGTAATGCCGCGGGCAGGTGGCCAGCGACCCCAGGCGTCGGTAGCATCAAGACCCAGGTGTGGCAGTGCCGTGGGAAGCCGTTTTCAATGGCAGCCCACCAAGGGCAAATGGAGTTACGTCTGCAGCAAACACGGCTGTTTGTTAGAAACGCCCCAGTCCCGAGGTTTTTGCAGGAGTGCCTCAGTACAACCCGAGGCACGGCAGCTCTGCATGCACGGTGCGGATGCCACCGGTGCTGTTCATTAGCTCAGGGGTTCCCTCCCGTCCCGCTGGCCCCGCGTCCAGCGGTGCCGCGGGCAGCACGGTCTCACTCTCCCCCAGCAGTGCCACCAACGCGTGTCCCCGCCAGGCCAGCAGAGCCACGGGCTGACACGTCCTGCCGTGGCTCTCAGCTTCCAGAAACGGTCCCTGTCCGGCAGCGGGTGGGAGCTCAGACACCCCCACCACGGGTGGGCTCGGGCAGAGGCAGCGCTCCCTGCACCACCACTTACTGCCAGCTCTCCAAATTCCCACTCCCGTATATATATATATATATATATTTATATATATAAATATATATATACTTTTTTCCCTTAAAAAAAACAATCGTTCTAAAATTTGGACCATAAAAATCCCAGAGATATTTTTCTCTCTGTACATGCCTCAGGCACGTACATAACAGGGCTTCCTAAGCCTCGCCTTGATCGTTATTTAAAGTTTCTGGAGGAGACAGGCACCCCAGCTCGGGGGACCCATCCTGGCCCTGGACCCGCGGCCCCGGCCATGGGCTGCCGAGACGGTGCTGCCTGCAGCCGCCCGCGGCACAAAAGCTGCCGGCTGCGGAGAGGCTGTTATTGTAAAACCCCGACCTGCGTGCCCGGGAGGCAAAAATCCTCCAGGCTAATTAGTCAAACTAACCTCTCGCTCCCAAACCTACCGCCTGGAAATGCTTGGGACTTTACCAGCTTACGCCTCATCAGTATTCGGCTTCCCTGCCAAACCGCGAGAGGGGGGAGAAAAGATAACCATAAGGACAAGAGATAAAAAGGAACTCAATAGGAAACAAAACCAAACACTCCTGTGTCTGCGCTGCGGACCTCTCTTGCCATTTAGATAACCTCTGCGCTGGGCCAAATCCCCTCCCCGCCGCCCCCCGAGGCCGGCAGCGGAGGGCTCCGCAAGCACGGCCGTGCCCGCTGCTCCCCGACCAGCCGATGGGTCTCAGCCGCCGGCGTCCAGGCTGGCGGCCGGGATCCTCGCTCCAGCGCAGCCCTCAGCTCCCTCCCGGCCGGGCTCTGCCCGGGTCAGCTCTAGAGGAGTGGGCGGATGGAGAGACAGGGCTCTTTGTGCGGAATAACGGGAGCCGTCTTCTCGCAAAGCGGAGACGTTGGGATGAGCGCATCCCCTTGTGCGCAGCGGCAGCTCCCGGCATCCCCAAAGCTGGAATCTGAGAGGCACTGGCCAGCACTGAAACCTGGTGGGCAGGCCGGGCTGCCTTGTCCTGGTCCCGGTCCCGGTCCAGCCTTGTGCATGACAGCCACCAGGACCAGATCCTGGGAAAACCAGCGTACAGCCCCAGTGTGCCTGCTGCCGAGACAGGGCAACGTGGGGCTCGTGCACGTACGTGGACGGGGCGATCTCACCCCTGCACCGCAGGCGGTGCTGCCGCGGTGCTGCCGCGGTGCTGCTGGCCCCCGGGGCAACGGGGTGCGATCCCGGCGTGCGGGCGCCCCGGCACGCTGCGCGTGGTGGTGTGAGCACAGTGACAAGGAGCACCCCGCTCCAAGCACTGCCTCTCGCTTGCATATATACAGCTAGTCTGGCTTTGCCAATCGTAAGCTGTGCTTTTTTTCCTCAGCAGATATTTAGGACTTAGTTGAAATCAAATGCAGGTTTTTTTAATCTAGTCTAAACCTACTAAAACATTCACTACTCTTACTGCCTAATACATTTATTCATGGCCTATATATATTCTCCACTATAACTAACCTCTTTTTTCATGTCTTCATTTTTAATAATATTGCTTATGTGAAAATTGCTGGATAAATTATTCAATTCTCTCCATAATCTAGTATATCTGCAGTAAAACTGCTAACCTGGCTCTGTCAATACAGTCATAATAATTTAGGTTATTTGTCTGTGTTCCTCTCCTCCCTCTCCTCCACCGCCCCTTGGGCTGGGGCTCAGCCCCTTTGCAGAGCGGTGCCACGGAGAAGTATTGCGTCTCTCTTCGCGAAGAGAAGCTGCCATGTCGATGCGCAAGTCAACACGCATTTCGCATGAAATTTCATTAGTGTGTCTAACTATGGGGTGAGTAGGGGTAATTAATTACTCCCGCAACCACGACTCCGCAAAGCTTAACCACCTGCCGCAAAAATACCTATTTTGGGGGATACCAGCAAGGGTTCCGGGTGAACCGCCGCGGCGGGGCTGTCGGTGCAGGCAGACCGGTGCGGGAGATCGCCCGAGGAGGGGGAGCTCCGGGGTGGGTGGGAGCCCCAAGGCATTGCGCCCGGTAACGCCTCCTCCGGCCAGCCCGCAGGGGATCGCCCCGGGAGCCGGGAGGAAAGCGGGCTCACGATAGAAATCGTCGTCGGGAGGAAAAAGCATCTCATGGCGTGTGCAGGACACCCTGCCCGGCGGGAGGGAGCACCCCGTTTGCTAGGAAGTAGTAGTGAAAAGGGGACCACGGAGGGAAGAGCTGATTTGGGCACTCTGAAAAAGTGAAGTATTTGCAGTGGATGCACAATGCACGCGGCCCTCGCTCGTTGTGCATGGTGCAAATTAAAAATGAGACCAAGTGCTCCATGCCCAGTCCCCAGGGCTGGATGCGGCCCCGCAGCTGATGCCGGAGTCTGCCTTCGTCGTGCCCAGAAACCTGCTTCACCTCTTCCTCAGAATCCTCCGTCATTTAAAGATGTCGAACTATAGCAATAGAGCCATTTAAATAAAAAAGGGCAAATAAAATGCTGAGAGTCAGTTTGATCTAACTCAACCTTTTCAAATGACTACACTAATTTTCAACATATTAATTTAACTGTGTGTTTGCCCCCCTATAAACAGGACGAATAAACACTATATCATTTTTACACTTGAACTGTATTATGATTTTAATGCAGGCTCAGGTGAGATGAGGTCAGAGGATACAATTAAATGGATCTGGTACCATCTGGAGATTAGGGTCTCTTTAACCATGCTTGGGTGATTTATCCATCAGCAACTCATGTAGTGCTTCATAAAAACTGGTATCTGTTTAAAAAATGATATTAAAGTACAGCGTATTTTTAAAATTAGAGACTAAAATATTGCGTAGTTGCAGGCAAGCAGTTTATTTCTTAACCACCGAAACAGAAATTCCTGTATAGGAATAAATCCACGAATTTACATTTACTGTATTTACTGGTGTCTATCCGGGGCTGCTTTGTGCAGGGCAAAAGGAAAACCACCACCAAACCCCAAGCCCTTCTAAGTGAATGCCTAATGAGGCAGGCGTTAAAGGGTTCAAAACTCCCCGAGTGGAAGGCAGCTCCCTGCCTTCGGAGCGGGAGCCGGCCCTCCCCAGCACTCCCGCTCCTCGCTCCGCGCCAGCCTTCGGAAGAGGCTGCGCCAGGAGAGCGGCTTTGTTTCGGCAAACAGAAGTTGGGAGCCTTCTACCGCCTGTTATTGCAAGGCTGCGAGTAATAGTCTATGGCATTAGCCAGAATTTATTTTGTAATAAAACAAACTGGGTGTAGAATCAAATATTTAAACTGTCAACTTTCAAAGCAAATGAGTGGCTAAAACTCAGTTTAATAATTGATCCATCAATGTGCAGATCAAAAGCTAAAGCCAAAATTAAACAATTATTTTTCTGAAATTATATTTGATTAAAAATTTCCTGAAAGAAAAACAATTCAGCCATTCTTCTGGACAGTAATTTATACAGTTTAGTGATCTTGCTGTCAATAATATACAAATAGCACTAATATATTACTATAATGCTTCATTTTCATTAAGACATCTGCCAAGTTCTCAAAAACCTTTTCCATTTGGGACTTGACTTATAATTGCATAATCCCTTGGGGGAGTTTCAATATTATTTTAATCAATTTTAACCACAATACACAATATGGATGATTACATTGCAATGTCATTTCCAAAGTTACTTTCCCCCATTACTCATTTGCAAGGGGAGAGGACACTGGCAATGTTTGTGAAAGATATTCCGGCAGGGAAACAAATGACAGAAAGGCAGAATGAATTTCTCCGCCTTTCAGAAGAACGACAAGGCGAATAAATGCGAATGTACGTGAACTGAGGGTCTGCAGCGAGCATCGCCGGCGCCCCGGGTCTCTCCAACAACGGCGGCGGCTGCCCTTTGCCGACCCTCCCTCCCTCGCCTCCCCCTGCCCCTTCCCAGCCGGCCCGAGCACAGGTTATACCTGAAAGAATTAGCACTGATAAAATACAGCTAATTCCTGCTCTTCCTCTGTTCTGGACCGGCACATCACTGCAGCCAGAAAGGCAGTATCGCTGGGGTGCTGTTTCCTGGGTTGTTCTACAAGGTTTTTGCCAGTGCAGTCTTCATCTCCAGCGGCGTGACCTGAAAACCACATCTATCGGCGCCTGTTACCTCCTCCTGCCCCCGGCCCCGTGGTTTCCTACCTCCTCCAGATACCGGACTTGCAAATGGCCCATGCCTCCTCTCTGGCCTGCTTGAAGTTCACAGAGAAGGTGGGGGGGAGCCACGTCTCTCTTGCCTGTAGTAACTGATCCACCAACGTGCAGAGCAAAAGCTAAGGCTAAAATTAAACAGTCACTTTTCTGAAATTGCATTTGATGAAAAGTTTCCTGCAAGCAGAACAATTCAGCCACCATTGTGCCACCAGTGCACCACGGTGGATTTGCAACTGGGGAACCGCGCTGTTTAGGGTGAGGAGTGGGTCTGGAGAGGACGAGGGGTCTACAAGGAGGTCCACAAGGGTCTGGAGAGGACCAGGGGTCTACAAGGAGGTCCACAAGGGTCTGGAGAGGATTAAGGGCCTACACGGAGGTCCACAAGGGTCTGGGGAGGACTAGGGGTCCACAAGGGTCTGGGGAGGACTAGGGGTCCACAAGGGTCTGGAGAGGATTAGGGGTCCACAAGGAGGTCCACAAGGGTCTGGAGAGAACCAGGGCTCCACAAGGGTCTGGAGAGGACTAGGAGTCTACAAGGAGGTCCACAAAGGTCTGGAGAGGACCAGGTGTCCACAAGGAGGTCCACAAGGATCTGGGGTGGACTAGGGGTCCACAAGCCACGGGGAGGTCGGAGGATGGAGGCAAAGGCACATCAAGGGAAACATAACGACAGCGTTTAACTCTGGGGTGAAAAAGGAGGGAAGGCAGTGGAAGGGGAGGGTGCTCCAGGTGTGCTGCTCCTGCACATATTTAACATGCCAGCTCCTGCACAGCCCAAACCCGCCTTCAGACATGACCTTGGCAATATTACAGTCGTAATATTTTCACAAGCATGACCTCCTCCGAATCTGGGTCTCCAATATATTCTGAGCAAACATGCTTTCCTCCCTGTCAGGCACACTGTAGATATCTTCTTTCTCCACCTGGTTTTTCCTGAACGAGCGTATTCCTTGGATATATGCAGGTCTTTCAGCTGAGGCATGTTACGCACACCGGATACGGATGGGGAACTGGCAGCTGTATTTTAATTGTTGCCAGTAAGGCGGATGT
The DNA here is from genome assembly GCF_034638445.1 of Ciconia boyciana. NCBI lineage: Eukaryota > Metazoa > Chordata > Aves > Ciconiiformes > Ciconiidae > Ciconia > Ciconia boyciana. Next base: position 998,131 of record NC_132943.1, on the reverse strand, counting down.
ACTTTCTTTATAAACGTTGGCGTTAATCTCAGAGCAGATCTAATTTAACGTCACTCAGGGTAACTCCTCCTTAGGAGGCTTTTTGCATTTCCCCGTTCTTCGATGGCAGAGAGGCTGGGGACTCGGTCGCTGGGAGGGAGGTCCCTCTTGCACGAAAGGATGAACTCAATGTCTTCTCTATGTAAACAAACACACCCAACGTCCTCTGAGCTGGTTTATTTATGCACTGAATCATTTCTCCAATGATTTGTGATAAATAAAGAGTTTGCTATTGCAAAGACGTAGAGCGCGGAAAAGCACAGGCAGAAACACGCCTTCTTCCTCTGTCCCAGCAGAGAGTCGTGGTTTGGGTCTTCTGTGTACCCCAGAGAGCTGCTCTATCTGTTGCTGACACAACTGTCACTAATAAGGAAAATGATGAAATTTGAACAGGTCTTTAAAAATCACTTTAATGTAATTTTTTTTCCCCAAAAAATTACCCCAGAGCTCGTTGTTTTCACTAAAGAGTTTCCTGGTATACTTAAAAAATCTCAGAAGTGTTGTCTGTGGTATAAAGTAAAAACTACAAAGCCTCACGCAGTATAAACTCACAATTGTCTGCTAAAACCCTCAAAAACTGTAAAAAGAAACATGACACCAAAGTTATTAAAGGACCTGAAGCCCATCCACCACTTTTTGACAGAACACTGGCTGGGTCACTAAGTGAAATCACTTTTGAAAATATAGACTGTTTGTAAAAGTTGCATTGCAGTCTGCAACCAGTAAAAAGTATGCTTTTTTGGCTCCTTATTTTAAAATAATAATATCAGAGAGCACTCTGCAGAGAAAAGGTGTTTCCTAGGTGAAAAGGAGATATTCTGTATGAGTCAATGTTGAATTCAGATGCTGTTACCATAAGAAATCTATAGGAATACTTTTTCCTTTTTCTTTACATTGTTGAGTTTGTTTAAGCCAAAGCCACGATGTGTCACATCGAGGGGTTCTGCCACAGCCTGTCTTAAGAGACTGCTGAAATGTATTAAAATGAGACCAAAATGCAGGAATGAAGAATTAGATCCTGCTGAGACAGAGACAGAGAGATCAATTTTGTCTTCAGAACCAGTGGGAAAAGGGGATTGAGATCTTAAAGAGATCCCAAACGTACTCGGCTGAGGTTTGGCCAAGTGCTGCTGGTTTCAGCAGCCTTTGGATGAGGTTTGAACTCGTTTTAGGACTTCCCGCCTTTGCCAGTACGCGATGGGCACCTTCTCCACCCTTTCACCCGGGTGACCGGCAGCTGCTTGGTTTCTTCAGCGTGTTGGCTGATTTAATGCTTTTGCTGTCCTGACATCAGCACCCCGTCCTGCATATCTCGTTAAAGCTGAGCTGGCTAAACTCTTTTTAGTCGTTTTTGGGAAGTGGAATTCTTTTTTTGTGAGAAGTTCCCCAAATGCGATGAAGTACCTTCTTATTGAAAACAAAACCCCAAAATTAGGACTTGTGAAATGTCTCTGCAATGGCACAGGTGGTTTGGTTCTGTAAAACATTTCATTTTCACAGAAGAGTTTCACCGATAAAATATTTCAGTTTATTATGACTTTTAAAAAAGAGGAGTTATTTCAAAAAATGGAATATTTCAGCCATGGCAAAGTGGTCTGGAGCTGCCCCTTCCCTTGGGCATGGGCTCTGCAGGATGGCACGTGTTCCTGGGTCCTGAAGGTAGAGCACGGCCACAAATACACTGAAAAAAATTCCCTTTTTATGCACGCTTAGCCAAGGTTCTGAGGCCAGCTCCCCTCCGAAGTGAAGCTTGCTAGCTGGGGATGTGCAGCTGAGGGTGCCCGCCCGAACCCTCACGCTCAGGCTCCCAGAGATGCTCTGCCTCCTCCGGATCGAAGCGCTAACAGCGCGAAAGGAGAAGTCTGAACTACTTAATAAACACGGAAAAGGCTGCTGGGGCCAGGCGTAACCACAGAGAAAAACCATTAAAAAGTCATTTCCACCAAATGCATGTTTTAAAAAAACCATTTCTAAGCCCTACCTATAGCGCTTCGCATAATTCCTCCCTGTTTATGACCATGAAATCCCCAAGAAGTCTGTGTTCAAGCCCATACGGTGGCTGATGTGGTATTTGGCATAATTGCTGAGGAAAGTACGGCACTGCTAATTCGCTTCTCAGCCCTGGCACAGGTGCCCTGCCTGCGCCGCTCCACGCTGTGCGACACGAGCTCCACGCCGGAGCCGCGCGAGGGCAGCGGCCCCAGCCCGGGCCGGGCCAGGCGAATTAACGGCCGGGGGAATTGACGGCCCCCGGCCGCACCTCCGGCCATCGGCTCCTGCAGCCGGCCACGGCCCGGGCGTCAGTCACCGTGCCCTGACGGAGATGCCGCTAAAAGGGTTAAAGAAGTTTTGACTGCTTTACTACATGAATACTGTCAGTGGAATGCATTTTGAATCCCTGTTTAAAAGACACGTAATTGCCTCAGATTCTTTATATTATCATAACTCTTCAAAATTGATTGGTTTTAGCTTTATGGAAAAATATGCAAATGCAGAGAGAACGACACACATTTCTCATTGTGGGTATAAAAGTAGTTCACAGAGAATCCATCTGATTGAGTTTGATTACTGAACAAAATCTAATTATTTTAGATACACGTTCAGGCTTTTCTGGAGAGTCATGCTGAAGAGAAGAAATATTTGGTATACGTGAGTGGTGTTTGCGCGCTCAGATTTGTTTATTCACATATATTTTGACAGTCCAGAATTTTAAATAATTGATATCAACGTTCACTCTTCAGAGTAAAAGAAACCAATGTCATTGCAAAGGGGCCGGTGCTGACGTGCTCGTGCGTGCATTGCCGCAGTGGGCGCGTACCTTCGCCGGTGTGCTAGCGGCGCCTTGTGGGTTAAATCACCTTTTGAACTCCTTTTCAGCCGCTTTGGTGCATGGTTTTGTGCAGGCACATGCATGCCTTTGTACATCCCCATGCAAACTTCCGTGCCAAGGCATTTCCACCAGGTTCCCGACAGCTAGGAGAGGCGGATGGGGACGCCGGGCTGGGCACAGGTACCATGGCCCGGGGCGTCCCCCCGTCCTCCCGCCCCCAGCACCCCCTGTGCTCAGCAGCGCGCTGCACCTTATCAATGATTTATCATACATTAAACATTAATTCTGGAGAGGTAGGGAAATGATCGAGCCAACGTTTTGGCCCCTCCTGGGCCTTTGTCAAGGAGTATTTATAAGTCTTTTAAAACAGCTTTGAATAATTACTAAATCCCTCCCTCTCATAAACAATTATCATCCTTTCCCAATTATCTACTCAATTATAATCTACAAAGTCTCCTGCATTAAATTAAACCATATGTTCTTCACAGTCACTTCTAGTAGGAATCCGCCAGTCTGCCTGGCCCTCCCCGCTACACCAACTTTTTCTCCCCAAAATCCCTCCTGAAAAGCCTTCTCTCCTGTGGCGGCTGCAAGGACCGGCATTTACACGCCAAGACCCTCATCCAGGAGGTCCAGGAGGGTCACGGTCCCCCTGAGCTACACACAGTCCAATTCCTGAGGCCACCAACCTTCTTCTTCTTTCTTTTTTCTATTGCATTGGTTGAATTGGGCACTGAATTTGGATGTTTCTGCAGCTTAATAAGATAGTGTGGCTCTTGGGCTCAGGGAACATGGAGAGGCCATTGTAGCTCTCGGCCTCTGATCAGACTTCAACAATTACAGTTATTAAAGCGTCGATGTTGCTGGATCAAAACCCTCTGCCTGTGCACGTGGCCTTACTGAAGTCGCTGCTGAGGAAGGACAGGCTCTTTCCCAGCCACACCAACACGGACATTTGAGTGCAATATGTTTCTTGGTCACTAACATTTCTCTTTTCTTGGTAAGGGTAAGGAATTACCATCAGCCCGAATCATTTCCCCTTGTCCCTTAAGAGGTTTTTTTTCCGTGTAGTTAAGTGCCTCTCTCAGGTGCTCTCAGGAAAGCGGGGCTGCCCACCCTTTAAGGAAATCGGTATGTGACAATTAGGTGTAGAGCCCCTCAAATATACCCTGTTATCAAATACAAAAGAATTACTTATGCATTCTGCTATGACACCCATCATTAATTAAGAGTTTTACATATTAATTGCAACACAGAAGAAAAAAAAACCCAGTTTTTCTCTCCCTGTGAAACGCTGAGTGACGCTGAGGCCGTGCAGCCTGGCGTGCTGCTCCGGGAAACAACGGATGGACAATTTCTAGACTTTAGGCTGAGTTGCAAGAAAATGGACTCAGGTGAGGACGTATCGGGGCTGGTTGCCCCACAGCAGACACATCCTCCAGCAGCCCTGGTGAGACGGAGGCCAGCACCCAAGGAGGCAGAGCTGCTCCGCCCAGACCTCACCATGCCCGTCCCTCGACGTGCCCGCGGGGCGGGACCCCTCCTCCAGCACTGGCGTGGGGAAACGCGGGCGGCAGGAGCGTGCTTCAGCTGCTTGCTCCGTCCCCGGGACCTGCGTGGTACGGGGCCACACTAAGCGAGGGGGCTCAGAGCGTGGGACCCTCGACCAGTATTTCCATCGCGTTAGCAGGGCGGGCGGGCGTTGGCTCTGTCTGCGAGCAAGCTGGCTTCTCTCTGCCTTGCGAAAGGTCCCAGCTCTTGTGAGACGTCCCTTCGCATGACCAAAGCACAGTGCCTTCTCCCTCTGAATATTTTATTTTCTTGCTATTTGATTCCTTTTCCCTCGCCAACCCTCTGTCCCTTACCTAGCTGAATAAATTAATTTTTATCTATGTATTTCACTGGGGGGAACCAGAAATCTTCTTGTCTGACTTCAGTGGTGGATAGGCTTCTTGAAGCTCCCGTCTACACCTCAGGCGTGTGCCTTCTCCTCACTCCTCTCCGTTCCACCAGCGGAGAGCCTTGAGCGCCCGCCTCGAAGCGCGGCGGTACCGTCAGTGCCATTGCAGCAGGCCGGAGGCCGTTCTCCCCCGGCCTGGTGGTCCCAGGCTCCCCCAGGTGAGTGGGATGCTCCTGGGACCAGCTCCCGCTATCGGGGCAGGTCAGTAGGACGCTCGTACCAACGGGATGCTCACCGTCCGCTCGTGGTAGTGTCACCGTGTAATGTGCTCCTAACGACACCTGTTTTTACCAAACGTGCTTCTGTTCAACCCTCCCACCGAAAACTGGGCCGTGAGTTTGCAGCGCTTTAAGCGTGTGTTTAAGCTAATGCAAAAGCAGCCGCGGCTTTGAGTTCAACGGCAAGAGCAACCACCTGAAACACTGAAGACGAGGCGTGATCTTTGGGATTAGTTTACTCGTACACCGTGCTCCAGCTCACTTTTTGTATGTGGTAGCACTAAGCACCTGCTGATGTGGCATTTTTTATCCTTTGTTGGTTTTAAGGCTGGCGCTAGTTCAAAAGGTAGCCGGAGAGCTAACCCCACTTACTCCTCAGCTGCACATCACTGGTGCCGCATGTGGCACCAAACACCGGCGTGGGCTGCCTGGTGTCCTGCTGCCGTTCTGGGGAGCCCTCCTTGGAACCGCTCCCGTCTCCGCCCCTCAGCGCCCTGTAGCCTTTGCAGAGGTACGTACCGGCACCCTCCGGGACCACCCCGCGATCCCTTTGCAAGGCTCGGTTTCCCGATGTGCGGTGCCGGGGGACGACTGCGAGCACCGGTGTGGGCAGGCAAGCTCCGGAGCTGCCGAGCGGTGGGACCGCAGCCAGGGTCCGCAGGGACGGCAGGGGGTTCGCTCGGCCCCGGCCCCGGCCCCATCCCAGCAGACGGGAGGCGGGCGCCGTGGGAAGAGGCACATCCCCACATCCCGCAAAGTGGGGCCACACCACACCAGCGCCGTCAGCAGAAGAGGACGGTCCTGCTGAAGGCTTGTTTTAGGAGGCGATGCTACATTTTCATTGACACATGGGTGACCGCTCCTGTCCAGAGTGTGCCTGTTCTCCAGCGCTGTACTAGCCCTGTACTAGCCCGTGCCTGTTCTCCAGCACTGTGTACTAGCCCGTGCCTGTTCTCCAGCACTGTACTGGCCCTGAGGTTCTCTCTCCAAGCAGGGTTTGCTCCTTGGCAGCAGGAGAACAGCACCCACGGCTAGGGCAAGCAGCGTTGTCACCACCTCTACCAGCCTTTCCCGGGCAAACCGCGCCGTTCCGTGCGAGGCTCGCCAGTGACGCCCTGCTTCGCCGGGCACCGGCGGCAGCTCACGCCGTAGATCAGCCCAGTTCAGCCGCTCGGGGGCTGCAGGGACCTCTCCCGAGCGGTGGGCGGCAGCCGGTCAGGGGTGACAAACACAGCTCAGATCTCCTGCAGAGACAGCGGGGCTCCTGCATGCTGGAACGGGCATGCCGGGCACACGGCTGGCATCCAGACGCCCACAACTGGTTTTAATATCATTTTCTTCCAAAGACAATTGCTAGGAAGACAGAACAAAACACCCAGTGTGTCAATAAGGATTTGCACTGTATCATCTATGCCAAAAAACTAACTCAATCTTCTCCACTTCAGCACAAATTAGAATTTATATGCAACTCCCCACTTCAGGTGGGCAATCCAAAGAAATTAACCTCAGGAGAAAATTGCTTTTTTCTGGCTTAACACATAGCTTATTATCATGTCAGGCAGCAGAGACAGTGGGGAAAATGCAAAATCACAGACATGATACAACAGTGCATCCATATATTCACAGCTAAGGAACCACTTACTAGGAGAAAAGTTTAAATTCAGAAGAGCAGGATTCATTCTTTGTGGCAACAGACAGAGACCAACAGCGTCAGTCCTAGGGGCTAATAAACTGAACCATGCTCCAAAACTCCACCCCAAAATAACAAGTCTAGTAGAGAAGAGGTACTTACTCTGCTGATAGTAAGTTGTGGACACAGCGCTGTTTTCTGCAAATATCCCAAAGCACTTCACAAACTGGGCAAAGATTTCTGTCCAGGGGAAAATAAGAACCAAGTGTGAGAGTGCAATTCACCCAGTTGCACCAGTTGCATGTATTCAGTCAATCAGGATATCGATCAAGATAAGCTCGATCTCATTGCTAGGTAGGAGAATGCTGACCAGGAATCGGGCCTGGGCAGGCTGCGGCGCGGGTGTCAGGCAGGGCAGAGAACACGGCGTCACCGGGAGGATCTTCGACCCCGGCGTGGACGGGGACGTGCTTTGTCTCCCGCAGCCACCCGGGGTTTGTCAGGCAAGCACCGGCGCTCCGGCAGGGTCCCCGCCGAGGCAAAGTCCCCGATACCACGTTCCTGAGAGCGGTGAGGTACCAGTGGTCCCCAGGCCCAGGCGGCTTGAGGAGCTGTTGCAGGATTTGGCCGGGGAATTTGGCGTGGGGGACCGGCAAGTAGCAACCCATTGCAAGGGCACGAGCCTGCGCCTGCTGCGGCTCCCCACGCTGCGCCAGCTGCCGTCGCACCGGGGTGAGCCCCGCTAGCTTCTGGGGGGAACGGAGCCGCACAGCTACCTGTCCGGTGGCTGAATGTTGCCGAGTTTGACTTTTCCTGTTTTCTTTGGCTGTTTTGCTTTCCTTCCTTCTTTCTTTCTCCCCCCCGGCCCCGCTCAGTCGCAGCACTCGGAAGTCACATACATCTGGCAGGACTGTGCTAGAAGCTATGCAAAAGGAGAAGTAGACGAGGATTTCTCCCTCAGTTACCCCACCTGACTTTAAACCTTCCAACAGAAACAGTTTTTATTGTGCACGTTTGGGAAAGGGACAGGAAAGCTGGGATGAAGCTCCGCAATGCCGCTGGGCGGCACGGGGAGAGTCTCGTCCCCGTCTCATGCCAGACACGGCGTTTGTGAGAGGAGGGGGCTTCTCGCTCTGCCCTGAAACATCACGCCGCAAGCGGGGTTCCTCCTCTTTGCTTTGCAAGTAACACGTGTGATAGTTCAGCTGCGTGCCAATTGCTGATAAACACAAACCCTTGCTAAAGCAGTGCTCCCGGCGGAGGGGTCTATGGTGGGCTGGGCTGCTGGCCCTCTCCCTCGTCGGGGTGGCCACTGCCTCCGCAGGGGTCGGTGCCCTCCTTGCCCGCCGTCCCCCCGGCGCAGGCTGCCTGCATACAGTCAGGAGCGGGGACCGATCCTGGCTCTCACACGGACATCGCAAGGGCACAGGCCGCCGGCACCAGGGACGCTGCGGTGCCGCCCGTGGCAGTGGGACAGGCGGCCTTTGGCACTCGCCATCCCACAGCGCGTTTGCTAACATGCGGACGTGCGGAAATGTCCTTGTGAGACATGTCCGAACCGACACCCCGGCGGGATCCCGCAGTCCTGACTCGGCGGCGATGCTGCCGCCGGTCAGCGTCCACCCCGCTGCTCCTGCCACCCGTGCCACCAGCATGGGAAGTGACCGTCACCGGGGGAAGTGGGCTTCGCCCCTTCTCAGGCAGCATCAGACAGAGCTGGAGCTTCTGCTGCCCGCGGCCTGCCGCCATCGGGGCTCTGCAGCTGGAGAGAGACGCAGGCCGGGACGCTCGCTTCCCTGCTGTGCGAGGGAAGCCTGAACTCCTCCTTCAAAATGAAGAAAAATAAAAAATGGATGTTTGGATTTCGAGACAGGCTGAAAGGGGAAGCTTGCCTTCCGTGGCACGGGTGGCAAGGGAAAGGGAAAGCTTGCCTTCCGTGGCACGGGTGGAAAGGGAAAGCTTGCCTTCCGTGGCACGGGTAGTGCTCGCTTGTCCCCAACCCTATTTCAAGGCTGGCAACGGCTGCCCAAACCGGACCCGCTGTGATCCCCACCGGGCACAGCCGCAGGTACACGGCTGTTTCTTCCCCGCGGCGGCTCCGCAGCCGAGCGAACAGCTCACCAGAGGACAGTTGTCACATTCACTGATTCATCAGCTCTTCCTCCGGCGGCAGCGGTACCCGTGCCATCTGTGTCGAGCACTTACGGGGAAACCTCTCTGCAACTGCCATACAAATCAGGGGCACCGCCAAGGTCACGCTGAAGGGAATTTCGGGACACGGGGAAGATGTTCGGCGGCGCGGCGGTAAGCAAGAACAGCATCCCTGCACGAGTCCTCCCGCATCCCCGGCTGCTCCGCCCCAGCCTCGAGCAGCCCGGGCCCCGCTGGGAAATGTGTATTATGCCTGGGTTAATTTACTGATTAATCTCTAGTCAGTGGTTTGTGCTTTCCCCAGATGGCCAATTAAAATTTACAACTGGCAGAGCAGTGCCCTGTTGGCAGGCTGCTGCGGGGCCGCGGCTGGAGGCAGCGACAGAAGGCACGGGCCCACTTCTGCCTTTTCTGCCTCTGCTGGCTTTAATCAGAGGGCAGAGCGGCCTCCACCCCGCCACCGGCACGGCCCCGGCACGGCCCCGGCATGGGGCACGGCCAGGCTGGCAGCACCGGCGATGGAGAGCCTCCTCCACCTTCTCCTCCTCCTCCTCCTCCTCCTCCTCCTCCTCCTCCTCCTCCTCCTCCTCCTCCTCCCCGCCGGCAGCCCCGCTGCTGCCCCGTACCCCTCGCTTCCACAAATGTCTAAAACCTTCACAGCTGTTTGCATGCAGCAGCGTGCTGCCTGCGAAGGGGGTAACAAGTGATGCCGTGATACCTACAACAGGCAACAGACTTTCAGAGCAGTAACAGGGAAAAAAACTGCAGAATTTTGTCTTTCAGCACTTGATACAAACGGTTTTGGTGCATCCACCCCCATAAAGCACAGCACAAAGGAGAAGCAGGCTTTTGTGCGATTCTTTGTTCTAAAGTTACGTGCTCACTTATACGTGGGAGTCGTCTAGGCTGGAAAACTCCACAGCAAATTATTAATCAAGACCATTGATTTCCTGAAGAGGCCAAACATATCAACGATGATGTGCAGTACCACGACAATTTGCTATTTTCAATAACAGTCCTTATAACTCAGGACAACACTCTGAGAAATACATAGTGAAAATATATCGGAAAAAATGCTGCTTTCGCAAGCGCTCCCAGAAGATATTGCAGTTCTCTATTTTAGAGCAAAATTTCCCTGCTGCTGCTTTTTTTTTTTTTTAAGAAGACTTCATGAATATTGATGGTAAACATAATAACAGCAATACTCAGGAGTATAGTCAACTCTTGCTGTACAATTCACATAATTCCCCTTAAATTAATGGGAGTTACACATGTGCCCTGGATACAGACCGCAGCCCACGGACGCGACGTGGAGCCGCCGGCTCGGGGCACACGAACAGAGCCGAGCACACCCTGCCTTCCCAGGCAGGAGCTCTGTCAGACCAGGCCCTCGCAGTTGCTTCGTTTTCTTTATTTTTAAGGTTGGATGCAGTTGGGTTGCGCTGTATGAACCTGCGTGCGTCCCTGCACCGTGTCATCGTTGCATTTTGCAACATAAGCACCGGCGTTAAATCCAGTGTCAGCTCAATGCATAAATTCCCAAGCGACCATCCTCTTCTCGGTGCTCTGTTACAAAGCTGCCCTGGGTCCTGTGCAAGCGACGGCAGCCGGCGGATGTGAGCACCCCGAAAGCACGGGGCATGGGGTGCTGTGACCGCCCGGCTCCTCGCCCGGCTGCCCCGGGGGCTGCGTCTCTTGCCCCTCCGACGTCCCCGTGCCGCGGGCCCGGCAGCACCCGGGGAAGGAGACGGGAGCATTTGCATGCGTTTCATTTTCCCTAATCTCACCCCGCTACCAGCTGGAAGTGTGAGCTGGTCTCCCCGCTCACGGGGACGGCACGGGGCTCGCAGGGGCTGCTCCCCGCCACGGCTCCGGGAGAGCCCGGTCGCCCAGGGAGGGCTGCGGTCCCGAGGTACGGACGGGTGTCTCTCCGCTGACCCCCACGCTTTGCCCTGAACGGTCGGTGTCAGTGCCTAACGAAACGGGCCCCTCCACAGAGAGCTGCAAGGGGCCACGGCACCGAACGGAGAACCGACGGTGAGTAGCCCTGTTAAAAACACTTCTCTTCTTTCTTCTGTAAAGTGCCTTTTGGCTTCTTGTGAATCTTAATTTTATTTTTTTGGTGTCTTAACTTTACGGGCTTGCTGCATCCCAGCTGGTTGCGTCAGCTGGTACTATGGCTGTTCTCGCAGAGGGTGAGGGCACGAGCGCCTCGAGGTGAGCACACGTGAGAACGTCAGGCGCAAAGCGTTCTCCAAAATGAGCAAAGTAGCAATATTGTCCTGTGACTTGTGGTCACTGCAGCAGCACTGGAAGGTAACGCCAAAGGGGTAGGAACGTGGTTCCTTTAAACATGCTTCGGAAATGTTTTGTACCGTACTCCCCTTTCCAAAGCTCTCTGAAGAATAAAGCTGAGACTGTAAAACCTGGACATCTGATGCGTAACAGGTAACAAATTCTTAGGCTCTGCAACACCTCTGCTTTTTGCTTCTTAAAAGGCAACGCATCCCTCAGAGGGGATAGACCCCAGCGCTGGGAGGTTTCTGCCCGGAAGGTGGGTCCACGGGACGGGAACCTCTGCGGGACACGGGGGCCGGGGCGAGGCCGGCGTGCCCCACGCAGTCACCGTGTGGCATTTGCCACCTTTCAGGCATACAAGGCACCCCGCAAAGATGTAAAAGCATATTTTACTACATCTTAGGGAGTCTCCCTCAATAAATAAAATGTTTAATTGAGTTCTTGCCCACAAAGGAGCCATCCCACCGGCTGAGAGACCCCGTTCTGTACTCCCGCGTACCCCGGCATGAACGGCAGCAGAGCAGAGCGGTTTGCTGTTACCTCCAGTGCCCGGCAGTAGGGTGTCCGTGCCGCACAGCCGGACGCTGTCCTGGGGACGCAGCGGAGGAGTCTGGGAGCCCGGCCATGCCGCCTGCCCCCTCCCGCCCTCGCCCTGCGGTCGCCGGCGGCACCGGCACACGGTGAGAGCCCCGCGCTTCCCTGAGCCCCCCCGCCGCCGCAGCCAGCGGCGTGCCCTCAATTAGCCTGTGTAATTGTGGTGCGTGGGGTGAGGGAGCGACCTTCTCCCTGCGAGCCCCGGAGGACCTGCCGCCTGATGAGGATGCCCGGAGCAGGGCGGTCAGCCCGAGGCGGGGGTCCGGCCGCCGCTGCGCAGGGCTGCTGGGTGGCAGAAGGCAAAGCCCCAGGCTGGCCGAGTCCTCTGGGCGGGAGCGGGGCCACCTCTTCAACGCTCTCCCTCTTGGCTGGAGCCTGGATAGGTGTGAGCATAAAATTTGAAAAAGATCAAGCAAACGGAAACGTTTTGCCCCAGCACGCGGCCACCAGTCACATCGGTAGCAACGACGTCTCTGGACCTACCTCTGTGAAAGAGCGTGAGTTCGGAAAGCGGCAGGGCTCCACCACACCAGCACCCAGGACGTGCAGCAAAGGCTCGTCCCCGGCTCCGACCCACGGCTCCGCAGCGCTCGCACAGCCCTCAGCACTGGCTGGCGGGGGGGGGGGCTCTCCCGCACCCCGGCTTCTGCCCGCCACGGCGCAGGCCGCAGCCGCAGCCCTGGTGGGTCAGCTCACTCGCTCACCCACCGTAAGGCTCCCGTTGACTTTGACGGCTCTTTGACAGTGGCCGTTTCGAAAGGCAGATGCACCACAGCGATCAAGCGCAGCAGAGTGGTTCAAGGGCGCGTGAATGCCAAGAGATGGAGTAAAGCAATAAAAAGAGGGCTGAAATTCAAAAGACATCTTTTTCTCACGGAGCATCCGTCGTGGCCTCCCGCGGGACGTGGCAGAAGCAGCATCACTTGAATAGCTGAAACTCTGCTGAACAAGGCACTCGACAAACCTCTGGAGAGAACAAACCTGCACTGGCAAAGGGGACAGATTAGCGGCCCTAATAGGTGTAATTTCTGGTGGTGGGAGTTTCTTTGGCTCAGAAAGGAGAGGAGGCTCTGCCCGTCCCCAGCCTGTGCCCACCTGGAAGCTCCCTGCTCTCAGGAGAGGCACAGCTCTCGCCCGCTGTAATCACACCGACACAAAGCGTGGTGGAGGTGGAGGGATGGCCGGACGTGTCCCTCGGCATGCCGGCCGTGAGGCGGTGTGCTCGTGCCTCCGGACCATCCCGATCACGCCTGGACCCCCCCTTGGCAGGGGGAGCGCAGGACATGGCGCTCGGGCAGACGTGCCCGTCACACGCAGCCCTCGTGAAGCCTGGAGCGAGCGACTCCAGCTCCCGCAGCCCTAATTCACGTCACCGGGCCTGACCCGCCACCCTCTGAAGCCTCCGGGAGGATGTCGTGGGGCTCGGGGTGCTTGGATCCGTCCCTCGGTGTCCAGAGAGGGGGCACTTGGTGGGGCAGGCGGGAGGGCAGGGGTCCCTCGGGGCTCCCGATCGGTCCCCAGCGTCCCCGCGGCCCCGAGCCTGCCCCACGCTGCAGGCAGGGCTCTGCCAGGCAGAACAACAGGCAGCAATGGGTGTGCTCCGAACACCTTCGCTCGGACAGGGGGAAAAGGGAGGTCATGCCGTCAAGCACAGGCTTGCCGTTGTTCCGCAGAGCCTGCCTGACAGACCTGTCTCTCTTCCAATGCGGTGCAGCTTTCTGGGAGCTGCGAGTGCAGGGTTCGTGGGAAATAAAAGCACCAGGGCTGAGCAGAGGTATCCTGACAGGGCATGAAAATATTTGCATTTCAGAGAGCCTTTCTCAGAAGCGGAAAAAAATTCGGTGTGACAAACCCTGGTTACACCAGAGGAGCAACGCAGGTCCCAGCACCACGCAGGCTGCTGCTTCACCCGCACCCAGCCCCAGTGCCCCGCCAGCGCCTGGCTTGGTCTGAGCACCGGACAGTTTGGGGATTGCAGGTTTATATTTTTTTGCTCTTTTTTTATGGTTAAAAAAGATCAGCATTTTGGAAAAATCCAACACATGTTAATACCGTGACCTGCACAGTTACTGTCAATAGAGATGGGCTGGTGATCTTTAAAAGGAGATTTTCTCAGGGTGAAGGACAAACATGACATTACAGTCATCGAACTCCCTATCTGACAAGGACATATAAATTGTAAATGGTCGGGGGCACTCAGATCAGCTTGTCTTTCTTCCGGGCGCTTTTCCATCGGAGTAGCGATCTGCCGGCTGCCGGCTGCATCTCGTGCCACGTGCCGACGGCGGGGACGGGCACCGCTAACGGCGAGGCTGCTGCGGCTGCCTGATGCCACCGGTGTCTGTGCCCACGGGGCGCTGGGGGGGCGGGGGGCGGTGAGGACCACGGCTGCGAGAGTCAGCAACCTGGTGGCCTGATCCTGTGACTACTCACAGGTGTCACGCACCGGTCCCCAGATAAGCCCCGTCTTGGCTCGGACAGACCATGGGTGAGCCCGTGGGTGAGCCCGTGGGTGAAGGCGGTCGCCCTGCCCGGGGCAGGGATTGACCCCCAGCTCTGAGGGGGTTGGTGGCCAGTCCCTTGGGACCCTGGGGCTCCGGGCTACCAGCTCTTGCAGCCAGGGCTGGAGACTCCCGCCATCGCTACTCCTCATCCCGCAGGTCCTGCCCCGGCCAGCCGGAAAACCGGGGTGCAGGAAGCATCCCCCCTGGGCAGGAGCCGGCAGTTGCGGGGAGGCCGGGGGTCCCGGGGGGTCCCAGCACCACCACCCCCTGCTCTGGGCGCCTGGGAGCACCCCTGGTTCCAGAGCAGGGCATCCCCAGGCACGGAGGGGAAGGATGGCATTTTCGGTTCATACCACATGTGGACGGGAGAAAGCAAAGCGATGACAGCGGGAGATGAACAGAAGATCCCAAAATTAGAGGAGTGCCAGCAGAGGACCCAGAACCGCTCAGGCCAGTGACGCGGGACAAGCTCTGCCCTGACCCCTGTCCCCTTCGGGGAGCTGGCTAAGTGCAAAAGCCAAGGCAAGTGTAAAAAAAAAAGCCAAGACTAAGTGTAAAAGCCCCCAGCAAGCATGGGGGATGTCAGGAAATTAGGGAAAATCCTGCTCTTACCACACTGGTGTAAATCTGCGGGAACCTCATTGGATTTATCCCACCTAAGCATGAGGATGGCTGGGATGAATTCCGTCCTGGAACTGTAATTAAAAATGAGAATGAAATGAGTGCGCTCGCAGAGCCTGCGTGTTTATGCAGATGAAGAATGCGCTTTCCTTCTGCTCCGCCGAGAAGCTGCTGCCCGGCAGGTAGAACATCCTCTGCACAACCGGCAGAAATTCGGTAAAAACATGGTTCTTTATGGAAACCTTTGCCAGTGATGCAAAGGTTTTTGCATCAGGGACCAGTGATGCTCTAAGAGTTGCCTTAAGAGCTTTGACGCTCGACTCTCAGTGCATGCATGCTCTCTCAGCATCTCAACCCCGAGTTCTCGGTTCTGTGCAGGCGCCCGAGAGCACCGGGTGCTGCCCGTGTGCTGCAGCGGAGACGGGGGGTCTCCGACCCAGGCAATACTCACCTCTAGTGCTTTTTATTTATGTTTGAAAATGTTACTAGACTGTGTATGTGATGAAAGATGATTATGTGAGTTCCTAGAAACCCCAAAGAACAAGTACATATTTGTGTTTCCTTTAGTGAATTTTGTAATTTTTTTCTTTTTTCCCCTTCAATTTACAAGATCTAAGGGAGAAAAGTGATTATAATGATCACATGGAACAGCTATAAAAGTACACGTGAAAAGCAACCCCTGTTTTTCCCCTTGCCCGTGACTGATGTGCTCAGCACACCCAGCCATCGCCCCGGTATTCTGGGTAGGGTAAGCAAAGGAAGCCGACTTGCTGATGTTAGAGGCTTTGAGACGAAATCCGTATCTTCTTTCTATGCCTCAGTTTCCCCAACTGTAACATTAGTGCATTTATCAATGTTTGCAGTTCTCAGGGTGTGAAATTGCTATGCAAAGTGTATGGATACAATAATCATGGATACTTTGCTAAAGAGAGAAAAACATCTTGTCGCTTTTGTGACCTGTCCATTTATGTGCTTATTTAGACACGTTTGGTTATATTCAATTAAGAGCATTTCAATTTACCTTTTAAGAGTTTTCTGTTTTCAGAATTGCCTAGTTGGAAAATTTTGGATTTTGGTAGTATCCCTGATCAGCCAGCTTTGCTAGGAACGCCTAACAGCCCCAGTACGTACCGTGGCTCTAGCGGAGTTTGATTTATGTACACAGTATTCAATAATCCTTGCCTGGGAAAAAAAGGAATCAACTAAGTAGGAAACAAAGAGGCAGCGGGGAGATCAGAAGTTTTATTATCCCATTCGTTCTCAGGGTAAACTGAGGCACCAAGTCCTGTGGAGGGGGGCAGAGCTGAAAGACAGAAAAAGAGCAAAAATCGCCCATCCACGGAGTAATAAGCATGGGCGGGAGCTCCGGGCTGGGCTCGTGTGTGGCTGAGCCATGCGGGGTCCCTGGGACGCAGCGTCCTGGTCCCGAAGCCGTGCCCGTGTCCTGGCCACGTCCCCATCCCGGGGGCCACCACAGGGTCCCCGGTGCCTGCTGCCGCCCCAGTGAGGGCACCGGCCGCAGGGGTCAGAGCCGGGACGAAGCACGCCGCTGCCTCGGGGCCGCTGTCGGACGGGCCTCGCGGCCCGCAATTAGTCTTCCATTTTCGCTGGTAACTGGACAATAACCCTCGCAGCCCCAGTACCGGCACGACGCCGTGGCGTCCTGCGCCCCGCCAGCTCCCGTCACACCTCCCCGGTGCGGCACGGCCGGGCACCGGAGCCGCTCACCGGGACAGCCCAACCGAGGCGGCAGGGCCAGCTGGCACGGCTGCCCCCGGCAATGCCATGGGGTGGGCGTCCCCGGCAGCTGGGGCCCCCCAGCAGCACCCCATGGAGCAACGAGAAAAATTGCGTCCCAGCGGTGAAAATCGAGGTGGGTGTTGGTGAGGGATTAATCAGGGCTTCCAGCACTCGCGGCAGCGAACCAAATGTCTTTATCTGCCATGTAAATGCAATAAAAGGATATACGGGTAAGATTACAGAATTTATAGCCTCAAAAGGAACAAAATCACATAAAGTCTCACTTCTATATAAAAATGTTGCTGCCGTCTTCAACACGCGTAACCCTCCCTGCAAAGACGTATACGTATCATATATGTCTTGTAAACCTCTCATATATATTTTTATATGGAGATACATATATATGTATTTTCTAATGAATTACATCGAAGGGCATTATGGTCTACATTTTACCAGATTTGGCACCTTATCAATGCTATTCACATTTAATTAGTAGACATTGCTTCCCCGTGAGCATATTTACTTGAATTCCTTGTTCCTACGGCAACCCAGCCAGCACCACTGCTACTGGAACAGCCTAGACCAACCTAAAAAAGGAATGGAGATTAACGAGCAAGCTCAATATTAAGATTATACCGCAAAGACTGAGCTTGGCGAGAGCAGCATTACAAAGCAGGCTCAGATAAGACTCTTATTTCAAGGAGCCTATTTATAGCATTGCAGATTTGTATTTATTCAAGGGTACCTATAGTATACAGGCTGGGAGAGACGACTCATTTAGCACTAAGTTCTCGGTAATTGGCTATCAACTCAGGTAAAGGGATTTTTTTTTTTAATAATTACAATCCATTTTCATTTTAAAGTACCCACCGAGGGAATAGCTAAACAATATCCAAACCATTTCTATTTACAGATGCTTTCCTCGCTGTTGCAGTTGTAGTTTTAAAGCACACGAAATATCTAAATTACCTCATGGCATTGCAGCTGCTCAGAACAGAAAATATTCTTTACAAGAAGACGCACACATTGCCACTTTTATTTACGTTCTCATCTAAGATTTCATTACCCGGTGTGAACACTGAAGGCAGATGTTAGAAGACTGATTTGAGATAAATACCCAACAATTCTCCTCCTTTTAGTTTATAAATGTCCCTTTTTTTAGATTGATAAAGGAAAATGCAAAATAAATTAAATAAAGAGGAGAGGGCCATATATCAGTTACAGAGAGAAGCATCTCATTTGAACATTTTTTAGTGCTTAGGGGATTCCGATCCTTTTCAAGGAAAAAGTACAGTCTAAATTCTCTCACGCCTTCTATTTTCAACCCGGTTTGCACATTTCAACTCTGGAGCAGACAGCTTTGTTAAAAGATACGTACAAAGTGTTAAATAAAATTGTTAGCGCGGCACCAAAAGCTCTGAAGCGTTAATTCTTACAGACCTCCAAAACGTGCCACGGACTTTGGAGGGTCAAATGTAGCTGTGCCCTTACGGGGGACGGCGCAAGGCATCGCTGGGGACGGTCTCTCGGGGCAGCACGAGGACGGCGCCGGGGAAGCTCTCGGCGGCGCGGAGGGCGCGGGGGGGAGCGGCTCAGCGCCGACCCCCAGCACCTCCTCGGAGCTCCGGGCTGCGAGCGACAAGTGGGGCGCGCGGGGCCCGCGTGGCGGCTTGCGCGGTTCACCCCCGCCAGGAACGTCCGGGCGCCGGTCAGCTGGCCTGGAGACACCCGGGCCAGCCTGCTGTGGGCCCTGACTCGGCTCTCACCTCCCTCCCGACGGGTGCCCTCGGTGCCAGCGCCTCGCGCCGGCGTCGTTCCCTTCGAGACGAGGCTGCGCAGGCACCCCGGGGCTCTGGGGCCGTCAGAGCCCCCCCCGTGAACCACCCCTGCGGGAAGCGGCCGTGGGGAGGCCATCGCCTGTACGTAACCTCTCGACGCCGTGAGCTTAGAGCCCCAAATCATCACTTCTACAACAGTAACTCTCGGGTGCAATCGACCAGCGTAAGCCCCTGCAGAGGTCCTTTCACTGCCTTTGGCTTGCAAAGTGAGGGGAGGGAAGAGATTGTATTTTTTATGCATTATTGCCCACTTCCCAAGCTTTCGTTTCCCCGCAAATATTAGCCGTCCCATGAATTAATTAATCTCCGCAACCAAACAGTGGGGCACCTTCTGCCGCAGTCCGTGCCCTGAACCCCGCAATCCGGGATGTGCTCCTGGGCTTGTACGGAGTGCTTTTTAATACCAAGGAACACAACAACTTAAATGCCATTCCCTGGTTTTATGAAAAAGCAATATAGGAGAGTAAATAGGGCAAATACCAACAAGGAAGGACACGCGAGTCAAATCGAACAATAAATTCAAATAATATCACTAAATCGAAGAGCAGAGGCAGTGTCTGAAAGCTCCTTTCTCTCCGTGACTTTTCTGGAGAGCCGAGCAGCCGAGCACATGTAAGAATAACCTATTCTCCTTTCCCATTAACAACAACAATCAAGGCTGGATTAAACCTCTTCAAATAATTCTCCAAGTAGAGATAAAGCATAAAAGAGAGAGAGAGGAAAAAAAAAATCCAACGTATTCTTTCACCACTGGTAATAAGCTTACGCCTGGAATAGACTTGTTAAATAATTAGAGTTAAATTACCTCCTCTCCTACCACCGCCTTTCTCAGCTTTTCCTTTCTAAGTTGCGGTTTGACGGAGAGGAATGGGTACGGAAACATACGGGAGAGGACGGGGGGAAACACCCCCTTGCTCCAGGCAGGCTCCTGTCCCCTTCCCGCGCACGTCCGTAGCTGGTTATTAAGTGCTGTCACCGACGGTCCCCGGGGAGCCGGAGCAGCCCGAGCCCGGCTCCCAGCGCCCGTTCTCCCCGAGGCAGGAGGCAGGGGCCGCGCTTCCTCCGTGCCCTGGCACCACGCACACGCACACACGTGTACAGGCGTGCACGTGCACACGCACACGCGTGCAGGCATGCGTGCACACCCCGGGACCTGCAGCCTGCCGGAGCCCCAGCCCAGGTCCCTGCTCTTAAACAGAAGGCACAAAAAAAGGAATTGAGATTTGCAGATCTGATAATGAGCCAGTTAATGACATAAATGATACCTCAAGAACCTCACTAAACCATCCAGGTCCTACAATTTAATCTGTAATAAATACTCCTGCATCATTGCGAGATGGCTGCTCATAATGGCAAATGAAATATGCTGGTATGATAGGTACAATAAATCTGGATTTTCCTATGGTTCCCTCAGGCTAGAACAATATGTAACCAGAGTGCGCACTGTCAGGATGAGCAGATCTCAAAGCCATCATAAAATCTAAATGGGGACTAATTAGGAGGCCCTTCCCTTCTAGAGTTACTATTTCTATTGACATTTTCCATGCATGAGCCCCTCCATAACATCATAAGTCACCAAGATAAGAACTCCCTAGATTATAGGGAAAAAGCTTTAATGGAGAAGTTGAACTCAAAGGCGATGCATAAATTTTCCTTCTGATACCCCGGGAAGTCTGTGTTCAGTACTTTCTTTACAAACTTTCCTCCCTGGTGCCAGGTACCGCTCCGTCCGGCCCCGTCCCTGCTCCCACCCTCGCCCGGGGACGGGTGCCCGGGGCGCGGCGGGGGGGAACGTGCTGCCTGCGGGACCCCCGAACGCCCTGAGCCCGGCTCCGGGAGGCCGTGCCCCTCTCCGCGCCCCGGTGCCTGTTGCAGGGTGTGGGGCGGTGAGCTGGCGGGGCCGGGGGCACAGGGAAGGTGAGCCTGGCGGCGCCTATGGGGTCCATAGGTGGCCTCTGTCGCCCTGAGGGACGAGGGCAGCTTGGCACGGGAGGGAGCGCTGGCGCTGCCGGGGCACGGGGGCGAAACGTCGGGGATGAAACCGCAATAACAGAGCTGGGACGGTCCGCGGTGTGCGATGGTCTCCAGGGGCCGTGCCCGGGGCAGCAGGAGCGGGGGCGCGGACCACGCGCCACGTCTTGTCCCAGCCGTGGGGCACGGCCCGGGGACAGCCGGCACCCCCGACGTCAGGGTGGGCACGGCCCGGTGCGAGAGCATCGCCGCTGCCCCGTGGGCACCCTCCTCGTCCCGCTTTGGGCTCCTCGCAGAGGCTTTGGGGAGCAAGGTGGGCTTCTGCAGAGCCGTCTGGGCATCGCCCACGTCGGCAGGGAGCCGCGGGCTGGTGCCGGGGGCGAATCCAGAGGTTTCTTCCCCTGCCCTGGCACGAGCACGCAGGGGTACCGCGAGCGGTGGGTGCTCCGAGGCTGGCGACCCGAGGGGCAGGTGATGCATGTGAAGGCGTTCCGGTCCCCGCTCCGTCCCCTTTCACCACGTGCGTAGCCGTGCTCCCGCTACCTACACGGGACCTAAAAACACCTGGGCTCCTCCTCAACCGAGCACAGAAAGCAAGATTTATTGGCTGTTTACAGCAGACTTTACATTCAATTTTTCCCTTGTCACATTCGCACAAAGTAATTGCCCTTGTGCGTACGTGCATATTCCTGTTTGCTGAAGGCGTGGGCACGGAGCCTCTCCCGCCTCGCCTGATGCATCGCCTCAGGCCCAGCCTCCAGCCGCAGGATTTAGGAATCAGCCCGCTACTACAATGCTGCAGCTCGTCCCCGAGCCCGTATAAATAACGCGTACGGGGTCCCCGTACAGCACGGCAGCCACGGTGCTCTGCCGGGGCTCTGCCGAGCCGCAGAGAGAGGAAACAGCAGCGGTGGGGCGGCCGGGCGCTCCCACCGGGACGGCCATCTCCGCTCGGCCTCCCGCCCCGCCGCGCGAGCCGCACTCACCCGTCAGATGCCCTCACCAGTGCTGCGCTGAAATACCCGCAGCTCGGCGACGGCAGCCAGACGGACCCCGGACTGGGGGGCCCCGGGGCTCCCACCCCCCCTGCACCGGCGGTGCCGGCCGACCCGGGCCCAGAAAAACCCAGTAAGGACAAAGAATGTTTTGGAGGTGTGGGCTCTGTTCCTGCTCACAGTCACCCGCGCAGGAGCTGAACGTGTTTTCTTTTTCATGACAACGCCATCCTCTCACCCTTCGGACGAAGAGCCACGGCAGCCTCAGCCCCTGCGAGGCCCCTGTGAGCCCCGTGGGGCAGGCACCCCCCACCTTGCCCTCGGGAACGCCAGCACAGCCCCCTCGTTTCCCCTTCTGTTTATAAATTGAAACCACGTATCATGGTCTCCTGGCTGTTTTGCCGTCCTGTTTGAAAGACGGTGCCGTGCCGTGCCGTGCCGTGCCGTGCCGTGCCGTGCCAACAGGAGCGCAAGTGCTTGCAGTCGTGCCAGGCGGGCAGCTGGCACCCACACCCCATGAATTGTTTGCAAAACCCCGACATTACCCGTGCGACACCTCAACAGCTTCTGAGGTGTGACGTCATGAAATACATTATATTATACGACACGCGCATGCACATTTGCATATAAAAAATTAAAGCGGCCCCGCTGAGCCCAGCTCAGGGTTGTCTGATTAGGTGGTATCAGCCTCTATGAATCAGCCATATGTGACGTCAAAATTCCGTAAGATTTTGCAAAGGGTCAGTTTTAGAGACCTTCTTGGGCTTTGCAGGTTTTGGACTCTTTATCAGTCAGGTTTTTAATCTCTTTGTTTTACTTAAATTTTTAAAAAGGGGGTTTGTGGCTGCTGTTACTGCTTCTAATGGGAAGTCCGATTCTCATCCCGATGACGTGCCTGTGGCAGCTGGAGCTGGATACAATTATCAGCATAGCGCATCAGTACCCTTCCTGAGCACACAGCTGGCACAGACGCCTTCAACAACCTCCGAACCTGGGCGCTGGGCAGCTCTGAACTCCTTGGAGGGTGCCCAGGCAGGTGGGGAGGCGAGGGGACCCCCGGCACAGCCCTGGCACAGCCCGGCCACCGGCCCCAGCAGCATCCCCGGGATCTGGGCTTGCGGTGTCACCTTCTGCCTTGCCACCGGCTGCACATTTGTAAGGCGATGCATTTCTGGTACTCGGGAACCGGAGCTGTGATTTTCTTTCCAAGGTTGTCCATTTCTGTGGAAAAAGGTAGGAGAACGTGACGTATGCCAAGCATGGCATCAATGGCTTATTCTTTTGTAGTCTTAAAAAATACATTAAAAAATAATTTTCATGAGCTTTTACAAATATTTTCCCCCTTGCATACATAAACCAATAGGAAAATACACTGAGAAAAAACTGTAGCGAGGTAACTTGCATTGTATAGAATACATAATGGCTCCTACCTTTGATGACATTTATCTTTACTCATGAGGGAAGACCTAATAACATGAATTATCAGGTCCCTCCTCACTCATGAAGAATAATGTCATAAAGGACCCACGCCATCAGCCATCGGAGGTGTTCGGTATTAATCCTCCCATTGTTAGAGCCGGCGGATCACTTGCCTTTTCATTGTTTTCATGGTGTAAGGCAAGCCTGCACGGAGCGGCGGTGAAAATGCAGTTCTGCAGGAGTTTCGACCCGATCGAAATGCTGGAGTTTTCACACATGATTATCTTTGATCTTCAGATGCACGTTATATTTTTGAAAATTACTAACATAGGTAAACAAGCATTTTCTCAAAACCGGCATTCCTGAAGGATGAGTCTAAATACCCTTTCCTCAACTTTGTGTTTACACAGAGTTATACAGGGGAAATGAGCCTTCAGAGAATTATTAGAGGGCAAATGAGAAGGAGCCAAGTTTATGAAAAAATAGCACAAAAATGACTGAGAGGATAGAGATCTATATCCTAAGTCAACTCTGGTTCCATTTCATTTTTTTTGAAGGAAAGGCACTGGCAGGCGCGATTTACTCTGTATTTTCTAGCAGGATTTCGTTGAGGAGGGGAGCCGCTCCTCCGTTCCCCAAAAGCAACCCGCAAGGTGCCCTTGCTGCTCCGATGCCGCCCGCCCGGCTCTCCCGGGGTGGGAGAGCAGCTCTCCGCCGGGACGAGAGGGCGCCGCCGGCTGCGGGGCGCACGGGGCCCCGGCGCAGCCACACCCCGCCACCGCCCTCGCCGCCTTGCCCAGCCCTGCTCCCGCGTCCCGCGCTGCGGGGCAGGACAGGCACTCCCCGCCGGCCCTCGCAGCCCGGCGCTGCGCCTCCCTGCAGGTCAACCCTCTCTTTTCCCCCTCCTACGCCGCCGGCCGCGCGGCAGCGCGGGGGTTCACGTATCAAATTTGCTATGAAATTTGCACGCTGCCTGCACGCAGCCCGCACGCGCTGCAGCCCGAGCCCTTTGGGGTCCACAGAGAGCCCGTCACCCTCCTCCTGGCTCTGGCACCCAGCTCACAGGGAGCGCCATGGCCAACTTAGCACCCCGCTACCCACATGGCAATAAGTGCTACCGTTCTATCTCGCGCTTCTCGTCTGAGGATTTTGAAGAGACTCTCCAAGAGCTGCATTCGTAACTGCAGACGAGAGTTCCCTGGCAGAGCTATTTTTCCAAAGTTATGCTCAGCTACTTTGTAATGACAGTGTATAAATACCAAAGACAAACACCCACTAGCTTTCCACTGAAAGGATGGGAATTCAGGGAAACGGAAAATAAATATATTTAGGATTTAATGCAACACAAATTCTTGGCCAAATAGCTGCTGGGTTTAAATAGATCTGGAAACTGTTCACTTGAAGACACACGGACAAGAAGCAACACCTTGTTCTCACACGTTCAGCAGAATCCCTGGTATTGCAGCAGGGCTGCTCGGGCCTTTTATTTTAAATATTACCGTCATTGGCTCACACTATGCAAATGAGGATAGGTGGGTTTGTTCAGTGGAGGAAAGTAATTCAAAACCCAGCAAAATAAATAGGAAAATTCATGAGCAGTCTCTCCCTCCACAAATTTTCTTCTGCTTTTTACGTAGTTGCTCCCAAGGTAAATGACGGGACCGCGGCCGCCCGCCCGTGCCCCCGGCAGCCTGGGCGCAGGAGCCGGGGCTTGGGCCGGCCCATGGGTGTGATGCCCCATGGGTGCGATGCCCCGGGACCCGCGCCCGGCGCCGCTGCCCCGCTGCACCCCGATGCCCCGTGGGTGCGATGCCCCGGGACGCGCGGTGCCCCGCTGCACCCAGCGGTGCCCAGGCACCGGCTCAGCTGCCCGGAGTTTGAGGCTGTCCCGAGCCTCAGGGCTTTGCACCCGGACTGCAAGGCAAAAAAAACCCCCAAAGCTCCGATAATGGCAGCAACGCTAAATCGCTGGTGAAGCTTCTTGCTGTTACTGTTGAACACACGTGATGTTTGCGGAGAAGCCCCGGTGATTTCCGAGGGGGGCTGCGAAGTTCCCGGCAGCCAGCCACCGGAGCGTCCGCCCGGCTCACCCTGCGCTTCGAGGAGGCACGCTCTCCTCCTGACCGAATCCCAGCCGGACATTGCTAAGGAAGAATGATTTATCAACAGATATAAATCAAAATGACTGTTTAGCAGTGCTGATTAGCTCGAAATGAGTACTTCTGGAAACACAACCGCATCGAAACATGACACATCTGTCTCCGCTATCGCAGCATGGCATATCTCATTTAGTCCCTGTACCCATTTGTATGTGCCCTTTAGTCCCTCCAAAGATGTAGAAAATGGGAAGAAAAGATTTTTATCTCATATTAAGGATAATCCTATTTCATATGCAACAAATCTATAATCCAGCCAGCGTAATTCAGGATCACACCGTTAGTTCCTGCGGACGCGGGCAATACATCATCGTGGTGCCCAAGGCGCGGCGAAGCCGGCGTGTGCCACGGTGGGTGCGGGGGCATCGCCAGCCTTTGTGGTTCTACCGCAAGAGCCAGGGCATCCTGCTCCATCCCTCCTGAAAGTCAATAAATAAATGAACTAGGGGTACAGGGGCAGTGAAAAAGGGGAAAGCACAAATCCTGAAGCAAAATCCTGGAGCAGAAACAGAGACCATTGCTTTAAAAACAGGGCGGCTTTTGCATGAACGCCACGGTGCTGGCACCCGGCTCTCCGTCTGGCTGTTCAGGCCCCCGGTCGCTATTACCTGATCCCCTGGTATTTTGCAGCGCCCGGAGCAGCAGCCGCTCGACCCCGGAGCACCAGGACCCGTGCGTGCTTCGGGCCAGCGTGTTCGGCACGAGCCCACCCTCGGGCGCGGCGCCACGGCGAGCAGCAGCTGCCCCTCGGGGCGAGAGACCGCCAGGAGCCCCGGTAATGTGCCACACAATTGCAAACAAGTGGGGAAATCGGTGTTGCTTAGCAATTTGCTGCAGCACGCTCGAGGACTGTGGAACGGGCAAAAGCTTTGTCAGGAGCTACAACATTATTATTATTACTATTTAAAGAGCATCCCAGATGTGCATGGCACTTTACAGACAAAAATAATTGATGGTCCTTGCCCCCTGAAGCTGAAATAGCACAGACCCAACCCCAGACAACAATGAGCACGGCTGCGGAAAGCCGGAGCGCGGCGGCAGCGACGGCACTCGCGAAAGAGCACGGGCTGCACCCATTATCACATCTGCTCTTGCACTTGACCTGCACCGATTGCAGTCACGGCGAGTTTTTTTCTCTGATTTTCACTGAACGCCCAATGGCAAG
The DNA here is from genome assembly GCF_034638445.1 of Ciconia boyciana. NCBI lineage: Eukaryota > Metazoa > Chordata > Aves > Ciconiiformes > Ciconiidae > Ciconia > Ciconia boyciana. The sequence continues at coordinate 972,002 of NC_132943.1, read as the reverse complement.
GATAGGACACTGGTTTAAATTATTTCATGTCTGTGTCTCTAGAGCTGAAGATGGCGCCCAGGCAGGAGTCATCACCGCGCCAGACGCATCAGCGGCGTGCACAGAAAAGCTTCCCTGGGTGGGGACGGGCCGCGTGGGGCCGCGGCAGCGCTGGCGGGGCAGGCAGGGGGAGGGCAGCCCGCGCGGCCCGGGCGCGGGGGCGAGGATGCCGGTGCACCCCATCGCCCCCGTGGCCGGCGATCCCTGCCCCAGACATTCAGCTGACGACGCTTACCCGAGCGGCTGGCAAGTTTCGCAGCTTTCCGTGGGAGTCATGGCGTATTCCCGAGGACTAACTAACTGCTTGTGCACCTGGGGCCGCTGCTGCGCGAGGACGACCCTCCACGGCCCCGGCCGGGGCTCTGCTGGCCGCGCCTGCTGCTCTTGGCAGGAGATGGATTGCTTGCATTCCCACACGGACCAGAATTATTTTAGCAGTGGTTTAGTATTTAGGGTGCAAAAACGGTCTTGAATATTAATGACACGCTGCATTTTTAAATACAGCCCGTTAGAGGCAAACCAGGCGCCGCTGCCCAGGGGCCTCGTCTCTGTTAAGGTGGGACCCAGAGCCCCTCGGATCAGCGGGGAGGTGCTCGCTCACTTCAACGGGGGTTTGCTTGGCCTTTGCCAAGCGTCCCTGAGCCCTCCCGCGCCGCCCCGAGCGCCGCGAGCGGGGGCATTAACGCCGTTAAGTGCTGCGGGGGGCTCAGCAAACCCAACCCCGTCACCCGCCCGCAGGGGCGAGGGCAGGCGTCCCGCTGGGGACGGGAGCCAGCAGAGGCAAGAGCTGAACAAGCCCGCCCAGGCTGCAACACGGCTAACGGCACAAAGGCAACATCCTAACATATTTTGAGTTCGTATACCGGCTTCACAACTCTTTGAGGCCGTACAGTTTGCATACTGGTACGCCTCTACAAAAGGAATAAACCTGCCTGCTATTACCTTAGAGCAGTCTTGGTCGTAAAGCACAATATCCCCCTGCTTAGCTCCAGGATTGGGACCCAAAAATATAATGCAAGCCTGATCCAGAGCACCTGTAAGGCAGGAGAAAGATTCCTACAGCTTTTAATGAGTTCTGGATTGGGTCCCAGGTCGTTCTGGTGCTGTTTTGTGAAATTACTTAGATTTATGTCCGGCTATTTAATATCACCCTGAAAAAAAAAAAACCAAACCCGACCTGCTTTTCTCAGCTCTGTGTTTGACTACCACTGCTCCCATCCAAAGATTTTAATTTTTTATCTTGTTCATTTTTTCCCCTTCGCACTGATATTTTTTTCTAATTTGGCGATCTCAGCAAGATGTTTGGGATGCACTTGACAGAGCATAATATATCACCTGTCAAGAGATCCCGGTTTTTAAAAAGTTGGGAAATTACTGGTGTAATTGCAGAGTAAACACTTGTCCAGGGCAGGGAACTCCTCCATGCCGTGGGGTGGTCCAGGAGCCTTCCCCCCCGAGGCACGAGTCCGGCCAGCGCCAGGCGCTGACGGGAGCCTGACAAGGAGTTGATAAACCAGGGCTGCCCCGTGGCTCAGAGACGCTTTATAACTGATTGTTTTAATACCAAAGTGACACCAAAGGGGGGTCAAGTAAATAAATATGCATGCCTCACCAGTTCAAAATAATAAAATTCCAATGTGTGCAAGCCTGCTTGTTGAACATATGTTTGCGGCACGGCTAAGCCATCTGGCTCAATGTCAAGCATTTACACCAACTGCAGTCTTACACTACCTGACAGCAGAAAAGCTTTATTCCCTTGGTGTTTGGGCACAAATGGAGAAATATTATTGAAATGATTATCTGCATCAAGACTCAGATTTGGTTTGACATTTAGCTGGCTCTGTTTAATCCAAAGGGTTGTCTGAATGAATAAAGAGAAGGGTTCCTCCAGAAGATGCTGCAAGCAGCCAGGGAAAGCCAAATGATTAATGAGACTGAAAGGCTGGGTGGACCCTGCCCACCTCCACCCAGACCTCGGTGCCAAGAACTGCATATGAAATTAGTCTGAGGCTTTTGTAGCTTGTCAGGAGGATGCTCACAACGAAGGGGCTCTATTTTTGGACCTTAAGAAAACAAAAGAAATCGCCACGTTGCTTCCAGCCGAGAAGCAAAGCTCTGTGTCCTAATTAAAAACAATCTCTTAGAAGCCGCAGGCCGCCGTCGCACCTCGGTTAGAGCGGGGTGCCTTGGGGACCCGTGTCCCCCTGCCCCGACGCCAGACAGACGGGAGATGCCTGGCGCGGCAGGGCTGGGCGAGCACCCTCCCTCCGCCGCCAGCCCGCCGCGGGCAGGGCTCCCACCGCAGCCGGCACAGAGGGGCTGCCGGCAGCGCGGCCCGGGAGGGCGATTCAGTCCCAAAGGAGGCAGCCCGCTCCCTCTTTTTAGAAAAGTCTTCTGTAACGCAGGAGGGAAGGCAAATAAAACCCCTATGAAGTTTGGAGCGAGTTAATAAGAAAAGAGTGGGAGCAGGATTTATTTGAACTCACGGGGCTGCTGAAGGCTCAGTCTGACAAAGACAAATTTATCTGAGAAATCAGACGTACTATATTTTAAAATAAAACAGGATGGAACTGCAAGGCACAGGGCTCTGATCAGCGTTATGGTCCAGAAAATCCTTCTCTTCGGGAGTACTAAAGCGCAACCTCCTTCCCTCTGCCCACAGCAGACCAGACTGTACTGGTTTCTTTCCTTTTTCTTTATATCTCCACTTCTGATTGTTGATTTGGATTTAAAATTAATTTGGTGATTTGAGTTTAATAAGAATGTTAGACATGATTTCCTTCTCACTCTTACTTTTAATTAACTTTTTAATTGAGATTTAAATGAATTCTAATGAACAGAATTGGTAGCCTAATTGATTTGTTGCAGCAGCATAGTGAGGGATCAGTATGCTGGCAGCATTTTGATATATTACTCCACGATGTCAAACAGTTTACAGGTTAATTTTTTGGCAGAGGTTACTTAATGTCAGCAGAAAACAATAATTTACTTTTGATTTATTAGTAAACTGTTCCTCCTAAGTATATGGTCCACGATGTTTGAACAAGCTCACGTTTATGCGCAGCCGCCTTTGCCACCCGTTGAGGTCCCGGGGCGCTGGTCCGGGGCGTTTGCGCAGGAGCGAAGCGGCTTTGCCCGGCCGCGTCCGGACACAGCCAGGCGGCAGCCGGGCAGCGGCGCGGCCCCGGGCCGGGGCGAGGGGTGGACTCTGCGCAGGGCTGGCGGGAGGCCGCCGGCCGCCGCCCCGCTCCTCCGGCCACACCGATATCCCAACCCCCTCGTCCCACGCGCGGCTTGGCACGCGCTTCGTTGCCGAGCAGATAACCCTTTCGCGGTTTTCCTACATAAATCCGTAATAAATTCATTTCCGTAAATAAATGAGAACATACGCTCTTTTACCACATTAAGAACAATGAGCAGATGAGGAACTGCGTTACGACAGAGCTGAACATGGGCTGTAATTTCTGGCGGCACAAATTGCAGTTTGCCCCTATCGTGATCCAGACAGCCCGACTGCTCGGTTCTGAAAGAGGACGACAAGCGCGTGATTAATTGCCAGCTCACGGATTTTGCAGCTTCGAGAGTAAATCGACTCCTAAGAAGTGCTAACTTGCTAAAATATACACTAATTTTAGGCTCTAGATATTAAAATATAATCCAACTTCCTCCTCCACCGGGAAAGCTGATTAGAAGCCGTGGCCGGCGTGAGGGGACGCAGCAGGGAAAGCTGGGATCGGGCCCCTGCCCGGCCCCCGGGCTAGGGAGCCCCTGCCCGCCGCCTTCGGCCCGTCTCAAACCGCCAACCACCCGAAGCACACCGGGGCTGCCGCCCTCCCGGCAGAAAGTGCCTGCGTTGGGCTCAAAGGGCTCGGTTTTCTTCCTGTCCTGGGCGTAAATCAGAGTGACGTTGGACCTACGTGGGTGTAAATGCAAAGCTTTGGAGACATTACTGCAGTCAGAGGGCAAAGCAGGATGGATGGAAAAGGAGAACGGGGACAGTGCGGGAAAATAGGCTGAAAGAGAGAAATATTACCAGCAACGTCCGAAACGCCTTGAAATATGGGGTGCTACCAAATTTAAAGGAACCAGGTTTAAAAGTTCCGTTTTATGGTTTGTAAGGAATTTATGTGAAGATAATATTCAAAGAGTGGGACTTTTTTTTCGAACTCCCGAGCTGTCAGCTGGGAAGGGGGATCCATGGAAAACACGGAAACCCGGCGCTGGCCTGGACAGAGGCGGCGACGCTGGGCTGGGCGGGCTGGGAGGCTGTGGCCCGGCCGCCGCTCAGGGGCCGCAGCAGGACAACGGCGCCGCGGCCGCAGCGCGCCGATGCGGCAGCGTCCAGCCGGCGTGAAAACCCTTCCCCGGTGCGCGCACACAGCAACCTCGCCTCCGACTTTGGAGAGGCTTTTTGCCAGTTAAATGATATAATTTGTAGTGGAGTTAACTACCAAATTAACAATTTTCTAAACACTTCTGGTGATCTAGAGACGCGGGCTGACTCTGGTCCAGTGTGCCATTACAGCAGAGGATGGTTTAACGACATCGATGTTCTAGAGGATAAAAAATCCATCAATTCAGTCCTTTCAATATATGAACCAAGTACAAAAAATGGCCCACAGCACTCGCTACCCGCGCGTGCAGTGCTGCGCATCGAGTGAGAGGGATCACCGCGGCTCCTGGGGACGGACTTTTCCCCATCCCTCTGCCTCTCCCTCTGGAGAAGGAGGAGCTCACCCCCGGCGAGCGCTGGGCTCCGGCCCCAGGGGGCCGTGGCAGCCTCGCTGAGGGCTTCGACACCTCGGACCCCCGGGACGGTGAGGAGGGCGGATTAACACCAAATGCGGCCCCAGGTGCTGGAGGTGCGACTCATGTCTCGTGCTATCAGAAAAGAACCAGGTGGCAAGCGGAAGTGGAAATGAAAATTGCTGATATCCCTCCTCATTCCTCTCCCAGATATAGTGGCTTCTCAAACACCAAATAATGAAATTCATAATTTTCTTCAATATGCTCCATTTAGAGTATTTCGTACATCACAAACTTAAGATTAAAGAGAGAGCCTTTCTCAAATGCAGCTTAATTTTGTTTTTCAACTTCTTAAGCTTCTGTTAACACCTTTTCTGCAATCAGTACAGTATCTTTTAAGTTAATTAGTTCTGGAGAAGAATTACCAGTGTAATTTGTGATGAGACCTCCCTCCCTTTCATTCACCAGACAGAGCAGCATCTGATGTAGATAAAAGGGACCACTGGAGGCTCCTCTAGTGAAGAGAGACGGTTAGAGATGAACTCGGATAACGTCTTCAAACCATTTATCCCCCCTTCAGCTCTGCGAGTGGGGAGAGCTAAGGTTCCAGCTGGCATGAAGCGTACGTTTCCATAACCTTTGGAGAGTTTCCTCCTGAATTATGTAGACTCCTAAACACCGCACATCCCTCGGAGGGAAGCACCTCACACCGCCGGCAGCGCCCGTTCTTCTTGTGCTGGTGGGTCCTCCATGATGGCTTAGTCTTGGGCCAACTGTTTCTTCGTATTGTCAGCTTATACACCACGGAAATCGCACTGTTTCTGCCTGCTCATCTCCTGCCTCCAGCGGCTTCACCCGGAGTTTTGGACAGCTTTGGGTGGCCGCTGCCCACCCAGTCCAAGGCGTCCCTGCCCAGAGATGAAGGAAGCGCTGTGTTAGCTCTGCACCAAATGCTCATGTGGTGCTTCTAATTCACTCAGAAAAATCACAATAATTTTCCACGGCTCGTTAGCCGTCACAGACTCCCAACTCCAAATTCTGCATGGCTTCCGAGCGGAACCACAGGTTAGCACAGTTCTGCTTGAAAACGGTCCAGGGGCATCAGACAACACAAACAACGTTCGTTTGATGAACGATGCTGCAGTGAAGCCTTTTATGAAGCCGAGCTGAATTTTGGGGTCTACACAGACTGGTGTGGGGCTTAAATGTTTAAAATTAATTATGCATATCATTGCTTTCCTGCGGAAGGCTGGGCATCAGCAAAGCTAGAGCTCCCACGCCGCACCACCACTTCTAGCTTCGTTTCAATGGCTGAGGAATTGGCCTTGAGTGAACGACATCCACCGATCTTATCAAACTCTCCGTGTGTTTATGTATGTTGGTGTATTTTAACATACAGGAACCATCCACACTGAACTTTCACAACATCTCTTTGACTCACTGTCAAGTTCAATAACGTCAGAGATCAATTGGTAGTGCATAAATTTACCTTCAAAGAAGCCCAAAAGCTGACACGAAAGATGATCGGTATCCTCCTCTGGAACAGTGTTTTATCTTCTAATAGAGAACAGGAGTGACAGCTGAAATTTCCTGCGCTTCCCATCCTGATGAAAGCCCAGAGACAAAGCCGGCTGTCGGCAAGTTAGCGCAGCCTGGTGCAGCCCCCGCGCGTGACGGCGGGCTTAGGGCAGGGAGAAGGCGCCGGCAGAGCCACGGCGGGCAGCGTCCAGGGCCTCGCCGACTCTTAAGGGTAATGCGTTTCTTTCAGGGAAGCTAATCCTCTCAGAAACGTACATAGCAGTAACGTGACGACATCGGCTCCCGATACTAATACTTTGCATTAGCATTGACTAATTAAATTCAAATGGAAAGCGTTTATGTAAAAAAAACTTCATTCAAGTCTGGTTTTTTCCCTATAAACCCCCAGTATAGTAGTGCTCAATCTGTCCCTTTCTACCGGGTTTGTACTTATAAGTGCGATTACTATCAACTTTCCTGCTTTGAATGAAAGGAGGTTTATTCATAATTTGCAATGGGAAAAGCCTGGGCTATTTGGCAAGATACATTATTTAGCCGATTCTGACTTAGTTCATTGTTATGCTAAATTAGCAAATAAGCTGGGAGAAACTTTGCAACAGCTGAAAAAAGAATAATGTTCAGCAGAAACTGGCTACTAGCTGTTTTAATGAAAATAAAAGTTCTGTTAACCGACAACTGAAAGTAACAATCTAGTATTTTCTTACACGATTATCCAACTTTTCAGCACCCTTATCACTCCTTAAATGCTGTTGACGATGAAGAATGGACTACATTGATCAGAGCTTGACCTGGTTTTCAGCCAGTTAAGAATTCAACCCCAATCCCTGGTACTTTCTTAACCTGCAAGGGTCAGGGCTCTATTGACGTTCATGGTATAGGGTCGAAGCCAAGAAAGCGATGAGCAAAAGGGGAAAAATCCTCTAAATTCCTGCTGCCATCGAGGCAATGGTCTTTGTCAGACAGAACGCAGCAGCGCAGGCCGCCCCGTCCCCCAGCTCTGCAGCCCGGGACGCCGCCTGCCCCGACGCCCGGCGCGGGGACGGCCTGCCCGACGCTCTGCCCTGGCGCGGTGCTCCGGCGGGCCGCGGGCCGCGGGGGCTCGGGCTCTGCGCGCCGACCCTGCCGTGCCCCCTCCTCTGTCCCCTTACGCCCCGGTGCCCTGCGTCCGCACAGCCCGCCGGCCTCGCGCCGCGGGCGCTGGTGCGCTCCTCGCCACATCCCGTAACGCACAGCAGCTCCACCCCCGTAGAGCCCATACTTTTTTTTTTTAATTGGAAGCTACCTGATATGTTTTTGTTGTCTATCCCTCTCTTTTTTTTCAAGCTGCCTTTAGGGCTGGATTATTTTGTAGGACCGGTTGGGACTTTTTGTATATTTGATCTTGCTTAACTTTAAAATAGGCAGGACTGAACTTCTGGGTGCTGCTGCAGCTCAGTTTGGTTAATGAAAGCGTCTCTTCTATGACTACATCCTTGCCATCGCCACCTGAAGTGTGTGTAACAAGGGCCCTTGCAATTTAACTGCCAGGTTTTGAATGGTCCTGCAACCACGGTCTTCCATGGTCCAGTTCCACCAATAAATGCATTAGCAGAGTATTTAAAAATGAGGGAGAGCCTCTGATACAGCCTTTTTGTTCTCGGCTAACGGCCCAGCCTAGCTGGCAAGTAGCTACAGCAGAGCGTTCACAGCAGGCAAGCGACTCGCCCAGCTTTCCTCCCGGCTCCCCGAAACCCAGGCCGATCGGCTGCTCAGGCCAGCACCCCACCTCTCCCCATCGCGGCTGTGGAGGGTTTCGGTATGCTCTGCCCTGGCGTCCCAGTGCTCCTGGGCCCCACGCTGGCGCTGAGCGATGGGCTCGGACACCCACGGCAGCAGCCGGCGCTCCCCGTGCGGGGACCTACGTGACCTGCGGTATTAACCCATCCGACTCAGCGTGGCGTTTCATCATTAGAGAGGTGTTATTTAATTTATTTTTTACATACTGCAGTTAATTACACCTTCTCTGATTGTGCTGATAATTTTTGCTCCTCCTCAGCCCAGTAATCAACAATTACTCGCAGGTCTCGTGGCAATGCCAAACACGCAGGACGCCATGACTCGATTTGTTCTTGGTGTGAAGCCAATTCAGGCAGCTTCTTTGGGGTTTTTCTCCTGGATTCCCTTCCCCAACAAGGGGACGTGGCGTTTCCACTTGCCCCATGTCCCTCGGGACACCCGATGTTGGATACCAGAGGGCCGGGAGGTGGCCGAGTCCCTGCCAGGCTGCTGGTGGCCGCCAGCACTGCACGGGGGTGATGCCGCTCCGGCACCGTCAGCATCCCCGGCAGCTGGAGCCGCTGCCGCGCTCCCGGGTCTGCCACCTCCTCGAAAGGTGGCAAGGCGGGCGCGTGGCACGGCACCCTCACCGAGAGCTCAGCCCAAGGGCGGGCGCTTATTCAGGCTGGAGATCGGGACTCTGCACGTTCAACGTTCTGCACCGCTCTGCATCTCACCGCAAGCACAGCCGCAGCATCCTGTTCCGGAAGTTTGGAAGATTTTTTTTTACGTGCCTTTGCCAAGGCATGAGAGGTAGAAACTGTGAAAAATGCCAGGAAAAAGTGAGGCTGGAAAATGAGCGGAGTCAAAAAGACGATAGCTAGGTGCCTATTTTTTCCTTCAGCAACACAGAAACGAGCGTATGCCTCCACAATGACTCCAGCGCGCTGTAGTGATAGGAGTTTACTTACCAGGAGGGTTTCCTCGTGTACTCATTGCTTCTTTTTTTTCTTTCTTTTAAATGATGCTCTGAGCAACTACTTCTCTGATATCATCTGCCAAGGTCCTTCGAATTTCTGCTTTGCATTAAAGACAAAGAATTCTCCACAATTAATGTGCTTTGAGGGTTTCCTGTCACAGGAACATAATTAACTCTTTGCTGGCCTAACTAATTTCTGCATTTTAAAAAGTAGCCTGATAATGACAAAAGTGGAGCACTCAATCCACAGGATAGCCATTAACTGCACTCGGTTATTGTGCAGTCTCAATTCAGACCACAATTACTGTCAGAGAATTGCACTGGAAGCTACTCCTTGTACGCAAACAAGAATACTATTCATTAAAGGCCACTTTCAATAAAATACAATCTATATTTTTAATGAATATTTGAGAAAGAAAATACAATCTCGGATTCGGAAACCTGCAATACAGTTATTATTCTTTTAATAACAGACTTCCTCAGGTACAGCTACCGACAGATGTTGGAGAGGCAGCAGAAATGAGATGGCTGGCCTAAGATTTGACTCAAGAAATGAAAAGCAGAGCCCACGGTAAACGAAGTCCGTGTTAAATGAGGCTTTCCTGGAGCCACCTACAGCAAACGCAGCTTCCCCCGTGGCTTTTATTGATGTCCCTGGGCCGGCGCAACCGCCTTAAGCCCCTCGGGCCGGCAAACACAGGAGCGCGGCAGCCGGGAGAGGCCCGGGTGCCCCGGCGCTCCCCGGGGTTCACCCGCGCACCCCGCGGCCCCGGCCCCCCCCGCCCCGCTCCGGGGCAGAGCGGGGGGCACGGGCGGGGGCCCAGGGCCCTGTCGTGTCCCCTCCTGGGGAGGAAGCGGCTCGGTGCGTCCGGTCACAAAACCTCCGGTCTCCCCGAGAACGGCCAGCGTCGCCCCGAGGCCGCGGGGCCGGGCTGGACCGGCGCAGAACCGCCACTCCCCGCCTACCCGGGCCTTTGCTGGGCACGGCCGCGGGCTCCCACCGCGGGCCCTGCTCGCCGTAACCGCGCCTCGGCCGCGGGCCTCCCCCGCCGGCCGCCGGAGGGGAAGGGGCCGCTGCCGGGCCGGGGGCTCCCGCCCCGCGCCCGCCGCAGGCAGCAGCGGGGCCGCCGGACGGCCCGGGCCAGGCCCGGCCGCACACCCACGGCGGAGGCGCCGGCGCTGCCCGCGCCGGCGGGGCCGCTGCGGCCGGCGGGGCCCGGGACGGGGCGGCGGGGCGGGACGGGACGGGGCGGCCGCCGCCCGCTCGGCTCCGCGGGCGGCTGGGGGGCGCGGGCAGCTGGCGCGGCCGCTCGCCGCTTCCGCACGGCAACATTGCCCTCTTCCGGCCGAGCGGCGGGCGGCGGCCCCGCTCCGCCCGGCTGCCCCAGCCCCGCGCCGCCCGCCCGAGCCCCGCGCCCGCGGCCCCGCAGGCCGGGGCGGCCGCAGAGCAGCCGCGGGCGCCCGGAGGCCCGGCCCGAGGTCCCGCGGCGCTGGCGGTGGCTGGGCCCCGCGGCCGCGGGCGGGTCTCCCCGCAGCGAAGCGGCGTTCCCGCGGCCCCGGAGGATTTTCTCCGCTGCGCCCCGAGCTGGCCGGTGGCCCGGCGGAGCGGGGCGGAGCGGGGCGGTGCGGAGCGGAGCGGCGCAGGCCGCGCTGCCCGCTGGAAGGGACGCGGCCTGGGGACACCGCGGCCCCGGGGCCGTGGGGCCCGGCCGAGGCGGGGGCACAGCCGCCGGTCCCCCCGGGGCGGCGGCAGCTCCCTGCGGGGCTCAGCGGCGGCCTCCCTCCCGGCCCAGGGCCTCCCTCCCGCCCCGCCGCCTCCCCCCCGGCCCAGGGCCTCCGTCCCGTCCCGCCGCCTCCCCCCCGGCCCAGGGCCTCCGTCCCGTCCCGCCGCCTCTGCCACCGGCCGAGGAGGTGCCGCACGCCTGGGCTGGGTTTCTGCTGTCACCCGGTAGAAATTCACAGGTTTCCGTAAAGACTGAATTCGGGAAGAGGTCTCAGGAAGACGGCTAGTTCGTCACGACATTCGCTGTGAGGGCAAAGCCAGCTCCCTTGGTCCTGAGGTTTTCCGTTCATGCACAAGAAAATTCAAAACGAGTCCAAATTTTAAGGAAAACATTGATTCTAAAGGGAAGCAGGAGAGACCCCTTAACCAAGGCGTCAAAGCATTGTGCAGAAGTGCTCGTCAGCAACGGTTTCTCGCTACGCTTTTCTGTTGTGTTTTATAGGTAGGCGAACGCAGCCAGAAATCAACAGCGCCTCAGCATTACTCTCTCGGTTTTTCTTCCTAAATGTGTAGAAACAGGTAAGCAATGTAAAATTGCCACATAATAAAACATTTACTGACTGTAATATCTGAGGTTCAATACACTGCAGTCGGATACCTGCTCTTATTTAACTCAGTCCATTATTTTTAAACATCAGAAGTATTTTGTGCGATGTCTCCTGCGCTCTTTCATTGCCTGACTGCCATTCTGAATTCAGTGACAATTACCGTCGGCTCTTTCAGGTTTGTCAAAACACCATCTCTTCCCCCCTGTCAGCAATTCAGGGCTGCCACAGACCTCTCCAGCTGGGGCTGCAGCGAGATGCAGGCTCCAGCCTTCAAAAGGAGCGGTGAAGGGTCCCCAGCACTGCTTTGCAAATCTATTGACACAGAGCAGGCTCTTTTCTTCTCTTTGTGCGCGTCAGACTTCTAGCCAGAAGACTTTCAAAAAAAGGTAAGGCAAGCAAAGTAAAATAGACAGTATGTGGATGTGGGTGGGGAATGGAGCACATCAGTAGAAAACTAAGCACCACACCTATACGCTAGTCTTTTAAGGCCCTGGGTCAACGACTCTGTTCACTTGCGTGTGGTGCCAGGCAAAACGGGGACCTGAAGCAGGGCCCTGAGCACACAGCATTTGGTGTTATTTTTAAAAGATATTAATATAGATATTTGATAGGATACGTTTTAGAAGATGCTGCTGCTTGTGTGCAAGTGCATTCAGGCATTAGCAGGACCCAATGGTTGCTTCTCTTCTCATCCCGGCGTCCACTCTCTTACATGCGCAGCTCTCCCAGCCGTGCAGGTCTGTGCCAGGCGCCGCCGACTCGTTTCACGTACAGAAACCCACGTCTGATATTTCAGTGGCCTTCCAAGGCAATTGCGCCACGCCTTATGCCAGCATAGGCTCGGCTGTTACGTGGCTTCCCTGATAACTTTCTTAAACGTTATTTTTGCTGGGGTCTCCCCGGATCCAAAGGAATTTGCTTACCGTTACCTGCCGGGGACTCTGGTCTGGGGCACGTTCCTCACGACAGCCGTACGCAAACCGGTGGGAAGCGACAAAAGCGTCGGTTCCACCCGCCCCCTGTGCCGATGTGCTCGCCGGCCTCCCGGCAGAGCGGAGCAGCGGCAGCACCCTGTCCTTCGGAGCGGGCTGCGCCTGGAGCCGCCGCTTCGACAGCACAGGCTCTTCCGCAGCAGGCGTCGTGTGTGCACCTCCGAGAGGCAGGGAGAGCTGTAAGGATCTGGCTTTGTGTAAAACAGCCTCGGAGTTAGACTCTGGATGTTGTGGATTTTTATCCTTTTGGATAAAGTTATAAACCGGTTTAGAATTGGTTTCACCAAGCCTTTCCTCCAAAGGGTAGCCAGCTCTTGAATGTGGCACCAGGGGATCGACCTGCCCGAGCAGCTGGCTTCGGGTGGGCTGTGGGCGTCCCTGCCGCGGGGTGCAGCCGACAGGAGAGCGCCCGAAGCTTCGCCAGGCAGGAACAGCAGAGGACAGTCCTTGTCCTGTCATCCCTCTGGGACCAGGCAGGGCTGGCTTTCCCTCTGCCCGAGGTGGGCTTGATGCGAGCCAGGAGAAGGCAGCCCGGAGTCCGGCGTCCTTGTCCACGCTGAAGAGTAGTGCAAGCTGAATACGTAACAAAACTCCTTAATGATGACGTGGGATTGCGTGGTGGTGGTGTTTCTACCGCACAAGCAAGAGTTGAGCCAATTATGGAAGAAGTCAGTAACAATTCCCCTGCGGCAGTTTATAGACCTGAATATGCAGAATGGCCAAAGAGGGAAATTTCTGAGACCGCAGAGAAATTACGCCCCAGGGAGGTAGAGAGTAACGTGGAGGGAGGAGGGCCTGAAAGATGGAGTATCTTTCTCTACTGGAGTAGTCATTCCCAAAATAACTTTTGTTTCTCCAACACCAAAACTATATTTAGTTAAGATTTTACAAATGAAAATCTTAATAATCATGAAAAAGAGAAATAAAAATATCGTTGACAGTGTTAAATACTAACGTGGCTATTTAACTTAATGGCACCGCACATGCCGATAAATCCTAAGGGATCCCTCCCCCTTTCTCCCTAGTGGGATAAACACGGTTTGTCACATTGAGAGAATATTCTATAGTGCAGGAATAATCAGAACATATTGTTGGATCCAATTTTCTATCATTTACTTTTTGATGTCAAACAAAAGTAAAGCTCAGTACACAATTTAGTCATGGGTGGAAGGAGAATTAGCCATATAATGCGCCCTACTTTTGGAGGTAAAAGTTGAGGGAAATGCAGCTTGCATTAATTCACATTGTTCGCTGCCCTTACTGATGTGATGAAAGGATTTTGATTTTCATTATTATGTACTTTGCATGTTGCTTGTATTAAATCAATGGGCTACTTACCTCCTTGTTTTTCCTGCAGCTGATCTAAAAGGCTTTTTGAAAGAAAACTGAACTGGCGCAGACAAAGACTGATTCTTCATCCATCTGACATGTCACGCCAACAAATGGGGTTTTGTGCACTCTGTCAGTGTCTTAATCAGAGCGTCACGCCAGCCCGCAGCACCTTCCCGGCTCCGAGACCTCTTCCAGCACTTAATCCTTCAACTTGTGTACCTTGTACAGACATTCAGATGAGGGCCGATAATACCAGAGATTTACATGTTTCTGTCATCGTCTGGATTTGTCACACATCACAACCCGGCGGCCTCCCGCCCCGGCCCGGGGAGCCGGTGGTTGGGGAAGGGGAGGGAGCAGCTTCGGTTTGCTCTGCCCGGGGCGTTCTGCTCGGGCGAAACATCTCGCCGGGTGGGTTTCCCGTGCTGGCGGCGTGGGCTGACGCGCGGGGGTGGCCGGGGCCCAGCCGGTTAACGGGGGAAGGGGGGACCCGCGGCTCCCGCGCCGGGAAGGAAGACAAGCAGCGGGCAGTCCTCCGTCCCCTCCGGCAGGCGTTGGCCTCGGGAGGGATGTCCGTGCCAGCGCCGACCCCCCGGGTCCCAGGGGGTCCCCGTCCTCCCCGCCCCCGGGCTCTGCTCCACCTCACCCGGGCAGCACCCAGGCGGCAGCGCCCCGATGCGCCGCCAGACATGGGGAGCGTCGGGAAACGCATGAAACGAATCCAGAGCTGGAGAAAGCGCGCCTTTGGGACACCCTGCGGGCAGCCCTCGGGTGCCTGCCGGGCTGCGCTCGGTGACCCCGCTCCTTAGCCCACGCTGCTCCCGGGACGAGCGCCCAGCTCCCTGCTTGCTGCAGCCGGGCTGGTGGCACGGGCCTGGGGCAGCCTCGGGAGCGCCCACGGGTTCTTTCGGAGGCCGGGCTCGCCCTGCAGCCTTTGAGCCTCAGTGGAGACAAGCCCTTGGCTGAGTTTCTGACAGGGCTCTGTGAAATTCTCTTTCTTTCCTCCTTCAGGAACAAGCACTTCCAACCACAGCCTGGCGTCCCCTGCCCCGCGTCCCTCCCCGGCCCGAGGGAGGGGCTGGGCTTTCCTCCCGCACGGGAACTTTACAAAACCAGGCGCTAATTCACACCGTCGTTACGACGCCCGCATCCGCCAGGAACTGCGCCGGCAGATTTTATTTATGGCGACCGGGTTTCACTCCTAGCTATCCCCCTGCTAACGGCACGCCTCGGCGTCTCGGTAGCAGAGCTGCCCTGAAGGCCGCAGGGTTGGCAACGCCCGCAGCAGAGCGGCGTCAGAACAGCGCTGCGGCACGGTTTGGTGCTAACTGCAGTGCAGCAGAGCTATGTCGGGTGGCTGTCCGCGTAAGTCAATAGCACCGGCAAGAGAGCCAGCGCAACCGAACGCAAATGACTGCTGCAATTCTGGCATTCCTCGAAGAAGGAAATCATAAACCCCTCGCAGTAGAGGAAGTCGGGTTTTTTTTAAACCAGAAACTGGCCTTCGCACACCCCCTGCAATAGCTGGCTGCCTGCTCGAGCTCGCCCTCGGTGTGCTCCCCTGGCACCAGCGTCCTCTCTCCCTGGGAACGGCCTCTCAGCAGAGGTGAACGCGGGTGCTGCCGGTGCTGGAGCTGTGCGGAGCACCCCTTTCACCCGCCCAGAGCCCACCCAGGAGAGCCACGCCACGGCAAGGCTCCCCACGCTGCAGCACCAGGACTCCTTCGGCTGGGACGGGCTTGGCTGAGGGGCAGCACGCGGCTCGGCGCTGGAAAGCCGGCATCGCCACGTGTGCGCAGCAGCCGAAGCCGTTCGGTGCGTGCCGTCGCCGGCAGCGCACCAGCTGCCCGCCGCGCTGAGGTGCGGGCAAAGCGCGTCAGAGAGGGGCTGTGCCTGTCCTGGCTGCAAATTCAGTCTGCAAGCCCGTTCACACTTTGCAGACTTTGCAGACTTTGTACGCTTCGCATTCGTACGTTAGCTAATATCCTTTCTGTGTGCATACCTTCTTGTGAAAACGGAATTTAAACCCTTGGCGATACTCAGTTTTGCTACCAAATAAACAAAACAGCCACCGCACATCCTACCAACACGGCCGAACAATGCCGTGTGCCCACAGCCCGGGTTACAGCCCGCCGCCGCTGCTGAGTGCCAGTTTAGCCTGATGCTTCCAGCTGCCTGGAGAGTTCCCGTCGCCCTCCCATTTTGCTCTGTTTTCTCTCCTGCTGTAAGGTCAGTCAAGATACATTTCTGTCTGCTTGAAAATGAAGCTGTAGAAACAATTAGAAGTCGGCAGCTACAGCAGCAACCTGCAGGTACCTTAAGGATGCCACAAGCGAAGGCCAGGTGCTGGCCTAAGTTGCACCAGCAGAAATGGGAAATCCTTCGGTGCAGAGGAGCGGCCCAGCTTTGCTTCCAGCGTTGTCTCTGCTCACCCAGAAGGGGCCGTGCCCAGGGCTCGCGGTCACACACAGACAGCCGGGGCTTTCCAGCCACCGCGGCTCTGCCGATGGCCTTGCGCATGGCAAATCCCTGGTTATTTTTAGACGTTGGTTAACTTTTGTCACCTTTTCAGGTAGGCTTCTACTTTTCAGACTTGGAGTTTTGGTATTTTGGGAGAGGGAAGGGGAAAGGGAAAAGGGGAAAATGGGCTAGGGACAAGCTTTAAACCTAGCGACTCAGACTGTGCTCCTCGGACACGGCCCTGCAGCCGCACACCGCGCCGTGCCGGGGTCCCTGCTGCCGAGGGCTGCCGCTCACTGGGTTTTCCTGGCACCACCGGGGAAACTGCTTTTGGTCCAATAAAAACAGAAATTGTGACACGAGGGGGGTTTTGGCAAAAAGGAGGTAAAGCCACTTTTCTCCCTGTCCCTAAATGCCATTTGGATCAACCTGAAACATTTTGTTCAGCCAAAACCAAAAGGCAGTGCTTGGTGCCAGGGTGTGCATTTTTCCTGCCCGACCGTCGCAGAGGAATCCCGGCTCTGAGTTCTCACGTTTCAGAAGCCTGACTGTAAAATCCACCGTGTCCTGTTTCACAGCGCTTCTCAAATTTAGCCCGAGCTTAGAACAGTCTCAGTCCCCTTCGCCCAGCCCAGCCCGCTGTGGCGACGCTCCCACCCAGCAGTCCCGGCCGTCCCGCGGGGCCGCAGGGGCCGCGGCCACCGACCACGGGGGTTTGCTCGGGGGCGCGGGGTCTCTCCGCCCCGCCAGTTCGTGCCCGCCTGCTTCTGGCAGCAATGCCAGCCCTTCTGGCAAAAAACCCCCATAGATTCGTAAACCTGAAATTAAGCACCGAGCGTTCAAGAAACGCCAGGGCAAGTGTCGCCTTGAGGTGGCCCAATGCTAGTGTGTGGCATCCGTGTAAGACTCGCACCCCTGCGTGCGGATTGCCAGGTCGGATGGACGCAAACATCCACTGGGAACGGAAAAATAAAAACACCAGGGGGAAAATGCTCATGGATGAGCACGTCAGATATGTTTTGCAGCAGACTCTGGGCGCTCGGTAGGGAAAGCGACCATCCGGAGGGCACGCATTTAACGCAGCTTTTCTTTCCTTTACGAGAATCCCACCGCACCACCCGCTCGGGCCCCGCCGGGCCCCTCCTGGGGGAAGCGGCCCCACCAGCCGCTCAGCGTCTCCTGGATCATTGTCTCCCAACCCGTGGACACGCAGCCAGCTCTGCGCCCCGCACAACGCTGAAATCGTGCTGCTCTTTGTCCGACATCCAGTTTGTCTGGCATCTGACATTAGCATTGCTAAGTACCGAATTGCCGAGGGCTTACCGGTTCCGATATTGTACCACCACATCAGTCATCCCGACCGGCAGCCAAGAAAACTAACGGGGAAAGCCAAGCGGGGCGAAGGACTTCACAGCCAATGGGATGCTGCCCAGAGAAATGGAATATGCTAATTCAAAGGCTTCAGAAACTGGGATGCTAAGAAAAAAATACTCTGTAGAGGGTAAGATATAAAGTAGAAGATTTCAGCCTTATCCCAGCCTGACTCCCAAATGCCAGCGTGTCAGCGGTGCGGACTTTGCGCGGGGTACAATAAAAAAGTTATAATTCATGGCAGAATAAAGCATAGCATCTATTCTGTGCAACTGTAATGCTTACATATAATCACTCCAACACATATTTTAAAGTACATTATGCAATACATAAAAAATAATGATTTTGAGACAAATTAAGCCGTAACAGCCTCAAATCAGTTTGCCTACACAGTTAATATGTTGATTAATGTCCTGTTAGGACTGAGACACTCATTTTTATCTCATTATTCAACTCAGTGTTTTCCCATAGCTATTGAATAAAAATGTAATTATTGCTCTAAATTATGTTATTATTAACTTTCACATGGTGTTTCTTGATAAACAGCAGCACAAACAGAGGGCTGCTGGTGGTGAGGAGACAGGAATAAAAAATACTGTAAATGAACAGAACTGTTTATTAGCACGACTTTTCGTGTTAGTGTCACAAAAACAGTCGCCTATGCAAATAAAAAGTGGACGGTGTTCTGCAAAACACACAGGCACGGCACGGGAACCGCGTGCGCCAGATGCCGGGGGTGGCTCGCACAGGACCGGCTTTTCCGTGACTGGTACCGATGCGGGAAGGACGGCGCGGCGGCGGCCCAGAGCGGCGTGCGGCGGGCTCTCCTGCCCCCGAGCCTTTTGCCCCGGCCCTGGGGGTCGCTCGGGCCCCTCTCAGGGCCTTCGCGGGGCCCGGGGGGACGCGGCACCGACCCTGCCCGGCGCCTCCCACCCCCAGGGCCAAAAGCCGGAGGCTTGGGCCAGCGAGGCTTTCGGCAGAGGCGCAGGACGGATGGACGGACTTTGCTGCCGCCCCGTCCCTCGGTCCAGACGTACGGAGGAATTGGTTACCTTCTCCGTGCCCCAGTTCTTCTTCTGTAAGTGCGGGTCGTACACGCTTACCCCTGGCTTTATTTTCTTTGTTCACTGAAATTGTAATTGGGCTCTAAAATATAGAATTGTTATTCAGAAACAATAGCTATCGATATTAAAAATAAAATGATTGTCTGTTTCCAGATTCATTATCTTCTTAGAGTCGCCGAAGTGCATTTTTATTGATAAGTCGAGAGGCAGAAACCCTTGAAAAGAAAATGAAAGAAAATCTTTTTAAACATTTAAATTTTGTATGGAAGGAAAGCTAAGGTGTTTTCAGTTTTTTGATTGATTCTAAAATATTTTTTCAGGGCTTTTTGTTTAATCAAACAAAGTAAAATGAAAAAAAAAAATATCGGCCCTGGTTCTCTTTGATGTCTCACTCCAGACAGACTTTTTTAATAATGAACTGCACGAAGAGCGCAGATTCAAACCCACCTGCAGGAGCACCTTTGTCTGGATGCTCAGTTGAAGGGCCATAAAAAAGGGGAAAAAATGATACTCCCCAAAGAGAAGCACACCTCCTGGGGGACCGAAACTTCGAGAACTTCCCAGGCATGCCGACCGTCCCCCGCGCTTTCCCGACCCTGCCAGGCTTCTCCGCCAGCGAGGAGCCTTCCAGGGCGCGGGGCGCCTGCCGCGCACCCCACGCAGCGGCGGGGAGAGCGGGGGTACCCGGCCCCCGGCCGCCGCTCGGGGCTCAACCCCTGGGCAGTGACCGCCCGGCCGCGCTCCCCCCGGCGCTGGGCTGGGACCGGAGCTCCCCGGCTTGGCCCCGGCCCCGGCCCCGGCCCCGGCCCCGCCACGCCGCGGAGAGGCAGCAGCCCTGCAAACCCCGCCTGCCTCTCATCCCCGTGCAGGAAGAGCCGTGGGTGCACAGCCGTTGTGGAGGAGGTATAAGGGATGCTTAGCTTGATTGAGAAAGGTTAATTACATGTGAAATGAGACTGGGATTCAGACTATGTTTGCTCTAGATTTTGTGTAATGTTATATCAACATTGGGATTCTCTGTTATTCTATTAACAAAATAAACTCATTTTGTTTGGTTTCATTTTACTGTTGTTTTAATCCCACTGAACATTTATACTGTTATTTAATTTTACTAAACATGTGTGGATAGTAAAATACCTACAGAATTAAACTACCCAAGGATATTAAAGTGATCCAGTTCTCATAGAGATTTGATCTGCTAATTAGCCACACCAATTTTATGGATCATTGCAGCGCACTTAAAATGTATTGTTATATGTTCATAATCTTTTCTTAATGAGCTTTTATTGAGAGCACAGGCCAGCCTCGGCGCAATGTTCAACAGAGGGGTTTTTTCAAACCCGATGTGCCTGTGCCTGGCTAATCACAGTGCAACGCTGCAGGGGCCGCCGGGGAAGGGTTGTCGCCACGCCGCCGTGCATGCGGCACTGCGGGTGAGCGGGGGCCAGCGGAGGGGATGGGGCCCCCGGCCCTCGGGCGACGGCGGCCGCGGGGCAGCGCCCCGGGGCCGCACGAGCCCCAGGGCAGCCCCGCTTCGTGCCGGGTTACGGGAGGGGGAAAACGCGCCTGAGCCCCGCGAAACGCGAGCGCGCGGGAAGAACCAGCGCTCGGGCCCCTTCTCGCCAGCCCGGCACGGAGCAGAGCCCCGGGCCGGCTGGCAGCAGCTGCGGGGCACGGCCCCGCCGGGGCTCTGGGCATCGCCCCTCGGTCCGCGTGGGGCCCGGGTGGGGGCACCCCCGAACGTGCGTCCTGCGCCTGCCGGTCGGTCCCGCAGCTCCGAAGCTCTCCCTGCGCGGCGGGATGCCTGGGACGCGCGGGAGAGCGGGGGATGCTTCCGCCGTGGGTGGGAGTGCTTCCATCCGTGGGTGGGAGTGCTTCCGCCGTGGGTGGGTGTGCTTCCATCCGTGGGTGGGAGTGCTTCCATCCGTGGGTGGGTGTGCTTCCATCCGTGGGCGGGAGTGCTTCCGCCGTGGGTGGGTGTGCTTCCATCCGTGGGTGGGAGTGCTTCCATCCGTGGGTGGGAGTGCTTCCCCCGTGGGTGGGAGTGCTTCCATCCGTGGGTGGGAGTGCTTCCCGCGTGGGTGGGAGTGCTTCCCCCGTGGGTGGGAGTGCTTCCATCCGTGGGTGGGTGTGCTTCCATCCGTGGGTGGGTGTGCTTCCGCCGTGGGTGGGAGTGCTTCCCCCGTGGGTGGGAGTGCTTCCATCCGTGGGTGGGAGTGCTTCCCCCGTGGGTGGGAGTGCTTCCCGCGTGGGTGGGAGTGCTTCCGCCGTGGGTGGGTGTGCTTCCCGCGTGGGTGGGTGTGCTTCCATCCGTGGGTGGGAGTGCTTCCATCCGTGGGTGGGTGTGCTTCCATCCGTGGGTGGGAGTGCTTCCATCCGTGGGTGGGTGTGCTTCCATCCGTGGGTGGGTGTGCTTCCATCCGTGGGTGGGAGTGCTTCCATCCGTGGGTGGGTGTGCTTCCCCCGTGGGTGGGAGTGCTTCCATCCGTGGGTGGGAGTGCTTCCATCCGTGGGTGGGTGTGCTTCCGCCGTGGGTGGGAGTGCTTCCCGCGGGGGGGGGAGTGCTCCCGCCGTGGGTGGGTGTGCTTCCCGCGTGGGTGGGTGTGCTTCCATCCGTGGGTGGGAGTGCTTCCATCCGTGGGTGGGAGTGCTTCCCCCGTGGGTGGGAGTGCTTCCATCCGTGGGTGGGAGTGCTTCCATCCGTGGGTGTGCTTCCTCCGTGGGTGGGTGTGCTTCCATCCGTGGGTGGGAGTGCTTCCATCCGTGGGTGGGAGTGCTTCCCGCGTGGGTGGGAGTGCTTCCATCCGTGGGTGGGTGTGCTTCCTCCGTGGGTGGGAGTGCTTCCATCCGTGGGTGTGCTTCCTCCATGGGTGGGAGTGCTTCCATCCGTGGGTGGGAGTGCTTCCATCCGTGGGTGGGTGTGCTTCCTCCGTGGGTGGGTGTGCTTCCATCCGTGGGTGGGTGTGCTTCCTCCGTGGGTGGGAGTGCTTCCATCCGTGGGTGGGTGTGCTTCCATCCGTGGGTGGGTGTGCTTCCGCCGTGGGTGGGAGTGCTTCCCCCGTGGGTGGGAGTGCTTCCATCCGTGGGTGGGAGTGCTTCCCGCGTGGGTGGGAGTGCTTCCCGCGTGGGTGGGAGTGCTTCCATCCGTGGGTGGGTGTGCTTCCCGCGTGGGTGGGTGTGCTTCCATCCGTGGGTGGGAGTGCTTCCATCCGTGGGTGGGTGTGCTTCCTCCGTGGGTGGGTGTGCTTCCATCCGTGGGTGGGTGTGCTTCCTCCGTGGGTGGGAGTGCTTCCGCCGTGGGTGGGTGTGCTTCCTCCGTGGGTGGGAGTGCTTCCTCCGTGGGTGGGAGTGCTTCCATCCATGGGTGGGAGTGCTTCCGCCGTGGGTGGGTGTGCTTCCCCCGTGGGTGGGAGTGCTTCCCCCGTGGGTGGGAGTGCTTCCATCCGTGGGTGGGTGTGCTTCCCCCGTGGGTGGGAGTGCTTCCATCCGTGGGTGGGAGTGCTTCCTCCGTGGGGGGGTGTGCTTCCATCCATGGGTGGGTGTGCTTCCTCCGTGGGTGGGAGTGCTTCCATCCGTGGGTGGGTGCGCTTCCTCCGTGGGTGGGAGTGCTTCCGCCGTGGGTGGGTGTGCTTCCATCCGTGGGTGGGTGTGCTTCCCGCGTGGGTGGGTGTGCTTCCATCCGTGGGTGGGTGTGCTTCCCCCATGGGTGGGTGTGCTTCCTCCGTGGGTGGGAGTGCTTCCATCCGTGGGTGGGTGCGCTTCCTCCGTGGGTGGGAGTGCTTCCGCCGTGGGTGGGTGTGCTTCCATCCGTGGGTGGGTGTGCTTCCGCCGTGGGTGGGTGTGCTTCCCGCGTGGGTGGGTGTGCTTCCATCCGTGGGTGGGTGTGCTTCCTCCGTGGGTGGGAGTGCTTCCATCCGTGGGTGGGGTGCTCCGAGGACCACGGATCTGCCCCGGGGTTTGGGCCTCTCTTCGCGTCCAGGTCCCTCAGCCTTCAGCAGCGGAGCAGAAATCCAGCACCGGCCCCTCAGCAGGAAGAACTGAAGCCAGATTTACGCTTTGTTACCACCAAGCGTTATCTTTGGCTTCAATTTAGGAGGACGCTGCAGGTTTGTTTTCCCTCACTAAGGAGGGAGTTGAACGAGTGGGGTGTCCCAGCGCCGGCAGGCTAATTTTGGCCAAGCTCGGAGTCACTGCGATCAGGCACAACTCGCAGCTCCCCCGTCCCGGAGCCGGCCGAGTGGTGGGCCATGGGGGGTCCGGCCCCACTTTGGGCACCCGACACCTTCGTGCAGCCCCAGGTGGCCGTGAGGGCCCCGCTCTGGCGCATCGCCCGGAGCTCGGTGTCGGGTCCCGTTACCTCCAGCCCAGTGTGGCCACGGCGAATCCCTCCTGCCTACATGAGGGGTCACAGGAATCGGAGACGATTTCCTAAAAACCAGAGGTAATTGGGTCACTCTTTGACACATGGGGTTCTGAGCAAATGCAGGGATCCCTGAGAAAGCCCGGGAGAGCGTCCCCAGGCCAGCGAGCGGTTGATGTGCCCTGTGGGTATGCTCCCCGCGGGTCTGCCTGGTTCGGGGGTCTCCAGCCCTCCTCCAGGGTGGCAGGGTGGGGGGGAGCGGTGCCCTGGCAGGCGATGCGCCGGCACACGCTGGTCCCGGTGCCCGGTGATGCCCAGGGCTGAGTTTTGCGCCAGGGTGGTCACGTCTCCGGCACGGCCGCCCGGGGACGGGAGCGCGAGGGAGAGCCGCGACGTCGGGGCCAGCGCAACCCACAGCGGGTCCTGGGGGTCCCGGCCGCCCGCCCCTGCCCCAGCCCCGGGGTCCTCGTCCCCCTGGCCGTTGAGGGGTTGCTACTTAATTAATGAGAGACCAAAGAATCGAGAGCTGAGGAGTGAACCGCAGATCACGGAGTGTGCTGTTCGGCGCCGGCGCAGGCTCATTTAACAATTCAAGGGTCACTACCTGCAAAAGTGAGGACATAGCTTACAAGCGCGCGGATCCAGCCAGTGACAATGTGCGCATCGGGATAATGAACTTAAAACAATCGTAATTAGCAGGCCGAGACAAAGGATTAAAATTAAAAATGAATGGTGCGGTGTGTGCAGCTTGCTTGTAAAACAGCACTAAGCCAACTTAATCCATTTTAATTCAGCGCGGGACCCGCGGTGCGAGCGCGGCGCGCGGGGCAGGGTTCAGCTGCTGGGGAGGCGCGATACATCCGCCCGCCGCGGTCCTGCGGTGCGATAACGCCCGGGACGCCTCTGGGGAAGGCGCCCGCCGCCCGGCGTCCCCGGGGAGCGGGTGTCAGCCGTGTCCATCAGATGCCGGGGCGGCCGGGGGGAGCGGGGCTCCCTGCTATTGTGCCACGGTTGTCATTGACTGATCAGGCCTTTTAAGCGCGCTTTCAGAGTCAATGAAACCACCTGAATAGATGAAAGGCAGACAGCTCCTGACAAACAAGGGGCTGCGGAATATTCATTGTGCATCTGTGAGGGAAAGATTAATGTATTAGAAATTAAAATGGGCCTGGGACGTATGATCTTGCTCTAACACTTGGCCAGACCTGTGTCACCCACCGCGAGCGCCTGAAGTCGGCAGACAATCCTGCCAAGGTAGCGGGGAATCATTAAGCATCCGGCTATTGTGCGTGGTGAATAATAAAACTTTCCCCCTATTCTTTGCCCGGAGCTGACAATGAATAATTCTGGAGCTATTTGCAATGTTAACAGCACCTATCTTGCCCATCCATTCCTTTACGATAAGGATGGAAATATGCATTTCAACAGTCTGCACAGATAGTGATTCACAGGCGCTTCAAAGGACACCTGCCACTCAAGTGAAGGGCTGTCAGTCTCCCACCGCTGACGCTGCCAGGAAAATGGCGAAAAAGATTATCTACACTTTATTTCTTTTTTCCTCCGATTATAACACTGTTACATTTGCCATCAACTGACAAGTGATTTACACTCGCAACTGTAATGCGTTTAGGCTAGAAAAAGCTATTCTGTTAGGCAGCCCTTATTCTTTCAGGGTTTACAACTGTATCAAATATACTATCGCAAATGTGATCTCGACCATACAGAATGCCATTATGGGAGATATTAGAAGCGTTTAATCTGTTTGCTAACATAAAGGTGACATTGATAAAGCCCTATCTTTGACGTCAGGACGCGGCCAGCTCAGCCTCTTTTTAAAAACCAGCAGGCCAGCCGCAGGCCGTAGGGGTGTGCCTGGAGGGTCTCCAAACTTCACCAAACCGGGCGCTGGGAATGGATACCGGGCGCTGGGAACGGATACCGGGCGATGGGAGTCTATTTTTCCGGAAGAGGGGTGGGCCTGGCACGTGCCACCGTGGTCTCCTGCAAGCAAGGAGATGGAAGACGGCTGAGGGCGTACGTTGGCTCTGAGTGTCCGTGATAAACTGGAGGACGTGTCCTGGCGCAGCGATCTCAGGACAAGGCTGTAAGGCCCTCCGGCGGGCGAGCTCCCCGCCGTGGGCACGTCTCGTGGACAAGCATCCAGACACCAAAGGGCCCACGGTTCCCCTGGGAGCCGAGCGAGGTGCCCCACGGCTGTGCCGTGCGAGCAGAGGTGTCGGAGTCGTCCCTATGTCCCACTTGTAGCCCGGGAGCCCCCGGGCAGCGGGCGAGCTTTCGGACACATCCCCTTGGGCAGGGCCAAAAGCGGAGGCAGGTGGTCCCCGCGTCCTGCTCCTGCCGCCCGGGTCTGGCTGTGAGGGTAACGCGTGCGTCGGAAACGGGCAGAGCTGCGGGGACAGGTATTCACACGGGCTCAGCTGCAGGACATCCAGCACCACCGTGCCTGCGGGACCCGGCCTCACCCCACAGCTCCTTTATCCAAAAAGCAGCCGGAGGGATCAGCGCTGACACCCAGCGCAGCCGATCCCCGCAGCGATACCGGCCCGGCCAGCCGAGCGGCAGAAAGGGAGAACAAGCGGTGAAAGGGTGCGGGCAGGTGTGGAACCCCCCGGAGCCTTCAGCCCAGCCTGGGAAACAGCCCCGTGCATCTCGCACCTCAGTCAGCTCTCAGAAACGTGGGTCAACGGGGCGAGCCAGGCTGCGACTCTTAGCAGTAGCTCGTACGCGGGAGGAGGTTTCGTCCAGGAGTGACGACGTGTGCGCTGCTGCTGCTGCTCCTCTTCTGCACCCCCTGGTGCCCCTCACTGAGCAGCCCCACGCCGCTGCAGTCCCGGCTCCCCTCCCGGCAGCCTTCATGCCCGGGGCCACAGCAGGACGGCCAGGCCAGCGCCGTCAGTGGCCATCCCGGTCGCCCCACGGACGGCCGTGGGGATGGCCACGGGGTCCTGCCCAGCCACGTGCTCTCATGGAGGCTAAACACAGTTAAATACCTCCATCACAGAGGGTGCGTCTGCAGAACAGTTACAGCCCCTCAAATACACGCATACACACGCGTATTTGTATATTTAGATATTTATAAAATAGTCTTGGTTTTCCGAGCATTGGCAGCCACCCGGTCGCTGCCTTGCCCCTTCGTCCCCAGCCCGGGCAGCCCGAAGGCAGCTCTTCCTCCACCTCGGAGACGCGCGGCTGCCCGGGCAGCCGTGGGCCCTTCCAGCAGCGCAGGAGCTGCTCTCGCTCTGCCCTGGGTTCTCCCAGGGAAAAACCAAACAAGCAAAAACCCCCACCACACTGTTCACATTTATCTTAAATATTTTCCAGATTATTTGCTTCGAATTCTTCCTCCACAATCTTCCTATTGTGGCGTTTAAGCGGAGTCCCCAAGCAGCGAGGCTCCGCTTCATGAATGTTCACTTTCTTTCGGCACCAGTCGGCAGGAATACCGCGGAGTGACTCAGAGCTGCTGCGGCTGCCATCCAGTTCTTTCCATTGCAGAAATAATTTTAGTTCAAGAGGAACAAACGCCGATGTGTTGTGCGCCCCGTCCGGCACAGCTCCCCACCGCGCCTGCGGTGACCAGCCACACCGAGCGCTGGACAAGGGCTCGGGGACGGGCAGCGCCTGGCCACAAAACCCCCCAAACCCCGTCTTGGCCTGTGTGCTCGCGGCAGGTCCGTGTCGGCAGAGGCAGGGCAGGCGGGAGCCTTGGCGTGCGCCCGGCGGTGCCAAGCAGGGACGGCTCCTTTGGTGCCGGCACCGAAGCGTCGCCAGAGCAGCGCTGAGCACCGCGGCCCGGGCAGGGTCCCGGCTCCCGCCGCTGCCGCCTGGACGTATTGGTGAAACTCAGCCGTGGCTGACCGGGACCCGCGAACCCAGGGATAAAGAAACACGGATTAATTAACACTCTAGTCTGATCCCAGCAAATGGGGCGATTTGGAAACAGGCTCCTGCAAGACCCCTGCAGCTTGCGAGGGCTGAAGTTGTGCAGGAGCCGTGCCAGTGCCCGGCAGCCCTGCCAGGGCCGCGGGAGTCGCGCGGGGGCGGGAGCTGGGCTGGTGTGGGGCCACCCAGCAGGACCCGCAGACCGCTCCCCTCGCAAGGGACACCGTCCTCCTGCAAGACCCAGATGACTCCTGTGCCGGACAAAGCGGGTATTTTCTGCCTCCTCTGCTGACGATGCCGATGCTGGAAACACTGACTCACAGGGTCTGATCTGCAGGCGACGTTTGTGCCTCGCCACCCCCGCCGGGCGCTGGTCTCCCACCAGCGGTCCCGGGCACGGCCCCGCAGCCCCCGTCTTCCCCAAGCGCACCCCAGCCACAGCCAAGCCCCAGGGAAGCTTTTTCCAACAGGGCCACGTACGGATTTTCCCAAGTTTCCTCAGCGTCAAATCCAACCCTCCCCGTCATTAATGCAGGGCTGCTGCCTGCCTTCTGGCACCTCGTGTCTGCAATTAAGTCCGTTCTCCATTTTGCCACAAAAAGTGGTAAACGTCTTATTTTGTAGAGCCAGCTGAAGCAGAGGGAAGATGGAATTTAGCCACTAGTGACTCCCTCGTGAATGTATGGCCATTTCTTGGTTTACACAATAAACTTTTAAAGTCAAATAAAGGGGAGGGGCAATACCCTGAAATGAAGAACAGGCATGCTCTTTACAAACAGGGCCACGTACGGACAAGATCCTCGCTGCAGCCAGCAGGTCGCTTTCTGGCTGATGACAGGGCAAAAATGCGAGTGACAGCGGCGATAGCATCGGTGGCAGCGGCACGAGGAGCCAACCGACACGGTTTTCTCGTGCCGACTGTTGGCTACCTGCTGGCGGAGCTCCGAGCGCCAGCTGGGATTTACACCCCGCACATGATTTCCACGAGCCCCCAAGGTCATTTACGTTAGCCATGGGCAGGGCAGAGTCGCCCTCGGAGCAGAACAAAGATGGTTTTAAAATGTTATTGCTCAGGGGAAAAACGCCAACGTGGGAGAGAGGGAGTGGGAGAGGATCTCCTGAGCTGGAGGACGCAGCAAGATAGGGTGGGAATCTCTCCTGGGAGAAAAAAGCTCATACTAACCTGGCTCCCTTTCCTCCTGCACCTCGGTTTTAGGATGCACTGGGAACATATTTGCTATGAAACGGTCTCACGCAGTTTGCAGCAGGCTGTTCTCTTTGCTGATGGTAGTTATTTCTAATGTAGCCAAGTGGACCGGAGGGGAACTGTTAAGATATTAAAAATCCAGTGAAAACACTGTGTCTGCTACACATTTTTTAAGAGCACACGCCAACCCTCAAACTTGCAATCTATCTGCAGGCAACATCTGCACTGAAATGGGAGCACGCTTGTGCGCGTTGCAGGGATGCGGGATCGGGGTCATGCTTGCAGGGATAGCAAATGACATCTTAGTGTTTCATATTTATTCTCTCTCAGTGACTCCCATATAAAATTTGCTCAGAGTAAAAGTCAGAGCCAAAGTTTTATGACTACGAATGCTGCAAACTTGACCTCATACCTGAAGAATCATGCGGCGGTCCTTCTGCTTTGTACATTGCCAGCAGTAAAGATTTGAGAATCAGGACCGGGCGACTTCATTGCTAATGCATGAGAGGGAAGGAAATGCAATTTGCTCTCCTCCATCACAGCCGGATTTTGCTTTTGTGATTGCGGTCCGTGAGGGATGACTCATTTCTCTGCTGAAGTTGGCACGTAGGGAATGTCACGGCAATTTCTGCGGCCCCGTGCCAGAGGGACAGTGCAGATCTGGGGCGAGCATCCCTGCCCCCAGCCGGGCGAAGGGGGAGCGGGAGCGGACCCGGCGCGGCTCCCACTGCTGCGGCCGGAGGCGAGAAGCATCCTGGGATGCCGAGCAGGGTTGGCATGGGGTGCCAGGGATTTCTTCTTCATGTCTCTTCTCCGAACGTTCCCCAGTTTCGCAGGAAACCTCAGCGCTCTGTGTTAGGTATCTTGCACTTGTTTCTAGTGCATGGTTCTAGGTTTTGATCTAGATTTTCAGTTTTTCCCAGAGAAGTTCCTGGAAAATTTTCATTTTTTTCAGCGCTAAAGCTGAACGCAGAGAGCAGTGCAGGACCAAAGCCCTCAGGACGACCGAGGACGTTGTTCTGAACGTCCCGAACCCACGCTTCCTGGGGCCCTCTGGGAAATCAGTCTCTAACGCCTGAGTTTTCCCAGAACCAGGTCACACTCCTGCTCCACAAGAAGGAATATTTCTACTTACTGGTGTGAGTGACCAACAGTTGTGAAAATACTTCGTGTTTTTATTTTTGTTATCACATTTGATGGAAGTCCTGGCAGAAGGTGTGGCATTGCCCGGCTACATCGCAGCACCCCAGGGTGCCATTCCCCTCGCTCCGATGTCTGCACGCGGTTGGCTCTGGTGCGAGCCGAAGAAGCCGAAGCAGATCACTCTCCATACCAACGCCATCCGTCCTCTCTGCGGCGAGGCAGGAGCGTGCCAGCGGCACGTCCACGATCACCAGCAAGAAAGTCACTCGGCAGGCACAGCTCTGCTCTGACCTCTTACAGCAGGGACTGTGCTTTGTTGCAAACGCTGCATGAAATTTTTGTGATGCCAAAATTTCGTTTTTCCTAAAGTTGAATTGTCTGGTTTCCTTGTGTGGAGACAAGTTGTGAAAGTTTTACTTTCAAAATATGGCATTTTCCAAACAGTTAATTTTCATCCTATGAGACGAGAGGGTTGAATTTTCTGTTGGAAGTGGTATTTTGAAACAAACAACTTTTTATCTTTGAAAATTCTCAGCGAAATAAGGAAACAACAGTAGTTACAGTCTACACCTTTGTGTTTAGGTGTATGTGCCCATTATTTGCCAAGGCAAGATGTGTCCTCCACTCCGGTTCACTTGTGGGTGCCGTCGGGGCTGGATCGGGCCCTCGGTGAGGCCAACGCGCTCCCTCTCTGTCCCCACCCCGTTGCTGCCCCTTTCACAAAGAGCCTGCGCGTCCCCCGCCGCCGCAGCGCCCCGAAGGAGCGGACGCCGACCCTCTCCTGGCCGCCCTCCGCGCTGGCGTGGAGCCGTCCCCCCGCCGGCAGCGCCCCGAGCCGCGCCCGCAGCCACGCCCGCGCCTTCCTCTCTGGACCTCAGCGGGTTCCTCAGGACGGGGTTTCTGGAGGTGGCACGCGCACGCACGCGGCCGGGAATCGCCAGCCCTGCACTCCCCTGCAGCGCTTTCCTTCGCCGGGAAAGGGTTTTCACTGCGGAAAACTCTGCCGTGTGGAAGGAGACAGCTGCATCGTGTTTCTGACAATGCGAACACGGAGTGGTATCGCCAAACCAAAAAAATCAGAAGATGCAAAAAGCTACTGGCTTCCTTCCCTCTTCCTTCCTTCCTCTGGTTTCCTTCCCTCTGCCTTCCTTCCTTTGGTTTCCTTCCCTCTTCCTTCCTTCCCCTGGTTTCCTTCCCTCTGCCTTCCTTCCTCTGGTTTCCTTCTCTCTTCCTTCCTTCCTCTGGTTTCCTTCCCTCTTCCTTCCTTCCTCTGGTTTCCTTCCCTCTTCCTTCCTTCCTCTGGTTTCCTTCCCTCTGCCTTCCTTCCTCTGGTTTACTTCCCTCTGCCTTCCTTCCTCTGGTTTCCTTCTCTCTTCCTTCCTTCCTCTGGTTTCCTTCCCTCTGCCTTCCTTCTTTTGGTTTCCTTCCCTCTTCCTTCCTTCCTCTGGTTTCCTTCCCTCTGCCTTCCTTCCTCTGGTTTCCTTCCTTCTTCCTTCCTTCCCTCTTCCTTCCTTCCTTCCTTTGGTTTCCTTCCCTCTTCCTTCCTTCCTCTGGTTTCCTTCCCTCTGCCTTCCTTCCTTTGGTTTCCTTCCCTCTGCCTTCCTTCCTCTGGTTTCCTTCCCTCTGCCTTCCTTCCTTCCTTTGGTTTCCTTCCCTCTGCCTTCCTTCCTCTGGTTTCCTTCCCTCTGCCTTCCTTCCTTTGGCTTCCTTCCCTCTTCCTTCCTTCCTCTGGTTTCCTTCCCTCTTCCTTCCTTCCTTTGGTTTCCTTCCCTCTTCCTTCCTTCCTTCCTTTGGTTTCCTTCCCTCTGCCTTCCTTCCTCTGGTTTCCTTCTCTCTTCCTTCCTTCCTCTGGTTTCCTTCCCTCTTCCTTCCTTCCTTTGGTTTCCTTCCCTCTGCCTTCCTTCCCCTGGTTTCCTTCCCTCTGCCTTCCTTCCTCTGGTTTCCTTCCCTCTGCCTTCCTTCCTTTGGTTTCCTTCCCTCTTCCTTCCTTCCTCTGGTTTCCTTCCCTCTGCCTTCCTTCCTTTGGTCTCCTTCCCTCTTCCTTCCTTCCTTCCTCTGGTTTCCTTCCCTCTGCCTTCCTTCCTTTGGTTTCCTTCCCTCTGCCTTCCTTCCTCTGGTTTCCTTCTCTCTTCCTTCCTTCCTCTGGTTTCCTTCCCTCTGCCTTCCTTCCTTTGGTTTCCTTCTCCCTTCCTTCCTCTGGTTTCCTTCCCTCTGCCTTCCTTCCTTTGGTTTCCTTCCCTCTTCCTTCCTTCCCTCTGCCTTCCTTCCTTTGGTTTCCTTCTCTCTTCCTTCCTTCCTCTGGTTTCCTTCTCTCTTCCTTCCTTCCTTTGGTTTCCTTCCCTCTTCCTTCCTTCCTTCCTCTGGTTTCCTCCCCTCTCTCTTCCTTCCTTCCTTTGGTTTCCTTCCCTCTTCCTTCCTTCCTTCCTTCCTCTGGTTTCCTTCCCTCTTCCTTCCTTCCTTTGGTTTCCTTCCCTCTTCCTTCCTCCCTTCCTCCCTTCCTCCCTTCCTTCCAAAACCAGGATCCTGACGCAGCCACTTTTTCAGCAGATCAGCTTGGAACTGGTTTTCCCTCGGCTCCGCAGTGGTGGACCCTCCCTCACGGAGGCGCTCGAAGGGGCGCGGGGCCGGGGCGCAGGAGCCCTTCGTGCTCCCCGCGCTGCCAGCAGCCCCCCCGCCAGCCCTCCCAGCCCACGCGCTCTCGGTTAGGGCCCAGGGCTCGTTCCGACCCCTCTGCTTTGGGGACGGGGCCCCGTAACGGTCGCTGCAGCCTTTAACCGCTCGGTGAGGCCCCGTCGATACGAGGCGCGTTGTTGGGCGCCTGGATCGTGGGTTTGTGTCCCGTCCACAAAGCAGCGTATAACCCGTCCTGTTATGCAGCAGAGCGAAAAAGGAGGAAACTGCAAATCAGGGTGGAGCCGGGCCGATGGATGTGAATAAAGTGGATTTTGTTCTGAGGAAGCGACATTTAAGACCGTCTCTTTGACTGTAAATGGAGGCTATGGTCCCCACGCAGCACCGGGTTTTTGCAGACCCCTTCCCCGGCCGGGTCCCTTGGGACGCGGAAGGTTTCCGCGTCCGCCGGCTGCTCTCCCGCGACCCCGGCGCGGGTCCCTGCGGATGCTGCGCCGGACCGGCGTCGGCGGCCGACCCTCGGCAGCATCTGCTGTATACAAACGCTGAGAGCAACACGTGTTGTAGGTTACGAAAACACACAGGGATCCCCTGCAGCCGATTTATTCTGCTGGGTGAGGGTGGAAAGCAATCTGGTTTATGTCGGTAGGTCTAAAGCTTAATAGAAGAGTGAATTCAGCCTCCGTCCCACTAAATTATCTGGCAAGGGCTGAACCCTATTTGTCTTTTGAAGAAGAACAAGGGCGCTGAAATAATTTGTGGATCTGGGTTCCTAATATTAAATAATTCTTACCATTTAAAACAGTTTTTGTAGGAAATATTTTATAGTTAGAGAAATAGTTTTTGACATTTTGGGGGGGAAAAGAACAATGGACCGTTTACAGGTCTACACAGTAGATTAATGAATCTAATTGAGTCTGTAGGGAAATGCTTCAGTTTAACTACTGGAACTAATTTATACATTCACTACATCGTAATAAGTCAATTTAAGTTTCTGGAAATAAAACTGGATATCCTGGGTATAGATTTGAACTATAAATTTCTGCAAGAAAGGAGTCTGTGTGTTCATTATACATTGTAAAATTACCATATGGACCTGTCAACACTTCTTAGCACAGCTTTGTAATAATGTCATTTAGTTTAACATTGTAATGTGCCAACTGAATTAATGCATATGACACAATGAATGCCTCCCAACCGCTGGTTCTGGGGAGGTTTGCAACTTTTAAAAGATGTTTCTTATGCAAAAGAGTTTTGCCTGTATTTGCACAGCTAATATCTGGCCTTTGATCGGGTATCATCAGCATTGAGGAGCGTCAAAGAACTGCTCAACTCCCAGCAGCTACTTCTGAACTTCCAGGAACGGGGACCGCCGTGTTGCAAACGCAACAGATCCTAACGGCCGGCCGTGGGACACGGCGCGGTGCCCCTCTTGCGAAGCCGCATCGGAAATCACGGTTTTTTCCTCTCGCTGTCACTGCCGAATTTCTCCTCCCTTCCGCTGTTATCTGTGGCTCCGCAGCCACGCTGCTGCTCCTCCGTCGGCCGCACTGCCCATGTGAAAGACGCCCGTTGTTCTGAATTATTTTATGCTTGCTACACTTCTCATTCCCCGCTTTCTATAACTTGCTCACAATACCCTTTTCATTCATCCAGTCACAAAATAAAAGTCCTCAGCAGTAAACGGAGTCGGAGGCAACGGCAGTGCACTCCCATTCCCTCCTCCTGACGAGTTACATGGGGCACCGGTGCTGCTGCCTGCAGGGAGAGCGCAGAAACGCATTGCAAGCCAGACCCGGCGCTTGCTGGCCAGGCCCGTGTCCCGCTGGCAGCCGATCCGGGGGAGCTCCGACAGAGCCGACCCAGGGTCAGCCCCGTTCGAGGGGCGCAGCCCCCACTGCGAAGCCGTGCCCGCAGGTTGGGCGTGCGCGGCGTTTTGGGGGAGGCAGCACAGCCCGTGGGGCTGCAGCCCCCCGTGGTGCTCCCGCTCCTTGCCCGAGCTGGCAGGGGCCCGCCTGCCCGTGCATGCCTCTGGTCTGGGCAGCGAGGGACAGCGAGGGGCGGCCAGGGACGGCGAGGGACAGCGAGGGACAGCGAGGGGCATCCAGGGACGGCGAGGGGCATCCAGGGACGGCCAGGGACAGCGAGGGGCGGCCAGGGACAGCGAGGGACAGCGAGGGACAGCGAGGGGCGGCCAGGGATGGCGAGGGACAGCGAGGGACGGCCAGGGACGGCGAGGGCGCCCGAGCCGCGTCCCGGCAGCAGAGCAGCCGGGTTACCCCCTTGCTGTCTCCCCGCTTGCCGGCTACCCCGTGCTCCCAGTCAGAGCCCCCCAGCTCAGCCCAGCGGGCGAGGGAGGAGCTCGGCTCCGCGGGAGCAGGGGTCCCAGCCCCGGGCTGCGCGGCGCGCTCACACGTGGCGGTGGGTGCGGCAAGGGCGTCCCGCTGCACAGCAGGGCACCTCTCCCACTTCTTCTGCTGCAGGACACCCCAGGACCACGCTCGGCTCCTGGAGGCTTGAGAAGAGCAGCCATTGGCCCGCACGGCGCCTGCCAGCCGGGGCTTGCGCAGGACAAAGCTGGCACAGGGGAACGGCTGAAATTTCCTATTGTGTCCGAGACCCGAGTCCTGCCCCAGCCCCGGCGGGGAGTTCCCGTGGCGGGAGCTGCAACGGCAACACACACAGCCCTGGTTACCGGAGCTCCCGGAAGGCTGCGGTGAGGCGGGGATCGAAGGGAAACCCCTTTTGCAAATGTGAGGACCGATCCTGCAGCACCGACCTCGTACCGCCGCTGGAGTGGAGGGGAGTTTCTCCTGAGGGTGCTCTATGTAAATCAAGCAGCATTTTGCCCTTTGTCCTTTATTTGCCTACTTCTTTTATTTCATCCCCTCCTCCCTACATCTATCCCCAGCCTTGCTGAAGTGACACCAGAGATTTCATAAAATATTACAGCATTTGGCTGGATGAGGGGAGGGGAGGTGGGCTGCTACTTAAAGGTGGAAAAAATAAACCTGCTAATCTCCCTGTAATTGGGCTATAGGCATCAAAGTGTGAAAGCTTTCCACTCTCTTCACTTGTGGCGGGCACGGCTGCTGTCTGCCGGAGCAGCTCGGCCCCGGCTCCCGGCGCAGTAGCAGCATCGCTGCCTGCCAGCGGAGCCGGCCGCGGGGGCTGGCTGCTGGGGCGTGCGGGCTGGAGAGCCGCTGCCTGATTTCCCTCAGGATGCAGTCTGAAAGACCAGTCGAGTAACTAAAAATCCTACCTCAGTGAATGAGCCGAACAGGCTAATCCCCACAAATAGATAGGATTTAGGATTTCATTCTTGGGTTCTTATCCAATTGCACAAATCTGCGTAGCCCCAGCCACGCCGGAGCTCCCAGCCGCGCGAGGGGGTTGCAAAATGCCGGGTAAGTGCTCAACGCCAGCAGCTCTGCAGGCGTCAGATGTACCAGAGCGCTCCGGTCTGGAGCAAGTGTGGTGAAACATACCCATTTTTGGTAATTAAATATTGTAACTAAGGTTTCGCATCGCTAATTACATATTAAAATCCAGTAGTTATTTACATTTCTGCACTCTGATTTCTACTTAAAGCTATAACGGTTAATGTCACTACTTATGCAAACCTGATGGCATCTGCCTATAAAAGGATGATTATAAAAGATTAGCGCCTTACCTATAAATTCATCTCACTAATAAGCAGCACGCTCATGATTGAAAGTCAAAGAGACTTTCGAAAGTAGTTAGGTGTTTTATTTCTTTAAAAAAAATTATCTGATGACAATGAAACAAGTGCTTGAGAACAGCGTGTGTCAAAAGTATTAGTGCTGTGTGTTCGATAATTCTGGAAAGAGTGATAAATAGCGGATCCTCAATTACATCTTTGCTTTATTCCCCAAGTGACTTGTATTTTGGTTGATATACAGTCAATGTGATTGCAGTTGTTTCCCAATGCAAGGAAAATGCCCTTCATGAAAACATTATTAATTACGCGGAGCTGTAATTGCGGGGGGTGCTGGGGGAGAGGCAGGCGGCTGACGGGAAGAAGCGCGGTTTGCGCAGAGCGAGGCAGTGCCGGCTGCCTCGGCCGGGCTCCGCCGCCCGCGCCCTGCATGTGCCCCTCGCTGCGGTCGCGGGGGCAGGCGGTACCATGAGGGAAGCAGCACGCGCCTCGTCGGCGGGGACCAGAGGAGTCACGGGAGGTGACTGTGCCGCTGTTTCCCACAGTGTTTGCAAATACAGCAGCGCCTGTATCGCCCCAGAGTTTTGTCCCCGGGCGCTTTCTGTGGTTTATAGCATTGGTCAGCAACAGCGACAGCGGCGGCGAAGGTTTCGGGCGGTTCCCGCACGGAGGATGAGTTCAGCCCACGCTAACCTGCGGGGGCTGCTGTGGGCGCCACAGGAGCAGAGCTGTCGGTGGGCAGGGGCAGGGCAGAGTGCGGCGCGGGGCTCCACTCGCTGCTGGGGTCTGCAGGGCAATGCACGGCCGACACAGCACGTGGGGCTGCAGGGGATGCACGGCCGACACAGCACGTGGGGCTGCAGGGGATGCACGGCCGACACAGCACGTGGGGCTGCAGGGGATGCACGGCCGACACAGCACGTGGGGCTGCAGGCGATGCACGGTCAATGCAGCACGTGGGGCTGCAGGGGATGCACGGCCGACACAGCACGTGGGGCTGCAGGGCGATGCACGGCCCACGCAGCACGTGGGGCTGCAGGGGATGCACGGCCGACGCAGCACGTGGGGCTGCAGGGCCAGGCAGGGGCACCGATGTACCCACGCATCTGCTCCGGTCCTTGCCGTGTCTCGGAGCCCCACCCGCAGCAGGCAGAGCGTAACGCAGGAGGAACGCTGTTTGGGAAGCCCCTGCAGTCCTCCAGCCCTGGCAGCCGCACTGGGGTGATAACCTTGATGGAGAAGCCTCGGTCTGTGCGGGCTTTGAGCTGGTCCACATAAGCCAGTTCTCCCCAGGCAGCCCTTTCTCTCCCCAGACGCTGCCCCAGGCAGACTTTTAATGCATTCCTCGCCCGCTGTTTCGTCCTCTGCTGTGCCCAGGTGGAACATCTCCTGTGCTGGCAGGAACACACGGCAGCAGAGCTGTTCCACGCCTCCGTCCCCGGTGGGACAGCTTGGCTGGAGCTCGGGGGCACAGCCCCTACTGAGACCGGTTTGGCTCTTTTGAAAACGCCTGCTCACTGTGTCCATAAAACAGGTTTTTCCATTTATCGTATGGCCCTTGTTTCCCTTTAATAAACCTGTAATTGTACATGCTCACGGATATTTGCTATGCTTCATGCTTTGACATCTCCTGCATGAACCTTATCCAGGTTAAGAGAGGTCACTAGTCAGTAATGATTTCCCAAGAGCCCAAAACCAGAATCTATTTTTGTATTTGGAATATCTTTTATTTAATTAACCGCCGAATCAGGCAGACGGTGTTCTCTGCATAACCTACGGGTATAGGAAATATTTCAGTGAATTTCCAACAGGAGAATTTCTCCTTCCCGCAGCGAAGCCGCCCGCTGCGCGCTCACGGGCAGTGCCCACAGCACCAGGCTGTGGGCTCCTGCTTCCTTCCCCCCTCTTTTCCTCTCTCTCTTTTTAATTATGAAAATCAAGGAACCCATAATTCCCGTGACAGCTGTGACTACATTCAG
Source organism: Ciconia boyciana (assembly GCF_034638445.1). Lineage (NCBI taxonomy): Eukaryota > Metazoa > Chordata > Aves > Ciconiiformes > Ciconiidae > Ciconia > Ciconia boyciana. The sequence continues at coordinate 934,492 of NC_132943.1, read as the reverse complement.
ACTTAACCATAAACCATGCAGCAAATGCTTGGTTTGTAGAAAACCATGTTCTATAACATATGTTTCTCATTATGGGGTAAATTTGCAAAAGAATAAGGCTCATTTCTTCTGCAGGTGCAAAGCCAAGCCATGCATTTCCTGCTACCTGCTTTGCACCTGCAGCCCAGCGTTTGGAGGCGCGAGGACCGAGACTCGCTGTGGCAATGCCACGGGAGGAGCCATTCCTGCCTGCGTGTCCGTCGCACGCTCGCCCCGAGGGATGTCTGCGTGACGCGGGGTTGGTGGTGCCTGCGGTGGCAGACGCGCAGCAGTAAAGCAGCACCATGGCTTGTAGGTGACAGAGGAGATATTGGATGGGAACGCTGTGGTGGAAATGCTGGGGTTAGCGGGAGGTGGGGGTTTCTGTGCTTCCCCAGAGCCAACCTGCACCCGCTCGGCAGGTCCCTGCCCGTGTGAGCCGGCGGCACGGCTGTCTCTGCAAGGACGGGGACAGGGAATTGTCCCCGAGTTCTCCCTCTGAACCAAACCCTCCCTGTCCCAGCCCAAGGAAGAGGCACCACTTTGCGGGTATTTCAGTGCGAGGTGTTTTGCCCCAAAGCTCTTCCTGAGGTTACGAGGCCAAAGCCTGCCTTGGCTTCAGCAGCCCCTTTGCCCGCTGCCCTGCTGCTGGTGGCACCAGCCAGACCGCTCTGGACCCCAGCACCTTCATCCTTGGACTTGCTGTTCATATGTATTTGTGCACGACACTCAGCTTTGTCCCACCGTCCTGCTCAGCAGGCACGGGGTGCCCGCAGTCCTGCTGCTGCCTGCGGCTGCTTGCACTGCTCACTGCGCGATCTGGGCACTGCCCGCAGAGCCCGGCGTGCTGAACAAACCAGCACGGAGGGGCAGCTGGTCCCGGTGGGTGCCTGGGGCCTCCCTGTCCCCCGCTCCGTCCCTTGGCACCACGGTTGCGTGTTCACGGGCTGCGCTGTCTCCAGGTTCGACTGTCCCCATCTGAAACGGGCATGGGAGAAGGGGGTGACTTCGCCCTCGCACAAAACTGCCTGGGTCTCTCGGAGTCTCCCTGAAGCTCCGGGACTCTACATCAGGATTTGGGTTGTTGCAATGGAACTGTGTCTCGACACGGCCGCAAAACCTCCAGCGGTCCCCTGTGCTCAGAAAGAAGGGCTGCAGCAGTGACAAGCCCGCAGCAGCTGAAATAGGACTTCCGAAGTTAAATGTGGGGCCAGAGGGAGGTTCGTTTTCAAGTGAGCAGTCAGAGATGGTGATGGCCCCGTGGAGCTGATGAGGGGTCCGTGCCCTCGCCGCGCCGAGCCCGGGCCCTGAGCAGAGAGCGGCACCGGGGCAGCAAGCGGCTCAGCTCGTCCCGTCCCGTCCCGTCCCTCCCGCGGCCTCGGGCCCAGACCCCCGGGGGCTCAGGCTGCGCCGGCGGCAGGCTCCTGTGCAGCTAGGCAGGGCTCAGCTGCAAAGTCCTCCTCCATCTCTGTCCCCAAGTAAAGAACACTTCCTCCCCCTCCTGGCTGCTCTGATTTCATCCTTCCACGGTATTAACTGCGTATTCCTGCTCTCCCATGATCAAATCTTTTCATTTCAATTCCCTCCCCGCATCCATTGTCTCCACCTGTCTCCATCCAAAATGCCTCGCATCATAAAAAGTTTGAAAAATTTAGCAGAGGCACATTGCAAACGGAAAAGAGAATTTCATGTTAATCAAAATGGGCGTTGGCAAATTTACCAGCAAGAAAAATGAAATCAAAGTTTCTGCTTCATCTGGAACCATCAATCCCGCCTGAAGGCAAACGCTGCATGGAGAGTTATCCCGTGGCTCAGCCAGCCGAGCGCTCTGCGGGAGGTGCAGCCGTGCCTTTCCCTCCCCTGCCTTGGTCTCTGGCCATCGTCTTCCTCGCGTCCTTCTTCCACGCTGATGCCACTGAGGCTGGAGCGCGGCTGCTCTCCGTTCCCACGGGCCGGCAGCGGGGCGGGGGCATCAGCTCTGCTGCAGCCGCTACCAGGCATGGCCGGGGGCTGCGCCGTCCTTGTTTCCAAAAGCAGAGCACCCAGACCCCTGACAGTCGCTGCTACAGACCTTCCTCTTTATGAAGGACGCTTTCACTCGCGTGGTGCTTTCACTCAACGGCTTTTGGCCTCATGAAAATCTTGGCTTCCCCTTCAGCTTTAGGGCAAGCGTTCTGCTCTAGATAATTCTGTGGAGAAATGTGTTGCAAAAGAAGTTGAGCCGTGGCAGTCCCTCTAAGATACTGCAAAATGAGACGGCCCTCGGTCTCCTGCAACACCTGCAGAATGTGTCTAACCTCAGCCATCTACCTTGCAAGAGCCCCTTGGGGTAGCATATTTGATCCTCATCACTCCATTTTTTTCAGTTGAAATCTATGCAAATTGGGATTAGAAATAAAGAAAAAGAAACCAAAGTATTAGATGTACTTAAGTATGTTTTCCTACATATGTTATAAAATTGCTTCATTGGCTGTACGAGCAGAGTTGCCATTAAGTATTAACTAGACAGGTATTAGCAATAGCCCGTGTCACTGTTTTAAAGGAAATCAATATACAACATAAATGCAAAATCAAAAGGTTCTTCCCCTGATGGTATCATCTTACTAGCACCGAACAAATAACCCCGCATCACCTTTTACTGCTCCCTGGCCCCTTAACCTTACTTGGATTGCCCAGATGTTCCAAGAGACGCACGTTGGAGATCAGGGCAGAGAACAGGCGGCTCACCGTGAAGAGCGACCGGCGGTCCGTACATGGATGGGTGCAGCAGATGGGCTCCAGCCTTGGGCAGAGCCAGCCCGAGACCCTGCTGGAGCCGGCCGTGCTCGATGGCCATGGGCTTCGGGCACACGGAGGAGCACGAACGCTTCGGTCCGGTCATCACGGCACAGCCCTGGATGGCCGCGGGTATGTTTTGTAAGGAGAAGCGGCTTTCCCAGCCTTACAGGACACACAGGAGCAGGACATTTATCTCTGTACTTCTCAGACGGGTGATGGTGTAATCCCGACGGCCTGAAAAGCAAAGCGCTTTATCGGCTGTATCTCCTCCAGGCTGCTGTAGGCGCGGGAGGGCTGAGCTGCCCCTTGCCGCCCCGCAGGAGCCGTGCGGGGCATCGCCGCGGACAAGCCTCTGCTCCCGAACCGGGGACAGCAGGGCGCGAGGCCAAACGCTGACCGCTGCCCGCGTCCACCACCAAGCTGAGTTACAGCAGGTCTGTTGGATAGATACGTAATCTGGTTTTAATGACTAAGCCACGGGGGTGTGCTACCTCCCCTGGTAACTGCTCCATATGTTTAATTATGCTCGCTGCTAGGAAATTACATTTTCTTTCGAGGCTGAATTTGTCTAACCTCAACTTCCAAGCATAACTTTAAGTGAAGAATGAAGATTATATTTTTAGGATGTGTGATCATTTGCTGGGAGAAAGCATATAGAACACATAACATATCAAGAGAAGTTGCCTCATTAGATTAATTAACTTGTGCAGGCGAAGCCTTACACGCCAGCTCTGGAAGGAGCGAGAGCCCTCAGCTGCCATCGCTTCCCGGGGAGGGGGAGCGCCCAGTCCTGCGGGAATATGCCGCCTCTCGCGGGCTCGCAAGGGCCAAGTCCGAAATCTGTGGCCCTTGTTTGCAGTATAAATGAATATATAGCTTTTCCTTCAGTCCGCCCGGAACACATACATATAGAAAATACGTGCTTTTAATGAATAAAGAAAAGGACCCGTCCGTGGGAAATCACCCCCCGGCCAGCGCACCGGGCGCGCCCCGCGATGCCCCGTGCTGCCCCGCAGCAAGCCCTGACGGCTGGAGCAGCCGGCTCTGCCGGCGCTGGCCCTGCGGCCCCTCGGGGAGGACCACCGCCGGGAGAGCAGGGGGTGCCCGTGCCTCCCGTGCCACCGGCTGCCGAGGTGGCAACCCGCTTCCCCGGCTCTGTCCCGCCTTCCCGCGCGGCACAGCCCGGCCCCTTCCCGTCGCCAAGTCACATAATTCAATGTCAAGGGGGCTTATGTAATATTTAGGCGTGTATTACACTGGATTAATCTTAACATGAGAAATCTTTTGATTACATAGTATGCTTTTGTCATTGATTGATTAATTCATTTATTCATGTAGTAATGCTATGTCCAACTTCTATTTATATTCGGTTGTAAGAGAAAGTTCCTATTCATGTCAGAGATGAATTAAAATAGTTATCACTGGTATTTGCTAGCCTACTCTTTGGAAGGTCCCTTTACAATAGGCGCCTTCTCTCCCGTACAAGCTGCCTGCCACGAAGCCGTACAATCCTCATCCTCCCTCTGGCAGCCGAAGGCTCTGGACCCGAGCAGGGCGCGGATCCCTTCCAGCACGGAGGGCTGGGAGCGCAGGGAGCCAAGGGGAGCCCCCGCGGCCGAGGGGGCTGGGGCTGGTGCGTCCCCCGGGAGATGCCCGCTGCATGCCCTCGCAGCAGAGGTGGGGACTGACGCCAGCGTGACATTGCGTGGCCCACGGGACCGCCCCACCGGCACCCCGGCATCTCCACGCCGCCCGCTCTCAGCACTGCAATATTCATTCCCAGGAAGAAATATTGCAGGGCTGAGCAATGCGAAAGGCTTGGTTGCCATGGCATGAGGCTGCCCTGATGCCGGAGAGATTTTTCTTGATTTAAAAATAATGCTTAATTAATTGTAATTCTCTTATGGGCTCAGTCATGCCATTAAGGCAGAGCCTCCGAGGGCCCCGCAGGGCAGTAATAACTGCGACGCGAGCGTCCCCTCGGTCCCCCAGCCCCGCAGCCCCGGCCCCAGGTCCCCTCGCCGTCCTCCCCGGTTGTGGCCAGTGTGGAGGGAGCGGCCGCAACGCGCGGCTGCGGGGAGGGGTCTCCCGCCCTCCACCCGCGGCAGAGCTGGGGGAGCCTGGCCCCAGCCGCAGTCCCTTGTCCTTGTGTCCGCACAGGGCTGAGCGTCGGCGTATCTGGCAGCGCTCGCCTTGCTCGCTAACAATAAAGCAGGCTAAAATTATCATCAATATGTTATTTTAATTTCACACACAATCATGAAGCCATTGGAAAAGTGGTTGTGTACACACGAAATATACCTTCTGCTATTTACACGTGTTTTTCTAAATTAAAGGGAATATAAAACCGGTGAGAAATCAACTTGGAAGCATTCCCCTTTTGGGTAGAACAAAACTTCAAGCCAAGCAATACTAGCAAGGAAAGGAGAACCCACCAAGGAGCAGCTCCACACATCTGGTTGCCGCTCGCGACAGCAGCGGCTCAGCCAGGGGCGCGGCAGCCGGGCGCCCAGCGGGCAGCGCGGCGGCAGCACCGGCCTCCCGGCACGCGGGGGTCGCAGCAGCCCGCCGGGCACGGGAGCATCCTGGAAAGCTGCGCCCGGCTCTGCCGGTGCTCGGCGGGGACGCTGGAAAAAGAGCAGAGGTTATGCAGGGCTGGGCTGGAAACCTCACCTCAGAGGGCTGGAGGGTTTATGAAACTCAGAATAACTTGGCAAGCACCGGAGAATTCCGAGGTGACTTTAGCATCTCTAGAAGTAAAAATTTTCTTTCCTCCATCAGACTAAGATACCTGGACTGGCAGCTAAAGCCAGGCCGGTCAGATTGCAAATGCACGAGTTTCCCACGTGGAGATAATTACCGACTGGAACGGCGTCCCTGGCGATATGAACAAGCCTCCATTGGGAAGGGCCGGGCGTTCCTCCAAGGCAATCCCCTCCCTGCAGCAGACGCTACAGCCTGCTGCGGGGCAAAAGCTCTGCCGTGACTCCTCGTGGGGAGGAGCCGTGGCGGGGCGGTGGCGGGGCCGTGGCGGGGCAGTGGTGGTCCCTCCATGCTCTCCCAGCCGCGCGGCCCTGAGGCAGATGGGCGCGCGTCCGGGTACCCCGTGCTGCTGCATGGGTGCGGATGGAGCCGTCCCATGCCCGGCCAGCGGCTGGGAGACTCCTCGCTGCTGGAAACCGGACTCCGCAGGGACACGGGACACGGCCACGGAAAGCAAAGTGCCTGCCGCCGCCGTGCGTGCTCGGCGCGGGGCACTAGGCGACGCGCGGGTCGCTGGTTGGCACCCGCTGACGAGCACCTGCAATTAGGGCCTCCCAGACAAGCACGGCCCCAGGGCAGGCTGTCTCTGTGCTCTCCCACCCTGCTCCTTGTCCAGCCCCCGGGGTCTGTGGGGTTCAGACCCCACTTGTCCTCCCCCAGCCCAGCCCCAGGTGCCACGGGCTGGAGCCCAGCCACGCGCCGGGACCAGCAGCCGGAGGCACGGGTGAGCAGAGGCACGGCACGGGTGTGTGGAGTCTGATTTTAACAGCATTGCACTTTGCCCCCCTCCTCTCCCTATAGTTGTACCTCTTACACAGGCGCACAGATGAAGTATGTGTGTGTACGCGTGAGAGAGCTTATCAACCGCTGCAGCGCGGGCCTGGAAGGGCTCCCTGAGCTTGGGCTGTTGCTGTGTGCCCTGCAGTGGCCACCGGCACCTGGGCACGCAGAGCCCAGGCCCAGGCGCTGGGGAGCCGCCATCGAGGCGGCGCACGCGCCCCGGGGTGCAGCGTCGCCCCGGCGTTTCCCGCGCTGCCCCGCTGCAGTTACCTGCTCTGGGAGTCCTGCTCCTAAGCTCTCCCCTAACTGAGGCCTTTTGGGTACGGAGCAGAAGATAAGCAGCAATTAGCGCACTTCCTAGCCTCATCTTGAACCGACTGACAGACGAGAGCTGTTGCAACTTTCCAGCGGATTTCTGTGCCAGGAAATGGAATCAGCTAATGAGGACCTGGCTGCCAGCTTCTCCTCTTACTCTTCTCCCACAGAGGGGACACTTGGGTCTGAAACAGCTCTTTATCTGGAAGCTAGTGTTGTGGGCTTTACACGCGTACACTCGATTCTGTTTATCAATATTTTACATATGTAGGTGTACGTAATCTTCATTTTTATGCAAATCCCTCTGCAGCCAGACAGGTGCATTTCCTGATCTCTGTTCATCATCAAGAAATCCAATAACTTGGCTGTGCACTTACATCTGGTTAGGGGGTGACCCAATGTGCACTTAAGCATGGATTTCAAATATGGGCAGCAGGGAAATAGCTTATTTCCCCCCTGGCCTTCATAAAATTAAATGCAAAACCCCCCAGTGTTAATGCAATGTTAATGTTGCAAGATCAAGCATTTAAAAGTCAGGAAATTCCATAACTTGAGGTTGCTCCAGCGATGCTGAGTTGATACATCACCCATCCTATATATTTGCTTCTATACTTTAATCATAAATATTAAGCGATAATTAAGCAGTTAAATAAGCCATATTCAAATATTGCTAGTACTTCAGCAATACTGAAATAAAGGGAAGTCTAGTAGAAAATACCCTGTGTCTACTAGGAGACCCTTCGAGATGTCCTTATTAGTACAGATCAAAGTCTGACAAAAAGGTTTTGAAAAGGTAAACCGGAGTTCTGACAAAGCAGCGTGTTTGGGGACCGAGAGTGCCTGTTCACCATGGTAACTTTGCATTTTTTACTGCAGGAAGCAGCTCAAACCCAGACGCCTCGGGAAGGTGCAGCAGCACTGCTGCCTGTCACGCGGCCGAGGTGCCTCCGGGCCTCCGCCGTCCCCTGGGCCGAGCTGCCCGGCCGCCCCTCGGGTGGGGACACCAGCTGCAGGGGCATTTCCAAAGGGAATCGTTCCGTTTTCTCCTTTTAACACACAAAAACCCCCAACAACGGAACTTCTCCCTAGGGGAAAAGCCCTGGGCTGTTTTCCTGCTGCCGGGCTGTGGGTGCCGGCAGAGCCTACTGAAGCTCCGTGCTGGCAGCCGGCGACAGGGAGGGCACCGGCCCCCGGCTCAGCGCCCGTTCTCCGCGCTGCAACGCGGTTGTTAAACCAGATCTGCTCGTGGCCAGGGAAAGGCGTCTGTCCTTGCGTCTGCCAGTCTTCAAACGTCGTGGCGATTCTGCTATTGCGGCTTCCTCAGAGACATGGTGCTCTGGTTTTGGTTTGCTTGTTTCCAGCAGGAAGAGTGTTTGTTTCCTTTATTATCTTGGAAGTAGATGAAAAAAATTAATTCCTTTCTTTTTTTAAAAAACAGAGGAGCAAAAGGACATGTGGCCTTTGGGAACGGGCCAAAAATTAATTCCTTCACCTAAAAGGGGAGTATTTCCTACAGACGGGCTTCGAGGTCCGCACTGGACTGGCTCAGCCCCTGTGCTGGGAGCTGGGGCTGCACGGCTCCTCTGCAGCCCCTGCGGTTTAGTTGGGTACCCAGAGCTGGAGCAATTAAAACAATAGCAAAGGTGGAAAGTAATTTTTAAAGTCACAGGTAGGCTCCCAAATCACGTAGGTGCTTTGGAGAGCCATTGAGAGACCACCTCTAGGCACACACTGGAACACAGCTCCGTGCGCCCTGCTCGCCTTCGCTGGGGTAGCAGACGGAGGAGCGTCTGCTGGTGGCAGCAACAGGGTTTGCAAATGGCCTGGCTGCCTCACGCACTGATTTTGTCATCATGACATCATGACATCATGTCATCATGTCATCACGACAAAATCACGTTATGTTCTGACAGTGTCTTTATTTACAAGTTTGCATTCGTCTCGAATATACGCAGCTTTTGGGTATATGGTATCTTGTCCCCGCACCATTTTGGGTGGTGTCCCCTGGCCAGCGCTGGCTGACGCGTCTGTGCTCCTGGTGCTTTCTGCAGAAAGAACCGGATCGGCTCTGGCTGTAGCTGGCCTCGCTGAGGGGTGGGTGAGGCCTTCAGGTTTCCTTTCATCGCGCTCGCTCACCAGTCGCAGCCCCTACCAGAGTGCACATACAAAGTACAGGTTACATTTTGGGGCTCCTCGATATCCTGTTAACTTTTTGCAGGCTCCTGTGACTAACCAGAGACAGAACCGTGCTTGTTTCTGGCCATTCACCGACTCCTCCCCGCAAGGAAAGAAGGGGGAAATCCCCTTATAAGGATAAACGGCTCTCCTGCTCGGATTAATTCACTTCCCCAAAACGGGGACCACTGCCCACAGCCTCCCATGGCCACCGAAACGGCTGCCTTGGCTGGGACCCGCCTGCCTGCGCCGGCGTGCCGGAGAGATGCTGAGGACGCGGAGCCCGAGCTGAAATCCTAGTGTGGAGGTAGAAGTGTGTGCCTCGCATTCCTGCTGCCTGGCTGCTGCAGCTGCTACGCCTTCATTCCAAAATAATATTTTTTCAAATGAAGTAGCAGAAAACAGCTTTACATTTTTGTTATCCCTTCCAGCACAAAATAAAAAATGCCTGTGCTGCCACTACCTGATTCAATCAAGTGGAGTACATTGGATACCCACGGGCTACAAGTACTGGAAAAAGCTGACTTGTATTTTAATTAATAATGCAATACAGTGTCTCAACAACCAGGCCTCTGGCAATATGCTTTGCTTTGTTCATTATTTGCTGTAAACAATTTTCAAGCAATGTGTAGACAACCCTATTGTTTAATTTCTGCTAATTCATAACATTAGCAGAACGCCGGATTTTTCTTGTGCAATAAAGCAAGTGATTAAACCTCCTCTCTAGCTCATGAAAGATTTCAGGCTGGTTCTGATTTCAAACCAGAAAAAATCCACAGCGGTTCAACGAGGTTTCCACTGGCTCTGGCAGGGTCACTGGGTGATGCTGGCGGGAGGTGGCTTTGGGGGACGAGGGACAGCCCCGGCTGCGGATGGGGGGCGTCGCTCCCCTCTGCAAGTGGCGGGTTCGGACTCCAAGGTGGAACGGGAACGGGGTTTGAACGGCCCCGCTGTGTCTGCCAGGTTGTCCGAAGGTCTGTACCGTCGGCTGCACCATTGGTGAGTGATGCTTGGAAAGAGAAAGCCAGGGGGGATGAGGGCAGCAGTAAACGCTGGGCAGCGATGCCTTCAGCCCCCAGCCGTTTCCCAGCGAAGGCAGAGCCGCCTCCTCCACATTTACCCTGGCTGGTGCCATTTTTCTGCTGCCTGTCGGAGCACCCTCGGTGTGTTCGATGGGTCCCAGGGGCCCCGTGTGCCGGGCTGCGGGACGTGACCGCGCCAGCCCTCAGCCTCGTCCCAGCGGTGCTCCCGGGCGCGGGGAGCCCCAGACCTCCGCCGGTGACGCCAGGGGCCTCCTCCGTCAGTTCCATAGGCACCTCCGCTCTCTGCCCCTGCCTCCTTAGGGACCGTGCACGGACACGGCAAGCAGTGGGCTCAAGGAAAGAGCTGCTCGGCCACAGTGACATTTTTCTTGCGGAGAATAACTTGTATTTGGAAACAGCCGAGATCCGGGCTGCACGCCTCCTAGTCTGCTTTCGCTGCTATTTGGCAGGCAAGGAAGGCCCCTCCAGCTTTTGCCATTCTGCAAATCCTCCTCATGAGCACAAATAGCAGGCTTCCGCGCGCAGCAGAGCCCTGCTCTTAATTAATGTCTTTTCCCTGGGCCATCTGCTCAGCCAAGATCAGGCTCAGCCCCGCCGTGAGCCACGCGCGCCCCAGCCGCAGCCCTCTGGGCAGGGAAAATGCTGTTCCTCGGGGACGCGCGGGCAAGCGACGCGGCTGGCCCCAGGTCACCGCCTCGGCTGGTGCCGCTGCTTGCTGGTGCGCTCCTTGCCTTTGTGCAGCCGCAGACACGCTCCGAGAGGCAGCGCGAGCGAAGCACAAACCTGCACCCCACCTCCCTGCTGCGCCCCGCGGGTGCTGGCATGGTCCCCTCGGGTGCCTGGCATGGACCCCTCGGGTGCCTGGCGTGGTCCCCTCGGGTGCCTGGCACGGAGCCCTTGGGTGCTGGCATGGACCCCTCGGGTGCCTGGCATGGTCCCCTCGGGAGCAGGGCACGCACCGCCCCACGTGTGCCCTCCCCAGGGAGAATCGCCTCTTCTCCAGGCTCCCTCCTAATGACTTGGCAGCAGGCTCGCTGTTTGATGCTACCAGGTAAGAGGCAATTGGTCAGAGCACAAAGTAAAATGTCACCCAAATGTCACAGCAATTTCCTAAGTGTCCACAAAATGGCAGATGCTCCTTTTCAATGGCACGTCGGCTTCTTCTTGGAACAGCGGCACCTCGCTCCTCTCCGCTGTCCCCCTTGTCATCGCTCTGCGTGAGTGCGGGGCGCTGAGGGACACAGCTGCCGTCGCGCTGGAAGAAGAGACGTTATCGCATTAAGAGAAGAGACCTTTGCCGGCCATCGAAGCAGGCACATTCGTCGCAGCCTTCACCTTTTCCAGCTTGGCTGGGGAGTAGCTGGCGTTCGCGCGGGGGCCGAGGCAGACCGTTTCTGGCTCTTCCTCCCTTTGACGTTGAGCCCCGTGGCCAGAAGGAAGTCAAGCACTTTCCAGGGTGGGGACACCCTTCACCCAGGGCTGGATGAAGAAACAAATCTAACCTATGTTTCTTCTCATTTTAGAAGGGCAGCACTCTGAAACCAGCGGTAAACCTGTACAAACAAGTGCCCACATGCGGCTCCTCGGGGCTGGGGACCCTTCACGCTCACACTGCCCATGCACTCTCACAGCTGTGAACCTCTCAGCTCCTAATCCATTAACCATTGGATTAAAACGTGTGATCACAAAATTACCCTGGGCCATCCTAAGCACTTTGCACGCTACCTCCCAGCTGCCTCACCTCTGGAGATGCTCTCCTAGGTGCATTAGACTTCAGAGCCATCTGAAGTCCTTCCTGGAGGCTTCCGGAGTCTGCTCACGTGTAGGGCCCAGGATGCTATTTGCAGTACTTGCAGAACCACTGCACGCCACTCTCTGTGCACACCTGAGGGTGCCTGGACTGCACCAGGTGGAGAAGAGGAGAAGTTGTCTCCAGCCCATCCTGTTCCCAAACCCTCCCAAGGTCTGTGAGAAAGCCCCTGCCCCGCTCCTCGGACGTGGCCGATGTTTCTGGACTTCTGATTCCTGCAGGACTGGCTTCCAACAAAGACGGCTGGGCACACCCTGTTATCACCAGGGCTTGGTTCCTGATGGTGGGGAGCTCTTCCTGGTGCTGCTGCCCCCGACTAGCAGGTTTTCCATAGCAGCAGATGATGGTGACCTGGAGCAGGGCTCCAGTTCGGTCTCACCTTCTCCTGTCCCAGGTCACCTTCATACTGCGCACATTGCTGGTACTGCACTTGCTCCAAAGGAGCGGGAGATGCCTTCTAACAACCATGGCCATGGCGGCACGCTGGCAAGGGGGATTCATCTTCGTAACTCTGCTGCGTGCGCGGTGCCTTGCTGTGCCTAGCGCTGCCGGTACAACATGCACCGCTGAAGTCTGAGCCGGAACACTTGTGAAGAGGCTGGTAGAGCCGCAGAGCCTGCTCCTCCTGGCAGCACGCTTTCTTGGACATGACCTCATGCGACTGAAAAGATGTTGCAGTAGAACACCTCCCTTCTCTCCTGCTCATCATCAGCGCCTATGAATACAACACAACAGTGATACGTGCTCACAACGTAAGACAAGTGTCAGAAACAGCGAGCTCTGACTGCTCTGATGAATATGTAAAAATATCACCAAGAGCCACAGAGAAAAATGGACCAGAAATAAGAATACGTATTCTGAAATAGCACACCATCTGCTGCATAAAAAAATCTTACACAGCCACAGCCAACCCCTTGGTACGTGGTGTATGGAGAGAGATCTCCCCTTCCCAAACTTCTTCAGCAGTCTATTCTTTACAGACCTGGAGGGAAGCCACATCCTCTGCAAGAGCAGCAGACCCAGCAGAGGGTCCTGCCATACGTGTTTTCTTCTTTTGGTTGAGCCCTGTTGCTCATCCGACAGTGGCCACGCTGTCAGCCCACCGCGGCACCAGCACACAAACTACTGACTTAGTGGAGGTGCAACCCTGGCCCGGTCCAAATGGCCGCAAAACCCCCGTTTATGTGGCTACGAGGATGCAAATTCTGCAGCTGCCTTTGAGGGCGGTATGTAAAGCTGCACATTGATGGCTACAGGCAGCTGCTGTGCTGACGGGGTTGTTTTGCCTGTGATCACCCCGTTATTTTGCGACATTAATTAATCTGATCCCTTCATGCTTGCATGCGCATTTAGTTCTCACAACTTCAGGATCAGTTTTCTAAATATCTATATAAATGGATGCACAAATAGCTCTACTTCCTATTTTGTCTGCTTAGTGCATCAAGGACTCTAGACATTGCTTTAAATGACTTGTCAGACACCTACGAAATATGCATTAACATCACAGCTAGTTTGATGAGCTGCAGTTTGATAGCTTGCTTCTGATGAAAGCCCCCGCCACGGCAAGTACAGGAAATGATGGTATTACAGAATGCGCAGCCCCTGCGTGGCAGTGCTGTTAATTATACACCTTCTAACAATTAAGTGCTTACTGATTATGTGTTGAAAGGAAGCTGAACACCATCGGATCATATCATTGCTGAATTATTGAGTTATTATTGGCCACATCCTGAAGCTCTGACTGTCCTTCCTTGATCAAAACTCCTCATTTACCTGAATAAAGATGAAGAATTTTGCCCTGTAGTATTTCAGGCAATAGTGTGTAATCTCAAAACCTTTTCAAATGCTATTTATAATCCTGAAGCATATTGTTTTATGCTTGTAGAGTTTTATAAACAACTATTCTTCCTGCAAGGATAAAAATAAAGTCAACCAGTGGCTTCTGCATTTAAGTCAGGTCACCACAAAGTGCAATAGGCAGGATTTTAAAAGGTCTGGTTCTACAATTTATTGAAGACGAAAGAAAGAAGACTCTTGAAAGCTTCCCGTTTTGTGCGCTACAGTACGTTATGTTTAAAATAAGGTCATATACACATTATCTTTATGCTAGACATTAGACATGAAATGAAACAAAGCTGACAAGCAGTTTACTGTATGTTTTTTGTTCACATCACAAACTTAATTCAGCCGCGAGAAGACTCTTTGCATAGAGCACGTCATTGACAAAAAGGTACTAGACAATGGTAAAGAGAACAAGGTAAGTGATCTTCATCGTTATTATTATTATTTATTCCGTCTCTTCCCTTTTCCCCCATTAAGCATTTCATTTGGAAATTCACTGCGGAAAAAGAATGGGAGGAAATGCGCTCTGCTTTCCCATCTGAATATCCTTAAGTCACATATGTTATAATATATTTGCATTTTTAAATAAATACCCCTCACAAAAACAAATTAGAAATGGTTATTTATGTCCTACGAAGCTCAGTTACCCTGCAGTGCTGTCAAAAGGTCAACCATTGCCTCTAACTTTGCTGTGCACACAATGACCTGGAAGTACCATCGATAATGACCCTGTGGCTGCGAGTCTTGACGACTTAATCATCTGACATACAAGGAGCCCTACGGCGCTCGTACTTGGCATTTGCCTTATTGAAATGTACACAGACAATATGCATTTTAAACAATTCCAAACTGCGTGCCTAAAATAGTCATCGGGCCACAGATCCCTTTCTGAAACAGGCTTCTCGCTATTTCAGCTCTCTCGCCTTGATGAGCAAGTCAGCTAACGAAACAATCTGATGCATCTGGAGCTAGAAACTAGCTGCATTTATTATTGGCATTTGCTCCATATTGCAAGGGAAAGTTATCATCTGCGTCATCTGGAACTTAATTACTATCTGCCACCAGCCAAATTTGATTTTAAGCCTCTCTTAGAGAGAGTTCATAAAACACAACAACAGAAAGGGGGGGAAATTCTGCATTAAAAAAGAAACCCAAGCAAAACTGAGTTCCGCTGCAAAAGCAGCTGCACCTGGAAGCCATGCGAAGCTTTGGTGCTCGGTCAGCGGGGTCTCTGCCGAGCCGATGCCCCGCTCCAGGTCTTAAAACGGTCCAAAAAAGCCAATTACTGCAAGTCTTCCTTCAGTCTGATCGAGCAAACCCAAACCTACAAGGAGGGAGGCGAGAACTCCCTTGAGTACGAAAGCCAAAGTCAACGTTAACTATTGCGATCACGAAGTACGTTATTTAACGAGCCCCTGCTTAGGAACACTTTTGCAAGACCACCATATGTTGCAGACTGAAACGGGCCTAGCAGGAACAATTTCTGATGTATAGCCATGGGCAGGCTTTGCTGGAGCATATGCTCTCACCTTGAGCGTCTGCGGACGTACAGACAGAGAGGTTCCTGCTCATCTGTTGCTGTGGCTGTCACGCTCCTTCCAGGTAATTAAAAGCTGCTCTTGCAGAAGTCAAACCCCCAGAGACCCACGGCCGTCTCTGGGTAACGGTGAACCCCTGGGTCCGTGGTGAGCCGGCAGTCCTCTGGTGACATCCATCTGACATCTGGCCAGGGAGGGCTGGCGCGGTGGGCAGGGATGGATGTCCCCCCTTGGGTCCAGCCAAGGGGACGGGAACAGCCACACGCCGTCTCTGCCCACTCCGCCGGAGAGCGGGTCTGCTCCAAGCGGGAATTTTTGAAGATTTTTAAGATCCTGGAGCACTCACTGGCGACCGGGCAGAAAAGGCAGATGGTTTTGAGATGGCGTCCACCTAGTGACGGGTAAGTCGGACGAGGTGGGATGTCACCACATCGCCCAGAGTGACCTGTGTTGATGGGAGAAGCCTGAGCGAGGTCTGTGGGTGCCTGTGGAACCCCCAAACTGCAGTTCTGGAGGGGTTTGCTGTGTGTTCCCGGCCAGCAGCGCACACCTACAAGTTCTCTTGGGTGATAAGGACCGTACCAAGGGGAGAAGCTGGAGGCGCCTGGGCCCCGCGGCAGTGCCGGGGCATTGCGGTGCTGGCAGCCAAGCCCGCCCCGGCAGCCGCCGGCCCGGACCCTCGGTCCCTCACGCTGCCGCAGGAGAGCGTGGAGACGCGGTGGCTGCTTGGGAGAGGAGGCGACGTGTGTTAGTGGAGTCGTAGCTGTTTTCTCTTGCGTGTTTACCCTCCCACGTATCTTCCCGGAGGCTCGAAGGAGTTATGCTTGATACAGAAAAAAGAAAAAATCTCAGAAAAAATCTTCCCTTTTCTACCCACCCTTGAAAAATATGCCCAAGTGATGTCTCTTTCTGGTATTTCACATTGCTGGGAGTCAGGAAAACTAGCCCGTGCACTTTCCATGTCTTCTGTTTTAATAAACTGCACATTAGTTTCATTCAGCAGCTCCAGCCTCTGGCTATCCATTGCGCTGCATATTAGTTTTAAATACACATTGCTTGCAATAACACTGGAGCAGGAAGCTGTGCCTCAAGTTAAGAAATGGTTAGGATTGCTTTACATTTGCAGTCTCATTGAAAACATTTATTCAATCAAAGGGAAAAATAAATGTGGTCCCTCCGCTCTGTCAAGTATAAACTGTTATTGATCCCCTAAATGAAATTTGTCCATGCTGATCGATCAAACACATTATCTTTTTTCCCCAGTCTATTACCAGCAATTGGAAACTCTCAAGCATCAATAGCAGCTTGACCACACACAACTGTAAATTTAGCCTATCAGCTCCCAAAATCTGAATTATTCCAGGCCCCCTCCTTTCTCTGCAAACAGAGGGACCTCTGCATTATGACTATATTTTTCCTGAGCTGAAGGTTAGAAAAAGTTAAATTTCATAAAATGCTGGGAATCATTTGTGTCGTGTTAAACTCCATCTGCGTGGTAACGGCCGTGTGACAGCGCGGGGGAGTCACCGGCACCTGCCTGGGCTCTCCGGTGGGGTCCTGGGGACGTGCCTGCACGCCAGCCCGTGGCTTCCCAGCTGGCCTCCTCCGCTGGAGCAAACCGGTGGATTTTAGTATTTCCTCGTATTTCATTGTTGACAAACCCGATATTTATTGTGAATACTCCTGGCGTATAAGCGGTCTTGCATATTCCCCGCTCCGGAGCTGGCCCGATGACGCCAAGCCACGAGCCTGAGCGAGGCGTCCCTCTGCGCGGGCACCCTCTGCTCGCCGGCACTGCTGGCCCCGTGCCCCGCTGGCCCCACGTTCCCGGTGTGGGGTTATCCTGCCTTCCCGTGGGCTGCCCACCTCGGCACAGCCCTGGCCCCCGCTCAGGCCCGAGCAGGATCTGGCCATTCCTCCCCCTCCTCTTAGCGAGACGCGTCTGCAGAGAGTGCCAGGGGCAAACCCCATGTGTCCTGGCTGAAAGCACAGAGAGCACAGAGTGTGCACGGGGCTTTGATGGGTCGTCATGCTCGGTCCTGTTTGTGGTGTTCCTCATCTTCACAAACTAGCAAGAACTAGGGAAGGGGGGAAGGCTTACGCGTCCTTTTCTGACCATCGGGCTTTTTATATAGGGATGTGGAAATGCCACGTCGCATGAACCTGGCTAAGGAGAAAGCTCAGTAGATCGCCAATCACAAAACCTTCACCAGGGCCAGGCTGCGCTCGCGGTGCTCTCGGCAAGGGAAGATGACGGATTCTTCACTCTGAGGGTGGTGAGGCACTGGCCCAGGTTGCCCAGAGAAGTTGTGGATGCCCCATCCCTGGAAGTGTTCAAGGCCAGGCTGGATGGGGCTTTGAGCAACCTGGTCTGGTGGAAGGTGTCCCTGCCCGTGGCAGGGGGGTTGGAACTGGATGATCTTTGAAGGTCCCTTCCAACCCAAACCGCTCTACGATTCTATGATTCTAAGATGCCCCAGGGAGAGGACGGTGTACGCAGGTGCCGTGGGCAAGCCAGCGCTTCCCGTGGGTGTGGGAGCAGGACTGGGATCCGGTGGGGTTTACACCGGCCCAGGGATGCCGCCTGATCACGCCCTTGCCAACCCGCCGGCCTCACGGATGCGCCGAGGTTGTCTGACGTGAACTCCCAGGGCTCAGCAGAGCACCGAGCTTCAAAAAGAACTTAATTTCAGGTAGGCTGTGGAGAAAAAGGTAACGCTTGTCTCTTAATAGCCATCATGAGGGGTTACTCTCTGCTGCTGTCAATAGCTCATATGTTTGTCTTCTGTCTTGCTGATAGGTAATAATTTTCCAAGCAAGCTTAGGGAGCAGTGACTCTTTATTAAAACTAATAAGGGAGGGAGTCACGGGTTTTTAAAAATCACTCAGGAAATTATTACTGACAACTCTGTCTTGCCTCACTCCACAGAAGGAAAGCAATGAGAAGTTAAGACGCCTTGCGTGGTGTCAGCTCGTGGTTTTGCTGCCACATACACTCAGGACATACAGGCTTTATAACGCAATGTCTTGCAACGGTGGCTTACGTTGCAAATGCAACAGTCCTGCAGCTTCACCTGGAGTAATAAAAGCTTCAAGTGTCAGTTGTTACAAATGCCTAATTTTGGCTAAATATGGCAGAAATTACATTTTAAGGAAATAACTAACTGTGAAACATTTTGGGGGCTTTTTAGTGCCTGCTTAGGTACTGAAAATTCAAATGCCAATAAAAAGCAGTGGAAGACAGCACTGCTCCTGTGAAGAAGGAAGAGCCAAGCACTGGCCTCGCTCGCAGGCATGGCACCCCGAGGCTCCGCAGAGTCCATCTTCTTCCCAGGTACAAGACAAGGGCAAAGCACGGCAAAATAAAGCCGACCCCTCTGCCCGGCTCCGCTGGGGCAAACCCCTCCCAGTCTGTCCCTCTGCACCGCAGGGGAGAGCTTCCATCTTCTGCAACCCCGAGCGGTCTGCAGGCCCCTGGGTTTTAAGGGACCGTGATATAACATAGCCAGAGCTTTTTTGCAAACAGACCAAAGACTTCACCCATCCGTACCAAGATTGTATCTCCTGGTCCCACGTATCTCTCTCAAAAAAATCCTTATCTGGGCATAGCGCAGAACCACCCCTTTCCCTAGGGTTGTTCTGATGCATGGCCTGCACAAATCTGGACCATATTTCAGCCTGAATTAACCCAGCTTCCGCTTCCCACCGCTGTTCTTCGTGCCGCCTGCCTCCTCTGCCGGGCAGCCCGCGGAGCACAGCAGGTTCGCCTGGATAAATGAGGCCGACTTTCTAGGCGTCGTGCCTGGAGGCTGGTCTGCTGCGTCTCACGGCTGTTTTCTGGACGCTCTCTGACTTCTAAATCTCCTTCCCAAGGAGCAGACACCAGACCTGGATGCAGCATTCCCATGACGCTCCCGCTGGTCTTGCGGGGCTCACTTCACCTTTCCCGGCCGTTTCTCCCTCCCTTCTAGACACCCAATAGTTTTTCCCCGCCTCGGCTTTGGCAGGGCGGCAGGGAACCCGGGCTTGGCCGTCTGCTGGGCAGCCCCTTTGGTGCCACGCTGCGTGGGCAGACGGGCTCTGGCTGCACAGGCACGGGCGCGCTCGGAGCCTGCGGCACATCACCGCCCGCAGACTCGTTCCCCTCATTATTTCATATTTTCCATCGCTTCGCCCACAGCATTTACGGGCGTGTGTGACGTCTTTCCCCTCCCAAGCCCCAGGGTGGCGTTGCCCCCTGCCCCATCCCACCGGGCTGGCCAGGTCCTCGCCCCCTCCCTGAGCCCCTGCTCCCCAGGCGGGAACTGCCACGCTGGGCGCTCATTTTGGGCCATATTTAGCCCAAAGTTTGCTGCTTCTGTTTCAGACGTCAAGAACAGCCCGTGCGCCCGCAGCCTTGTCCGTCTTGCAACCACACCAGCAGGTCTAATAACAGCGATGACCTCTGCCCGTGCTTCGGCTGAGAATGTGATCTCAACGAAGTTACTTTTATCAATCACACTTTTAACCTAATAAAAAAGATGACGGGGGAAATGACATAAAGACCAGTTTCTTGCCGATATTGTTGCATTTCATACTATTATAACAATCTTCTGTGAAAAAAAGAACATGAGCATGTGTGGCCACATCCATTTCCGTCTTGAGCAATGTGGGCAGAAACGCTGCCCTGTTACCCCCCGGGATTTGTCCCGCCACAGGGAGCAATCCTTCTCCTTTCTGGCGGGGGCTTCGCCTCGCTCGTCTGCAGAGCTCCTCCTGATTTCCCCCATCGTGGGATTTTCCTCCTGTGCTGTTTCACAGCTGGACTATCACAAAGACTGCGATGTGATTTCTACTTCATCACCCATGAAAAGGGAGAGACAGAGCCATTTTTTCTGGAAAATTTTGAAATATTGACGGTGTTGTCAGAACAGCAGAAGAGGAGGTCAGAAACCGGCCTTGGCTAAGGCGCGGTGCGGGCATCACCGAGAAGCGGTGCCACCGGCCGTGGCCCCCACGAGGCTCCCTCCCAGCGCTGCCGTCACGCTGGCAGAGCCTCCCGCGCCCCGAGACGCCCCTGCACGCCCACCGTGGTGCGGGTGGCACCGAGCCTTCCTTAAAGACAATCACCAAGCACGGTTGTGGGAAGCTCTCGCAGGTGCCGAGGCCTGAGGGGCAGGCAGACGCCCGACGGCCGACTCTTCACCCCAGCCACAGATCTCCCGGTTCGACTCGGTCACGCGCAGCCGTGTCTGAAGGCTAGGCAGGGCCGCTGGCACCCCGCGCGAAAAGCACTTTGTCTGCACCGCATACTGCCAGGCACCCCGCTTACAAAACTGCATGGGCTTCTCCTGATTTTTCATTTTTTGCGTGCCTTGGTCTGCTCCCTTCGAAAGGCAGGAGAGCGTCCCTGCCGTCGCATGGCCACGGCAGCCCTTCCAGAGGGCCCTGCTCCACGCCAGCTGGTTTGTGCTGGGACTGACTGGGAGATTCTCCAGTGGTGTATTTACAGGAGGGAGGAGGAAAACGGAGACGAGGGATGGGACGCCCTCCCTGCATTGCACTGGGATGTGCCTGCACGCGTAAGCGACCTGCCAGTTCAATCGCGATGCATTAGTAGTGTCGGCCCCACAATACTATCGTAGTTTTGCGTTAGAATTTCGCTTTTTCACTCTCTGTGTTTAAGTTCCTGGGCCGGGGTGAGTGCCAGTACCAGACCCGAAGGGGAGAGGTGAGAGCGGGGCGAGTGCAGGGGCTTCCCAGGCTGGGACCCACGCCCGGGTGCCTGCCCCACAGGCAGGGTGGGGAGAGCCAGGGTCCTGCGGGGCGGAGGAGCCGACGGCAGGAGGGGTCCCGCGGGGCGGAGGAGCCGATGGCAGGAGGGCTCCCGCCGCCTGCACCGGCTGCTCAGAAGGCAGTAACCCAGGCAATCCCTCTGCACTCATTTGGTATCCAAAAAGTTACTTTTTTTGCGAAGCAATCTGAATTTTGAGGTTCGAAATTAGTAGTGACTGAAAATGTTCAGTTTTTAAGTGCACAATGATACAGGATTGGCAGGGGGTGGTTTCTGCTGCTCTTCCACAGGTCTCCAGAGGGCAAAGGAGAGCACTCTGTGGTCTGGGATGGGCATCGATATTTGGGACGGGACCCCACGGCAGGGTTTGGTTCCAGGTAGCTTTGGGGAGCACCTTGTAACAAAGTCCTCCAAGTCCTAGGGGTGTCCTGAGCTTCTACAGCCAAAATTAAAAGGAAAACAAAACTCAAAGAATAAAGCGGCACAAAGCGCCCTTGGTGTGAGACCTGCCTTTGCCCTTTGGGCTGCGCTGGAAGGAGGAAGGCGATGGTGACCTCGGTCACACGAGGCTCCTGAGCCCCGACCTGCCTCTGGGCGCGCGGCGTCACACCGCAGTGACATGAGTTGCAGCGGGTCTCAGCCTGCCTCGGGTCCCACCCTCCCAGCGGGATGGCAATTGGCTGTGTTCTTAATTACCAAAGCCAAGGTGGCATCAACTAATAGAATAGAAGAGAAGAATAAGAATAAGAATAAGAATAAGAATAAGAATAAGAATAAGAATAAGAATAAAAATAAGACTAAGAATAAAAATAAAAATAAAAATAAAAATATGATAGAATAAAAACTAAGAAATAGAACAAAAACTAAGAAATAGAATAGAACTACGGACTCTTAGTCCTGAACATAGAGTTAAAAACAAAAAGTTAACTTTTAATATGCCTCTTTTTTCTTCCAGTTTGCCCATCTAGATAAAACCAGCTGATTTAATTATGCCCCGGTGCCTGTTCTCCCATGACCCCTTGGCTCTTTAACAAATTGTATCAAAATGTGGATGTTCTTCCCCCAACCATCCCTTTCCTCCTTTATTTGCATTTTTTTGGCCATGTGCCTATTCCATTTTCCGTGCGAGGAATAAATTCTCTTACTCTGAAGAACCAGACCGAAAAAGAAATCCACTTTACGCGAGGCTTTCAGGAAGGGCCACGCAGCTTCAGCAGCTGCAGATGCTCCTGCATCCTCCTGCCTGCGCTCGGCCCCAGCCGGCCGGGGACGAAGGGCTGGCGGCGCGGCTGGCACCGGCAGGCTGATGGCAAAGCACTCGCAGAGCCCTTCAGGCCCCGAAATTTTAGCAACCTGGTGCTCTTAGTTTGCAGAGGAAATAAGTTGAAACATTTTTTTTAATTCTAAGTGTGGAGAAATATGGAGTGCACCGCTAACTCCCCTAGCGCTGCCGGTTTGGTCCTCCGGAGCGTACAGCACGCACTAACGGCGTGGGACACGCCGACCTTCCGCCTGCTCCTGCCTGCCCTTCCCCTGGCAC
This sequence comes from Ciconia boyciana, assembly GCF_034638445.1. NCBI lineage: Eukaryota > Metazoa > Chordata > Aves > Ciconiiformes > Ciconiidae > Ciconia > Ciconia boyciana. The sequence goes on along the minus strand of NC_132943.1, from coordinate 912,117 downwards.
CTCGGACCCAGCGAAAGCCGCGGAGCATTGAAAAATAAAACTCACCCAAAGGAGAGGTGGCTTTATTAGGTTCCCAGCATCTCCTAGTTCAATAAGTTGTAATTATACAAGCCGATTTTTCTCTTTAATCATGGGGTGAGCTTTTAAAAGGAAAACAGCCAAGTCAGCCAGGTTCTATATACGATATTTGCTGGTAGATAATTCAATTATTGTAGAAAATTATTTTAAACATTAAGATGCACAAAGTTCAGTTTTTCCCCGTTTCTGCTACTATCACACAAGCTATTGATAAGATGTCTAAATTTATTGCAGAATAATTCTGCAGGAAAAGAGATAAAAGGTTCCTGAATAAAATATGAGGCGAGAGCTGTAAATTGTAGCAATGCATATCATTTCATTCAAATGTAGGAAGCAATTACCATCTGCTATACTCATCAGTTCCCTCCTTTATGACTTAATTATATGTTTAATGCTATCAGATCAAGGAAAGGGCACAATAGATGAATGAGTGAAAGAAATAGAAAAGATTCAGCAACAAGACAAAAGGCAGATGAAAAGTAACCCAAGAACAGAATTGATTTCATTTGTTGGGAGAGAAGTTAATTTAAATAGTATATTCTATCATCTCCTGTGCTGTGCCGAGATAATATAAATCATGTGTTTGTGAATTTGCTTCATACAATTTTAACAAAAGCATTCAAGTTTCTGAAAACCCAGGGTCTGCAGGTTTTGATTTATTTATGAAATGAGTAACATTTACAAAGAAAGAGCAGTGACTGACAACCAAAGCATTCAAATTATCATTAGCAGTCCTTTGCTCTACAAGTATGAGATGACAGAGGCGAAGCCGACCAGCTCTCCTCTTTCTCCTCCCGTCGGGGTCCCCAGGTCTGCCGAGGTCACCTCCCACTGGCCGCGGCCTCGCGGGCCGAAAGCGCGGGGCGGGAAAGGGATGCGGCCACTGCCACCTCCACCGCCATTGCCACCGCCACCACCACCGCCGCCACCACCACCACCGCCATTGCCACCACCACCGCCATTGCCACCGCCACCGCTCCGCTCTGCTCCGCTGCAACGTCCCCGCCGGCCGGGCTGCGGGGACAGGCGGGATGCGCCAGGCCGGCAGCCCCGGCTCGCTCGGCAGCCCTGCGCGGGAGGCCAGCAGCCGCCCCCTGCCAGCCCCCCAGCTTCGTTGGCTCCAGTCACCGTCTGGTGGGGCTGCCTCTACCCTGCACCCTGCGTCCTGCACCCCGCATCCTGCACCCCTGCATCCTACACTTCTGCATCCTGCACCCTGCACCCTGCACCCTGCACCCCTGCACCCTGCATCCTGCACCCCGCATCCTGCACCCTGCACCCCTGCATCCTACACTCCTGCACCCTGCACCCTGCATCCTGCCCCCTGCACCCCGTACCCCAGCCCTCGAGCTGGCTGCGCTGCAGAAAGGTGGAAAGTGTCCGTCTGACATTACAGTCTGTGTCCTGCTTGTTCTTTCCCTCAAGCAGCTCCCCTGCGCCCTTGTGCTGTGTCACGGTCCCGCTTTCCGCAGTCTGAGACAGGCCACATCTCTTACCATTAGCAGTGAAATAACAATTTGCATGCTGCGGAAACCCTTAGCACCAAATACGTTCCTACATTTGAAGGTCCTGCTGCTTTAAAATATTTATCGGTTGAGTTTGACAACACACCTGCCTGCCAAATACTGATTTTATATTGAGGGGGCTGCATACTGCCGTGCAGCCTGGCTCCGAACAGAGGGGTCCCTCCTCGGCCTCGGGGGTGCTGGCAGGAGCGGTAAGGCAAGCAGAGGTGAGCAGGGACCCCACCGACACGGCACAGGTCACGCATTGCCTGAGAAAGCCGAAACTGCCTTTTCTTGACATTTAGAAAGGATAAGCGCTCGATTTAAACTAATCCACTTTAGCTAGCCCTCGTTGGTCGGGGACTGTTTTGACAAAACAGCGTGACACCCACCACCACTCTGGGAAGCTGGTAGAGCAGTTCTGAAACCTCGCTCCTGCCTTCGCTGGAGCGTCCCAGGTCCTGCCCCCCCGAAACGAGGACCAGGATTTGCGCCCAGGCTGCACGGGGAGGCCGCGGCCGGCGGCGAGCAGAGCCAGCCCGCGGAGCTGGCAGCCCAGGGCAGCAGCCGGCGACCCAGACCCGCCTGTGCCGAGCCCGGCTGAGCCGGGCGGCAGCTGGTGGAGCTGCCCAGGGCGTCGGGAGAAGGGAGCCGAGCGGCTGCGAGTGGCGGTGCTTGTGAGGGAGCCTGATCTGCGCCCGTGGACTCGAGAGAGCTCTGCCGCTTTCCGCTGTCTCAGGAGCGCTTTTGCTGAAGTCCTTACAGCGTATGAGCCGAGGGACTCGGGCTCAGTGGCTTTCCAGAGCAGCCCCGTTGAGGGGCCGTATCCACCCCCTGCGAGAGCGGTTTGGGACTGCTGAACCCAACCAGGGACCTGCGTGACACTGCAGGTGAGACGGGCGCTGCCTGGACGGGTTCCCCGAGCCTGACAGAGAGGAGAAACAGCTCCACGGCCCCAGCAGGGCTCCCGCAGGCGATGCCGGCCACGGGCCGTGCTCCACTCAGCCCCGAGGGCGGCAGCGCAGCTGCGCATCTGGCATGCGTTGCCTCTGCGGAGCGCGCCGGTGGAACGTCGCACTGCTCCAGCGCGCGGGCAGGCAGCCGGCCTGCAGGAGCAAGGATGGTGCTCCTGCTCTTCGCCGTCGGAAAGGCCACGACCGGGCTGGGGTGACCGGATTGGGCCAGGGCATTTCGGACAAGACCGGGGCAGGCAGAAAGGGGAGCGCAGCGGTGGGAAGCGCTGCGGTGCACGGCAGCGCCTGCAGAGGGGAATGGCTCCAGCGGCCGCAGCGCCAGGGGCAACGGCGGGGCCGGGGGCAGACCGCAGCCTGCGCCGCAGCCGCAGCCATGGCGCGCGTGGCAGAAGATGCTGGCAATGGGCTGTCACCGTGGCGAGGGGGTCAGGATGGGCGCGGAAAACACTTTTGGACGGTGGGAAGTCTGGTAGTGGAAGCGGCACGGAGGGGAGGAGGAGGGAGCTGCCTTACGTGGGGCCTTGAAGAGCAGGTTAGAGGCACGTCTGCTGAGGAGACAGGGCCACCCAGGGAGCAGGTGGCCTCGGAGTCCCTTCAAGCCTGTCCTTCAGGGGCTGCGGGACGTCTGGACTCCCCGCCCAGGTCAGGTACTGCCAGTCCTCAATGAGATCAGGGTTGTAACCTGAAAACTGGACTCAGCAAATAATCACGAAGCCCCGCTTTCGTTCCTAATGTCCAGAAAACTGGCCTTCATTTTCAGACACCCAATTGCTGGAGGCTTCCCACAGCCAACAGAGCAACGGCCACAAAGACAAAGGCATTGCTTGCTGTGGACAACCAACTAGGAAATAAGAAACCCCAGAATAATCCTGGCAGCAAACATCCATAGTTCATCCAAGGGCTCAGACTTCCTTAAACTTGCTGAGCTATTTATTTTTTCCTTCCCCTTTTCTTCCCTCCCCATCCCCTGGGACTCCCAGCGCAGTCAGTCACGGGGGGGAGCTCGGGATGTCCGTACGGCACCGAGGACAACCCGGGGCTGTGCCGAGCTGCGGACAGTGGGGCTGGGACCTCCGGGCCGGAGCGGAGCCAGGTCTGAGTCCCCGTGAAGAGTTTCCACGTGATGTTTGAGATAAATCACGAACCGAAGCTGCTGTGGAGCTGGGGGCTAGGTTTGGGGAGCAGCACCCGGAGGGGTGGTCGGGGGGTCCTGCAGCTGCACTGGCTGGCGGCATGGGGGTGCTTTGTGCTTTCGGGGTGGTGAAGGCGAGCTCCGGCTGCCTCTTCCTGAGCTAGCTGGGTTGCAAAGGGAAGAGGGGAATGCTGCAGCCATAACCACTAACCGTACCTCTTGCCACCGCCCCTGCCCTTGCACAGCACACCGGCCAGGCTCTGGCGTGCCCCGGTCGAGCTACGGCGGGTCGAGCATTTGCCACCCACTCATGTCCCCATCGCCCGGAGGGGCCACCACGTCCATAGCAGGGCACCAGCACAAAGGACGCTTCACACGTGCTTTGCAGCCTGGTGCGTTAACATCAGCAGAAGGTGATTCCTTCACAGATCAGACCTCTCGCCTTGCCCCAGCGTGCAGGCAGAGCCAGGGCCTGTTTGAGACACTGGGAGAGGGGTGGGAATGTGGGAAACTCACGGGAAGGCAAAGCCATCGTGCTGTCCAGGTAAAGGCTGCAGCGCAGATCCTGCTGGGGAACCCACCTGCAGACACCAGAATCAGCGCACGGGTCTGCTGTTCTCCCTGCATGGTGCTGCTCCTAGTAGAAAAGCAGTTGCTCCCTGCGCTGACTTCATTTCCTGAATGGTTTCAAGGTATAGCCCCATGTTGAGCCTATTGCATTAATCTGTCCTTAATGGCATTGCATAGCAGGCATTTCATTAAGTGCCCTCCCTTTATCTGTGTGCTCTCACCGGCGTTGACGGGTCTGAGAAGCTTGCCATTGATTTCAGTGGGAACTGTCTGGTCCTCTCCGTGTGAAACGCAGTCTATTTTCCAGCAGCTGTTGAAAGTGAAAATTAAGGCACAGGCTCTCTCTTTCCACATTTCCCAGCATTTCCAGAGCTGGGCGCAGCAGCGAGCTCGGCGCCGGAGGGGATGTGAGGGTGCGGGGGGATTTTCAAGGGGGCGGGGGCGATGAGCAGAGGACGGCGCAGGGTTAAGGGCTGAGAGGTGGCCTGGGCTGTTGTGGGGGCACAGGGAAGCCACGTGCTGCTCAGCTGCAGCCTCTGTCCGTCCATCCTCTCCCCTGGGTTTGCTCTGCAGCCGCAGCCGCAGCTCTCCACCGCGTCCATCCCCATGGCTGGGACCCCCAGAGCTCCCGCAGCCGAGCTCTGCACTGGAGCAAGAGAGGGGTTTGTGCAGCGCCGCAACCTTCCTGACCACACGTGTCCATAGACGAAAATAATAATGGAATAATGCGACTTGCTTAATATCGCATGGTGGGGTTAGAACACAAAAAAGTATGTCATCTTTTAACATACCTTCTGATGCTTTTAATTTCCCCTACTGGTTTCAGTAATTACACTGCGGTCAGAAATTATGGGGTTGTAGGAAATAAAGCAGTATGCCTTTTCAGAAGACCCAAGCAAAACTGGAGTTAGAGACTAGCGAGGCAGTTACAGATGCAGTAACATCCCCACAGGCAGTATCCAGAAGTACTCATCCCAAGAGTTAAACGGGACAGGCACCAAGTGTTCCTCTAAAAGAGTAAAACAAATAAAGTTTTAATACTTCTCACTTGAAGTCTGAATCCAGCTTACATTCAGATCGCAGCATCCACTGTTTCTTGCAAGTTCAAATGGTATACTTGTTTCTCTACAAATTATTTTCTCGCTTGCATGCATGAAGCACAACTTCTTCTAGTGACTGATGGCACCCAGAAGGCTTCCATCAGCCACTGGACCCCTTCCTAAATCAAAATAAATATCTGGTTTGAGTCCCCAGGCAGCGCTGAACGTGCTGAGGAGCAATTGTGGCAGGTCAGCTAAGTGTGCCGGAGCTGGCGCTGCCGAGTCCCATGGCAGAGTGCCAGGGGAAACGCCCAGTCCTACTCTGATGTGAGAGTGCTCGTAGTGCGGGCAGTCAGTAGGGCCCAGGGCACACAGAGCAGGCCGGGAGGAGAAAGCAAACGGAGTCATTACCTGAGGCTGCCCGTGCGGTGCGGGGAGCAGGCAGGAGCCCGGCAGCACAGCACACTTTACACGGCACGCCAACCTGGTACAAGGGGTCCAAATGAAACCTGTGCGGCCAGCCACTGCTCCGGCCCCTCCGGGGTCTCTGAGCACCTGACGGGCGCGTTGGCAGCACGCCGAGCACAGGGTTTGCAGGCAGGCCCTACGCTCCGCACCCGGCAGCAATCCTGCTGGCACCCACTGCGAGCGTTAGGGCTGCTTTCTCGGGACCAAGCCAGCTGCATGGTGGTGCGCGAAATCCCAGCGGGGACGCTTTGGCTCCAGAGTTGGGTCAGAAGCTGTGGAGCCAGAGGGAGGAGGTGGGATGTAGTGACGGGGTCTCGGTTTTGGGCCGTCCCCCTGCGATGGCTGCTTTACACTGCCACATTCCCACAGGACAGCAGGGTTCTTACCAAGGGGTTTTGCTCCCGCTAAGGATGCGCACAGATACTGAGAACAGCTGAGGAGACATTGTCCTGCACGGTGCTTTCAGCAGCGGAGCTGCCCTAGGGCTGCATCTTCATTCCTTTGTGGACACACAGACACGGTTGCCTTTACACAGGCCACCCTTACCAAAGGTATGTGCGTGCAGATATGCGCTGGGAAGTCTACGAAGAAAGAACACAGTTTTATACTAATTCCCTTAATTTATTCACATCAAATGTCAGTGCAGTGTCATATAAAAATCTTTAATGATTTTAAAACAAATGGTCCCTGAGGCAGGAAAATAGTTACAGTGCCATTTCTAAAATTAATTTAATTCCTGTGGAACAGAAATTTAAAAAAGTGCCTGCTCAGTTCCATATGCATTACAAATAGCATTAGAAAATACCTGAAGAGTCTTTTCAGCTGAAATCACACAGGGTTTCCCAGCCTTTCTGCCAACTCTCTCGACACGCCCGTGCTGGGAGCACCTTGCTTTGCTCCCTTGCGCCTCGGCAGCGTGCTGAGGGCAGTCCTCTGCCTGCCGTGCCCCTCCTCGCTGCTCCCCTGTGCCACAGAGAGCACCCAGATTAATTAGTACCTGTTATTTTCTTTACACAGTAGCAGAACCTATTTTTATTACATTTCTCAATGACTCATAATAGTCTATCTTCTCTGCCATATGTGCACAAGCTCAGGACAGCATTGCACTGATATTCTGGGCCTGGAATCCTTCCTCTCGCAAGCTCATGGGATGATCATATATGGTCCCGCTTCGCTGCCCACCACCCCGCTTAGATGCTGTCATACCTACTCACCATATGGTACGTTCATTTCACACGGGGACGCTGCTGGCAGCGGCTCCGATGGGCAGCCAGCACAGTCTTCATGCCACCGGTTCCCCCCATCCTTCTGGCGGGGGGGCACGCTGCTGTCGCACCCCGCTCGGCTCTGCCCAGCGAGCCCGGCCGTCTGGGGACGGAGGCGGTGCAGAGCTGGCGGAGGACAGCCGAAACGCCACTCAGCTCCCGTGGCTCTGGGTGCGATGTGCCAAACTCAGGGAGACAGAGAAGCGACATGAGCATCGCTGTGCTTGGTGCTGGGCTGCTGCGGGGTCTGCCTGCACGTCCTCCACACCAGGGAGCTGGGGGCCCGCAGAGAGCCCGGCCGGTGGCGGGGGGCAGGGAAGGTCTTCTCAGCCCGTTTGCGTCAGGGACCATGCGCTTTCCAGAAGAAACCAGGTCAACAGAGCAAAGATGAGCTTAAGCAAATGTTAAAATTAAGCTCAACCCAAGGAATCAGTAGCAAAAGCCAGTCCCTCAGCTAGAGCTGCCACAGAACGGAGCTTTGGCTGGCTTTTGCGTGACAATTCCACCTGACCAGCTGGGACCTCTGGGGACACAAGCAATAAATTCAGTGTAAGCACCAAACGTTGAGGTCAGCCACTGCCCCCAACTCATGAGTTTATCTCAGAGATCAAGCACTTTTATTTTAAAGATGATACTACGATATTGATTTTTCATCTGCATTTTTAGATCATTTGCATATCTCACCAAGTCTGAATTTGTCGCCAGACCTCCTGAGTGCCCTGAACGAGATGAATTTGGAGCTAATAATCCTCCATGCTGCCTATTTGTACAAATTTCCTAGTCTCTCCCCAGACTTCCAGATCCTAATTAATGGTATTTCCCCTTCCCCCAGCCCTGCAATGAGTTACATATGTCTTGGTAGTCCCCCACCAAGAGGCAAAGTAACTCTGGTATTTCTGAAATTTAAAGTGTTTGACTTTGCAACCGAAAATAACTAATCTTCTGGCTTTTTTAATGATGCTTTTTTAACAAAAGCATCATTTATCCTCTGCAGCTCAGCCCCTCTAAAGTCAGAAGTTGCCACTGTGGAAGCTGTTGGTTTCCTCCACGGCTCCCACTGGTTCTCTCCCCTCAGCGAAAGGGTTAACAGGAAAGCTAGGCAAAGGAAAGGTACATCTTGCCAGATTTCTTGATACAAGCCGAGAAGGGGCAGCATCAGATGGTGCTGCAGGAATGGGCAGCCCCTTCTCCACTGGAGTTGCAGGGCAGCTCTGCGTGCAGGCAGCATTGCCCCTGCCGGCCCTCCCGGGGCAGACGGGTCCCTGCCGGAGCAGCGCGAATGGTCCTGCAGCAGTTGGGACACTGGTCTGCACCTTTTGTGCTGAAGTTGAAAAGGGATTTCCAGAATTTACAGGCTAAGTTTTGGCTCATGAACCGGCGGAGAATGTACAGAAAAGAAGCATCCAGCAAGGAGCCCCACAACGAGAAGGGCTGTCAGGAGGCTGCTGGTGCACCCGCCTCCCTGACTGATGAGGGGTATCAGGACTTGGATCTCAGCCTGAGATCTGGTCCTTGCACGACTAAGGAGAGGATGGTGTGTTAGGGAAAGCAAAGGGAAGAGCTGGCCATAATAATTTTCAGCACCCTGAATGAAGAAATGTGTTTGCTGTTTGTAAAGCACTTTCGCTGAAAGGGTTTCTCAGTAATTCTGTGGTACCTGTAACCAAAGACGTCGCTGGGATGTTGCTGTCTGTGGCTGGGGTGACACAAACATGCAGTGCTTGCTTTCAGGAACAGAACAGTACCCTTATCCATCCTTTTCTCTCTTGGACATGGAAGTCTTCACTGCATGTCCTGCATGCACAGTTGCAGCATAAGACCACCTGTAAAGGCAGACTAATATTAAACACAGCAGCCTTTTTATGAAGAGGTGCTTGTGATTAATAAATCAGCCATTCGTTCCGTAATTTCACCTTCCAAGTAAATCTCTGGAATGGCACAGGGCCAGACTACCTGAAGGATAAGTCTCTTCCCAGCCTTGCCGCCGCGGTTGTGCTCAGCCCGTGTCTCGGGCCAGGAGAGGAGGCGGGTTGCTGGCTATGTGCTGTGAAAGCAGGCTGGCAAAAGCGGCGATGCTAACCCAGGCCTCCCATTGACGCTGGCGTCAGTGCTGGTACCCAGAGGGGAGCGCTGGGAGGAGCACAAAGGTGGGAGATTTCCTGAAAACTGCCGGTGTGGATAATTAAAATAAAACCCAAACACATGAAATTATGTTCAGTGACTCAGTCCACACACTCCCACTCTCCTCCCACACGCCTTCTGATGCTCAGGGAGAAATTAAGCACTTACGGTTTTTTCATGCTTTGCACTTACGGCTTCACATTTTCTGTCTCCTTCTGCCCATCTGAGGCCACCTCCAGCATAGCGGTGGGTTTGCAACCCTAGTGGAAATGCCTTCAGCCATCCTGGCTAACCTGAAACCCTTCTGGAGAGAACACTCATGGCAGCACAGCTGCATTTTTAAGATAATTATTTTACATTACTTATGGTATTATTTAAAAGTACCCAATGGGTATAGGCTTCTTTAAAAAATTGAGAGATCATTTAATTACTGGGTTCAGGGTTCAGAGCAGAGCTGGAATTTATTCTGAATTATGCTCATTATGATTCTGATGGACTTCTGTGGAATAATTGTGCATTCATTTTTCAGCCCTTCTCCCATCTGCGTGGTGGAAGTAGTTCACAAATCCCTCAGGTTTGTGCTGTCTGGTGCTGAATTGTTGGCTGGTGGAGCTATTCACTAGGAGCCTTCTCTTGGTTCTCCTGGAAAACCCGAGCAAATCACATACAGCGGCGTGACGCATGGATCCTCCGGCTGGCACGCAGACCAGCCGCTCCCTCAGCTTTTAGTGACTCCTCTGCGAGAGCGGGTGTGCTAATAGTCAGGAACCCAGAGGAAGAGAAAAAGAGAGAAATGCTCTTAAATACTTCAGTTTAATTTAAATTATACTAAATCAATTAGCATATAGCAGTCTCTATTATGGAGCTAACACTATGTTTAAAGGAAAACATTTCCAAAGGCATAAAAGGGAGCTAGGTGCCTAAATCACATTCACTTTAATTAAGGAAGAGGTAAACAAATCTGTTTAAATGTATATAAAAGATCTGCTGTCGACAATTCAGTGCCCTTATTTCCAGCACTGCTGTGAAGTAAGCTAAACATCATGACTTTGAATTAGTGGCTGCGCTTAAGCTGAGGTGCCAGGTTCTAATTATTAACAGATTCGATAGCATCCACATGACAGTAGATTACATTTCAAATGAAGATTTGACATGTTAATTTCAGCTGTGCCTTTAAATTTATTCAGGTGGAAAATAGAGCAAACGACCATCTCCAAATACATCGTTAAGCCTTATGTTCTTAGCCTGACTCTCCTTTCCTTTTAGTTTAAAAACTGAGCTAAAACGCAGGTGTACTCTGAAAAAGCTCCAGTCCCAGCCAGCTGAAATGCTTGATTTCCCCCCAGGCAGCCACTCTGCCCGGCTCCTTACCAACAGATGCAAATTTCTGAACTTTCTGGAAGCCTGGGGAGAGGACAGAGGCATTTGAACGTGGCAGCAGACTTCATATGGTGGGCACGTGTGATACGGGCAGCTGCGGAGCTGGCAGCTGTGTGTCTCCCACGCAGCCGGCACCTCGCACATCTCCTGCCCGCCCTCACCATGCTCACTGGCCCTGAGCACCAAGGACTGTGACAGCACTAGTAACGCCTGTGCAAATGAATTTTCAAGTCACTTGCAGATCAAATCACTTTCAGGTCTTTGAGAAACCTGTTCAGGTAGGACGGGGCTTGCCAAGGGCCGTACGGCTTAGAGCCACAAACTCTTCTGACTCCTGAAATTCCATTGTGGTACCTGCTTATACTCCTTGCAATATGCCTTGCGACAGGTCTTGTGCTTCAAGATCTTTTCAAGCATTTTAAAAAAATCTGTCCTCAGGGTCATCAACTTCTTCCACCTTGGCCAGCCTCTGGAGGATGGGAATAATTCATTAGATGTGCACATCAGGAAGATTTAAACAAACGGCAGAAATCCTCAGCATCCTGGACAGATGACTGAACATCATTTCCAATGCCACTGGTTCCATCTGCAGGATGTGCAATTCAGGAAAATAATGGGGGGACAAGGAGCCAGGGCATTAAGCACTGGTGGTGTATTAGCTGGAGACATGTGGAGTCGACAATTGTTTGTGCGTGGAAATAAGCCACTGCAGCTCTACACACAGAGTCGCACCCGGCTTTAGCACTCAGATCTCTCTTGAAAGTAACTTTTGCAAAAATGGCCTGATCCACTTTAACCCAACCACTGGAAAGTGGCACCAGCCATCACCTGGGAGAGCCCACAAATCTGCCTCCTGGCAGAGCCAGAGCCTTCGTAAAATGCAAATGAAATTGTATTAAACCCTTAGAAAAATTTAAAGATTGCTAAACTTGGGACAAGTGAGAAGAGGAAAGTAGTATCATTTCCACTGTTTAACATTTTTGGACAGAGCAAGGCAAAATGTGGAAGCCCGCCCAGCCCACGGCCGGGTGCCGCAGTCTCTGCTCTAGCATCACCCTCAGTGAACCCCAGCGGGGCGCGCGTGGGGTCGGCTCGGTGCTCGGGGTGGCAGCAGGGAGGGGACGCTCCCGCGGGGATTTTGGAGGGGCCAACCCCTCGCGGGGCGTGTGACGAGTCCTTGCACTCCCAGGCTGGGTGAGTCCTTGTGTCCGCTGCCTGACCGAGGCTGAAAAGGAACAGAAGCAGCTCCGGCTCCAGCACGGCACGGCACGCCTCTGCAAAGGGACGAGGCACGGGATCGCTGTGCTTATGCCTCGGTGGGTAAAACACGCCTGAAAGAGCTCACGTAGAGCGGCATGGGGAAGGACAGCACCGACGTAGATATTTAAAAGCGTCCTGCAGAAAGCAGGTAGGCAATTACACCTCTGCTACAAAACTTTCTGACACCGCTAATAAAACATACGGAACGGTATTTCATTTCCGTACTTGCCGAGCGCGGCTCACCTTGGCTGACTCACTCGGACGCGCCGGCAGACCTTCCCACGAGGAGCAGGCTGCGAGGACGCGACGCTGCGCTGCGGGCTGCGCACACGAGCGCCCCGCGCGTGGGCAGGCTGGGAGCGGGCAGTGTCCCACCCGCCGGGAGCCCTGCGGGAGCACAGCCCTGCCTCGGGGCCCGCGCTTCGCAGCGGGTCCTGCCAGCGGGTCCTGCCCCGCGGGAGGGGACAACACCGGAGTCCCGGGGAGGGGGAAGCATTTCACTCTCACCCCCGCATCCGCATCGGTTACCGCGGGGCGCGGGGGGGGAGCGGGTCTGGCGGCGGCGTGGAGGGAGCGCCCGGAGCCCTCCGCTCCTCCGCGCTGAAGGCCGCGGCCGGCAGCTCCGCGCTGCCCGCGCCTCTGAGGCGATCCGGCGGGAAAAAGCGCCACCCTGCGGCGGCGGGGAAAGGCGGCTCTCGGCCGGCGCCCGGCGGCACCGGCACCGCACCGGCACCGGCACCGCACCGGCACCGGCACCGGCACGCTTCGCCCGGCCGCCGCTTGCTGAAGCGCTCCTCGTTTTCCCCTTCAAAAGCGGGGTGCACCGGCACGGCCCCAAAGCTGTGCGGAGCGACCCCCGAGTCCTCCAAACCCTGAGAGCCTCCCGCGAAATCCCCCCCGGCCCTGCGAGGGAAGCCAGGCAGCTGCATCGCGCTACTGCAAGAGAAGCGGTATTGTCCGCCCAAGGCCTTGCACCAGGGCTGTGTCATCAGCCCACCCCAGCCGACGCCCGAGGAGAGGGCGCGAAGCTGGCGGGCTCCCGAGGCAGCGCCTCAGCGAGGCACGCCGCCTCAGCCGGCCGCCTGGGCTGGCCGCGAAGGGAAACTTGTGGCCCTGGTTTTGCTTCAGTCTCCCGAATCCGCAGTTGTTTTTTCCTCCGTGAAAGGGAGGGAGGCAGCCTGCCCTCGCGCCCCGCTGCCTCCCCGTACCATCCAAATAAATCCTCCTGCGCTATGTCCGTGGCCTACAATGCCAGACCTAGTCCTGACCAACCTGCGTGGGAGGGATCAGTTTCTCAGTTTATTATCACTGCTGTGACGAAGAACAACTTCAAAATATCAGTTCCTGGTTATTTGCTTCTTCCTTTCTAAGCAGCAGGGTCGGCAGCAGCAGCCTCATGTGCCTGTTCGTTCCTACGGGCACTGGTGTGTGATGGGGACACCTGGGACTTGATTTTGGACGCGCCAGGAACAAGACCAGGAATTAGTTTTTAAATAACCTATGGGCTTTTGAAATGGCTTAGGAAACCATTTTGACTGGCAAGTCCACAGAGAGTGCATTACGTATTACTGATTACTTTCCTTGGCTTGCAATAGATTACTGATTATTTTTACTTTCTTATGCATCGTGCATGTGAATTGCTCAGCAAGACAATGACAGACTGCCTTATGGCAATCATGCTTGCTGTCTTTACATGACATATCGTTTCATGGCCATCAAACTACCAAAACATCGTCACTCATTCTCAGGACAGAACTGTCGAGCACGATGACCGCCTGGTTACCCCGGATTTCATGGGAGGTTTTTTTAGATCAATCCATTTCTGTGACCACTCATGTTAAACTACTATATAAGGAATATACATTTGCTGCTATCAGTTGCTTTACCAATTACAGTGCTTTTTAAATATTAACATATCGCATGAGAAATTGAGGATACAGAGGAAGCACTGCCTAGTGTCTTCCAGAGGAGATGAAAGAGGTAACTCAAAGGGAAGAGTTAATTCAATGTCGGTGGAGCTGGGGCCGCGTTCAGGCGGAGCAGCACTTTCTGTACCTGTGCAGAGGCGTCCTGCCCTGCCCTGCCCTGCCCTGCCCGCAGCGCTCAGGACAGCATCTCCTCCCGGGGGGATGCTCGCAGCGCGGGCTGCTCCAAGGGACTGTGCGGGGCTCTAGTATATCATAGAGGGGTTTCAAACCTTTGCTCACCACCAGAGAGGGGGAAGTACTGAGGAAAAAGCATCCAAAACAAATCATTTCAGTTTTGTTAACTAACCCTTTTGAACTCCCTGCTAGTTTTAATTTCTGCCAACGTCCTAGTTGAAGGGATTAGCAAGATCAATGACCAAAACATTTCAAGAGCATTTCCCAGAAATATGTATGGTAAAAAAAATTACAAACTCCTAAATATTCCCTTTGTGCTAGAAAAGCGATGCTGTGCAGACAGCAAGAGAAACCAGATGTACGCACCTACCTGCTTCACACACGAATGGGGAGCTGCTCCCGCCACGCTATGACACAGGAGTTAGGACCAAACACGTACCCGTATAGTGAAGAAAATGTCCCTCTTTTCTTAAAAGATTGTGTACAGAAACTAATACACGAAGTGATTCATTTAAATATATTTACCCAGCAGCTTTAGTCCCCAAACAGTAAAACATTATCCCTCAAAGAGAGATGAAGGAGCAAGTGGAGACTCAGAAGGGAGACTCTTATCTTTGATTTTACACTGATAAAGACGAGCAACGCTACAAGCTTATTTTACCAGACTTGTGGCGATGGGCTACCCGTACTCGGGGAACAACCAGGCCTTTCTTCCCCACCTGCAGCAACTGCCCCCAGACTTTACATCCTGCCTTACTCACACACTTTTGCAAGCTTCAGCTTGCAAGTCCAACATCGCTTGGATGTCAGGGAAAAAATCAAAGGGTGGGAGAAGAGTCTCTGCACACCAGAACTCCAGGTCCCCGGCTCGCTGGGAGGGGGGAGCGGGCAGCAGAGCCCCTGCGAGGCTCTCTGCATCGCCTCAGGTGCTGCACAGGGAAGGAGCTGCAGGAGTGCCTCGACAGGGTGGAGTGTGCCTGCAGCCAGCCAGACATCCCCGGAGCAGTGTTTGGAGACATCTATCTCAATTCCCGCTGGCAATATAGGTCAGCCATGTCCCGGTCCCCTCGTATTTGCTGTTCACTAACACATGTGTGCCCGGTCCTGCTCGTGCAAATATTAGAGGAAAGTTGCCTTTGGTGCTAATGTCCACTGTCACCGGCAAACAAAGGTGTCCACGATTGCACGCCTATAACTCATCCTATAGAACCAGCACTCATGATATCTTTATTAACGGTTTTAGCCTTTCAGGCAGGAGATGAAGAAAATAATGTATAGCTGAGGTGAGCTGTCAAGTACCTCAAATATTAAATAATTATTTTGAACAGGCTTCAGGCCCCCTGCTCCGTGAGCTGAGCACATGCAGAAGTATATATTTACAAAAATCTGGATCTGTCCATGCATTAATCAGGCTGAGAATGAAAGGTTGAACTCTCCTGCTAATGCATTCATGGCCGGGCTGCCATCCTCAGCATGCAGAAGGAGCAGCCGCCTCGAGCAAACAGCCGGGGTCTGCCCCGCGTGCCCCGCCGGCAGGGCTGGGGTACCCCCACTCTGCAGCCACCCCACAGGCAGGACTGCAAACGCTGCTTTGGGGTACACCCTGCGGATGGAGTGTCGGGAAGGAGAGTCGCAGAGCGGGATGTGCAGGGGGCAGAGGGCAGCTGGTGGCCTAGGGACGTGCTGGGGGGCCTGGGCAAAGGGGAAGGTTCCCCCCCGAGGAGTCTGACAGACGGCTGCCGGAGGGGTTGGGGCAAGACTGGCTTTCCCTAACCGGTGGGCCGAGGTGGGAATACCCAGGAAAGTGTTGCAGTGGGTGGGATGGAGAGGTGGGGAGCAGGGTCCACCCCATCCTCTGAAAGCTGTGCACATTTGCTAGAATTTAGTGTAGAGAAAAAAGAAAAAAATGGTCCTACCAAAATTCACATGCTTGTGTCCTTGTTGTTGCAGCGTTGTTTGTTTTCTAAGTTTCCTCCTTTAATAATTCTGACAGTAATTTCTTATACTCTGTTGTACGAAATAGCCTATTTTGAAGTGATTCTAAGTGATTTTTTTTTTAATTTTATTTTCTTGCAAATTTGGACACTTTTGATAATAATTTGAGCTCAAAGTTGCTGAAGTGTCAAAATCCTCCGCGGAAGGTAGCTTTCCCTCTCTAGGAAGCTCTGCTGGTCAGGCCCTTACACAGTAGAAACACGGACAGTTAGACCCTGGATAACGGGTCTTTAGCTGGGGGAAGAGGAAGGGTACCCTCCTAGGGGCGTTACCCCAAGAAAGATAGCTGGAATGCAAGGACACGGGGAAGTTATGTGCTTCCTATTTCTTTGGATGTAGTCAGGTATAAAAGGAAAGAATTCAGGAAGCTTAAACAAAACGCTGCTGTAAATCTGTTTGCACCAGCAGAAATGTACTGTGTAAGTGTATTTGGTGTCTGGGACCTACAGGAACAAAGTATATTCAGTGCATTAACGCCACACTTGGGATTCCCCACTTCTTACTCTCGCAGCAGTACATATAGCCTATTTAAACAAATTTCTGCATGACAGGCGGTCAGTGAAGCTTTCTAGCTCACAGCAAACGCTAATGCAGGTACCTGTCCTGCCTGAGTTCATGGCTCAAGGCTTTCACTTCAAGTACCCCAGCAGACCTAGGCGCTGTTTGTCTAGCACTTGGTTTTGTTTTTATCTTCCAAACTTGCTTTCATGGCTACTGGTCCAAAAAAACGAAATCTCAGAGTCATGTCAAGAAAAGGAGGAAACCCAGCAGTGTGCTATGGCCTGGACAAAGAGGCTACAAACCCATTTTGTGCTGGTACCGCCAGGCATTGCACAAGCCGCTTTCACTTCACCGCAGTGTTTCCGCTTCCCTCTGAACGGATCTCTCCTCGCCGCAGGGGAGCCAGTTGGAAAGTTGGAGTTGTTCTTTCTGAAACTCGGAATCGGCAAACCACCCCGCCAGGGCTGCTGCTGTCAAAGCAGCTTATACTTGCGGAGTGCTGTCAATCGAGGCTGGTTTTCTTTGGAGAGAGGCACAAAGAACACAAAGGACCTCTGCCATCGCTGCCCGTCATGGGTAGCACCACCTCTCTAGCAGGTGTGTCCGTCTCTTCCCGCACCGCTGAGCTGGGTGTCCCCGTAGCCATCCCCGGCTGCCCACAGCCTTTTCACCGTCCCTGACCCGGTGAACCAAACCCCACGAGAGCTGCCGACCCCGGACCTGTCCCAGCGCAGTCCCGGGGACACGCGCCCGGGCATGGCAAGGCTGCCCAGGAAAGGCGCGGGAAACGATGCTCTTCGGGGCCACGAGGAGGAGGAGGAGGCCGACCTGGGATGCGGGTGAGGAGCGAGGGTGGCGAGGTCCGAGGTCTGCCGGGGAGGTCCGAGGTCCGGGGAGGGCGCAGGGGCATCGGAGCCAGTGGAGGATGTCCAGAGGGTCCCTGCGCCCCGCGGGGAGTTGGGGCCCGGAGGTGATGGCCGCACCGTGGCAGCGGCTCCAGACATCCCAGCGCTTTGCCGACAACTTGACAAATTTAGTTTAACTATTTTGATGTAATAATGTAATTAGGTAAAAGGGTTCAGCAACTGATTGCGTTTCACTAATTTCAACCATCTGCTTCAACATTTGTTCTTATGTGTACCAGATTTCAGAGTGTCTTTGCTCTAATAGTAATTAATGAAACTGTTAATAAGCTACATATATCATATTATGCTGCAATAATTTATCAAAGGATAATGTTATGAGACAAATTATATATAACAATTATAGAAAATGGCTTACATTACTAAATGTTGCACACTGCTAACTAGTTTCTTTACTCTTCTCTTCTTAATGAATTCCCTAATTAATTTAATGCATACTTTATGCATAATTTGAAATTTAAAAACATTGCTGGGTCAGGTTTTAACCATCCTCTTTTACATGCTGTCTGCTTGTACAAGACACATATTAGCAAAATATGACCTCTATGCAAATTACCGAGCCCTGCTGCTGTTTCCATTCCCAATCCCGGTGAATGCTGTCCGGCGCACTCCCCCTCGCACGTGCATACCCCGGCCGCCCTCGCCGGCATCCGCACGCCCCTCGTGTCACAGCACACGTAATGGCCGCGTATGTCACCTAGCAGTGGCATATTTCATGAGAGCCACAGTGAATCTAGGTCACTATTTATAACAAAAAATAAACATAAATGGCTATTCTAATCTTTTATTATGTAACCGGCTCCATTTTGGGGAAAGCTGCTCTCAATCATACTTTGTGCAAACAGCCATCTAAAAATAGAGCTTTGTCGCCATCGTACACCGAAAATCACCCCGCCCCCAGAATAATGAGGTCAGCCTAAAAATCTGGAAACCTTTAAAAATAGAAATGTAAACTTTAGCTTCTGAATCTTCAGATTTTTAAGCATCCAACACACAATTGCCTGATACTTCCCAGTTTTCTACATCTACAGCTTTGCGGTTTTCCTGTGGAACGTGACCATAAACTTTTCTTTCAAAGCCGAAGTTTCCATTCTCGTCTGACTGTATAATTGCTGTCTGTGGAGACTTCAAGAAAATCACCAAATACCCCGGCAGTACAGATGAACTACCAGGGTACTCTAAGTTCACTGTTTCCTCATTTTTTACTGACTGGATTTCCATAGTAAGAGAAAGGAGCTATCCCACTGCAGAGGTTGCAGTTAGTAACTTACGGACTGGACTGTCAACAAAATGCACGGTGAAGGGGAAACCCCTCTCTCGGACAGTTACATGAGAACCGAGTCTTCATTCCAGTTTTGAGGTTTATCTGTGATTTGCCAGCGTACTGTAGGACACATCTCTGTTTCTATAGTGCACATACCTACCACTTCGCTACATGAACAACTTATATCTGGAAAGTGATTTAATGGAAAATTGTGAATTGTATTGAGGAGCAGGCTCTCCGCTGTGTGGATGGCAGCTGGTTGTTTCTGCAACACAAACATTTGCTGACACACAAATAATCGACTCTGCCCCTCACTGCAGGGCTAGCGTTTGACATGTATCTTTCTGTCAAATTCAATTAAAGTTAGTCAGCAGATTCAAAAGCCAGCAGGACCTCGGAGAGGACACACAGTCACAGAGAGACAGAGAGAGATATTTATCCTATCGCTCTTACTTAATATAATTAATATCTTCTGGAACTTAATATCTTCATGAACAAATCATTCACAAATAATTCACTACTATTCCAGTAGTTTATTAACATTTGGTAGGTATGAATGTATTTCAGGACCGAAAACATGATTTCATAACTGGGAACATGTACGAAGATATGATGTGAACTAGACGGAAAGAGCCAGCACGCTCAGACAGCCATAATGTTTGAGATGTCCGGGGTCCCGGGAGGGAGAAGGGAAGGACCTGTCTCGGGGACCTGCTGAGAACCTCTCACAGCTCTGGCAGTGCCAACTGGGCACAGCCCTGCCCACGAGGAGTCAAGCACCTCGCCAGGGAAGTCGCAGCTGAGACCAGTGTTTTGCAGGCAGAAGTCCTCTCCTAACTTCTGCCACAGCCACAAACTGTCCCAGCTGGAGGGCAACAGGCCCGATGACATTTTAACCACCTCGATACGACGGACACCTCGATGCCTGCAGTGCATGGAGGCATCCTGGACTGCTAACCTGCAAGAGCCCGTGCAGATGTTCCCTGTGCAAGTCTCTTCTCCCCTCCTCACTTGTTTTTCCATCAGGATTTCCCAGTTTGTATCTTTTGCTTTCATTAAGGATCATTTGCCAGACTTCGCCTGAACATCGTGCCAGGCTGCAGAAAGCTTGGTTCTTTTGTGCTCAGGAGGGAAGCATTAAAGTTAGCGAAAAGTCATATAAGGAAGATCTAAACTATTGAGATGTATTTAATTTAAAACAGCTTCTGTTACAGTGGGCAGCCCTCAAGCACTCCATGATGGAGCAGCCCGAGCTACCACAGCCCATCGGGAAAGCAAGTGTCGCGCTGCCGAAAGCTGCCCCCGTCCTGGACAGGCCACAGGGACACGGCTCGGCTCTCGGACCTGGCACCACCGGAACGTCACCCCTCCACGGTCACAAAACAGAGCAGTCACACCTAACCAGTGCATGTGGCCATCCCCCAGCAAAACATGGCCATGTGTATGGCTGCAATGACAGCAAAGAAAGGTGTCCTGGTCTTTTGGCAGGTTACTACAAGTCAAATATATATCTGTTCTAGTGTTACCTTTGCTATTAAATTTTATACACATACATTGTTGAGTAGCAACTTGATACAGTTGTCCGTACATAGTATATTGGGAGTAGATGGCAAGGTCATATACCAATTTCTGCGTAAGATCCTCAGTTGTTAGGTCTTTCCTTCTTCTGTTTGCATTCATGCTTAAATATGTCTACTTTGCTGCTGTCCCCTTCTATGCACAGAGCAGGTGTCTTTAAACAAACGTCTTTTTCAACATGATTTGCTTAATGCAGTGCCTGTGTCCGTATCCGTATCAGTTGCCCATGAAGAGTAGACTGTGGTGCTCTATGATGGAGAAGTAATTAAGTAATCAAGTAATTAAGATGTAGCAGATCCTGCCTTGTGGCAAGAAGAAGAGCTTGATGGCTTTTTGCGCTACCCATTTGCACTATTTTCTGCTATTTTCAGCCAAAAGGGCCCTTGTATTCTGCATGGTAGGATCAACCACACGTGTCTAATCTCGCCCTTTGCGGACCACTGTGTTGTCTTCGACTCCGCATGGTCTCTCATGCTTCAGAGAAGAAATACAATTTATCAAGCCAGCCAGGCTTTAGCAAGAGATCATTCCTTCCCTATTTCTCTTTGGACAGTACTTTTTTTACATTAATAAAATATTATACAGAGACCCAGAGTGACTTATTATAATGTTACCTCATCTTCTGGGACACTTCTGGCTGGAAAAAATGTTGAGTTTTCATCTTCAAGTTAGCTTGCTTCTATGCTTTTCCATCTGACACTTCCGATTATTTTAATGATGGAGTAGCCTTCATTAAATTAATTCCTCCCCACAAAAGCAGCTGTCTTGTGTCAAGGAATCTGTTCAACTATCTGGAACATTTATACTTGCCAAGGATGCGAGCCAAAGCTCAGAGTTAGCAGAGGGAATGCCTGACCATACCAAAACAGCAATGACTGTGTCATAACTCGCAAGCACGAAGCCGAAGCTTAGAGGAACGTCTCGGGTCTCTCTCCCGGCCCCGCGCAGGGCTGGACCTTGCCGGTGATGCGGCCAGCTATGAGGAAAAAGGCTGGCTGGCCTTTCCCGTCTGCAGAGGAACGCGCTTCCCCGCAGCTCCTGGGGACCCAGAGCTCACCGGCACACACCGCCAGGTCCTCCTGCGCAGCCGGGGCTGAGCCGCGCTGCGCTCCTGCGCTGGCTCCCGGGGGAGTTCGCACGGCCCAAGCGCCCAAAGCGCAGCCCTCGGGCGCGGTGGCCGAGTCCCAGCAGTGGGGACCCCGGCCACAGTGGGACAGCATGCTGGAGCGGGATCCTGAGCGCTCCCACTGCTGGGCGAGACGGGCAGGAACGGCAAGGGAAGAAACCAAAATAAAAGTGAAAAACCAGTGCCAGCATGGTGAATGAACCCACAGTCCGTGGTTTATCTTAAACTTTTATTTCTAAACTGAAGGTATTACTTCATTTAAGTTTAATCTTGACTCCAAGCTTCCTTACTCTCAAACAGCTACTCATTTTTTCCCCTTTTAACAGTCCTTTTGCAATCTTACCCTTCACTCCCTCTTACTGAAAGTCCTTAAGCATGCACCATCCACACACGCAAATCCTGCTGAAATCAGAACTGCCTGCCACGTCTGAGGGAAGTTTACTTTACAAAGAAAAGCCCTGGAAAAACAACAGAATTGCCATTTCTTTTGGTTTTGATCTCACAATATAATCATAGGCTGGACTTTGAAATTACTATGTTTTTAAAGTATGAATATGAACGTAATTTTTTCCACTCATTTATTTTCCCTTCAGTATTCATATGCACTGCAGTGGGTTGGAGCCCTTTATTTAAAAAAAACCTCCTGCTTTGTGATTTGGGATACCGTGTGTTGCTTTTAAATTTATTAATACCAGAGTCTGAGAGCTGCAAAATACTGACCCGCTCAGGCTTTTTCCTCTTTCACTTCAGTGCCTGTATCCTGAGTTTTCACAACTGATGCCCACACATCACAACTGACCTTACAGCTCTTTAACCTGACCGTGTCTTCAGGCGCAAGGATGCCACACTGACTGTGCAACGCTGTCCCCACTCGTGGGCTGCACAGTGTTCATTAACGGAGGGAAGCTGCTTGACGGGGACCCTGGCACAGGGAATCCAGTCTCCCGGGCAGGGCAGTGGGCCAGTGCCTGCTGCTGACGGGGTCTCCGCTGCAAGGCTCCTGGCAGCGGTGGGATGGCAGAGACTCCCCAAGCTGCGGTTTTGCTCAGTTGGTGCAATCCAGTTGTGGGGGTCATGTGTGACTGCCCCAGCATGCGGAGATCACCGTGACTGACACACCTTCACCCAGCGCAGAACTTCTCCTGAATATCCAAACCCCGCACAGGCCGCCCTACACAACCACGTCTGCAGGAACAGCTTCTACGGATGATTCACCGGGTTTTACCCTTGCACAGCCTGCCACCCCGACACCAGGGGACACGGGGGGGACACTGCGGGATGCTGTGGGGCACTGCACCCAGGTGTTAACCCACAACCATAGCCATACAGGCCTGACCAGGCGCAGTGGGGCTGCCCTGGGGGTGTTTCTAGGGCTCCCTGCAGAGCCCACCTGAGCACTCCCCGGGCTGGAGCAGCAGTTGCCTGGTCCCTGCAGGCAGACCCAGCCCTCGCCTGCCAGCACAGCCAGTGCAGCCAGCGCACCAATGCACCAGTGCAGCCAGCCCACCAGCACAGCCAGCGCAGCCAGTGCACCCAGTGCACGAGTGCAGCCAGCCCACCAGCGCAGCCAGAGCAGCCAGCGCAGCCAGTGCACCCAGTGCAGCCAGTGCAGCCAGAGCACCAGTGCAGCCAGTGCAGCCAGCACAGCCAGCCCACCAGCGCAGCCAGAGCAGCCAGCGCAGCCCGTGCACCCAGTGCACCAGTGCAGCCAGCCCACCAGCGTAGCCAGTGCGCTCAGCGCAGCCAGCGCAGCCAGTGCAGCCAGAGCACCAGTGCAGCCAGTGCAGCCAACGCAGCCAGCGCAGCCAGCCCACCAGTGCACCAGCGCAGACAGAGCAGCCAGCGCACCAGCGCAGCCAGCACAGCCAGTGCACCAGTGCAGCCAGACCACCAGTGCAGCCAGCCCACCAGCGCAGCCAGCGCAGCCCGTGCACCCAGTGCAGCCAGCGCAGCCAGTGCACCCAGCGCAGCCAGCGCACCAGCGCAGCCAGTGCAGCCAGAGCACCAGTGCAGCCAGTGCAGCCAGCGCAGCCAGCCCACCAGTGCACCAGCACAGCCAGTGCAGCCAGAGCAGCCAGCGCACCAGTGCAGCCAGCACAGCCAGTGCACCAGTGCAGCCAGCCCACCAGCGCAGCCAGCGCAGCCCGTGCACCCAGTGCAGCCAGCATAGCCAGTGCACCCAGCGCAGCCGGTGCACCAGCGCAGCCAGTGCAGCCAGAGCACCAGTGCAGCCAGAGCAGCCAGTGCACTCAGCGCAGCCAGCGCAGCCAGTGCAGCCAGCGCAGCCAACGCAGCCAGCCCACCAGTGCACCAGCGCAGCCAGAGCAGCCAGCGCACCAGTGCAGCCAGCGCAGCCAGAGCAGCCAGTGCACCCAGCGCAGCCAGTGCACCCAGCGCAGCCAGTGCACCAGTGCAGCCAGCCCACCAGCGCAGCCAGAGCAGCCAGCGCAGCCAGTGCACCCAGCGTAGCCAGTGCAACCAGCACAGACAGCGCAGCCAGTGCACCAGCGCGCCAGCGCAGCCGGTGCACCCAGCGCAGCCAGAGCACCAGAGCAGCCAGCGCAGCCAGTGCACCCAGTGCACCCAGCGTAGCCAGCGCAGACAGCGCAGCCAGTGCACCAGCGCGCCAGCGCAGCCAGTGCACCCAGCGCACCGGCGCAGCCCGCCACGTCTCCGCCGGCGAGCCAGGGCCGAGCGGGAGGGGCGGCTCCCGGCTCTTTCTTTAACGCAGCTTTGCCTCAGCCTCCCGCTCCCTCGGCCCGCGCCGCTCACCCGCGGCTCGCGTGCCCTGCAGCTGAAGCGGGTACGTGAACGGCAGCCACGTACGCGGCAGAGGCTTAAGCGACAGACTTCCGACAACTGCCACGTAGGACACATAGACGCGCACTGCTCCAAAGCTGCGCGATGTCCCTGCTAAGCAGAGCCCCGTTTGCATCCGCATTCCCACCCGCGCTGCCCCGGCTGCCCCGCCAGCCGCCCCGGGACCTGCCGCACCTCCGCCCATAGGCACTCTGCACCCCGTTCACCCGGGAACAGCCCATTCGAGCCTTTCTGTGCTCGCCCGCGGGCTAGCCCAGCGTGCGGCCGCGCGCTCGGCACCGCCGGCGCTGCAGGGACGGCCGGGGCAGGCCGGGCGCGTCGCCGCGGGCGCGGAGCGCGGCGCGGCGCGAAGGGTTAAGGCCCGGGCGGAGGTGAGAGCCGGCCGCGGCTCGCTGGGCCGGGCCGGGCCGGGCGCGCTTCCTCCGGTGTTGGGTTACAGCGCGGGCTCCCGGCGCGGGGTGGGGCGAGAGGAGCCCCGGCCCGGCCCGGCGCGGCCCCCGCCCGCCTCTCCGCTCCCTGCGGGCACGGCGTGCGGCGGCCCGGCTGCGCTCTCCGCCCGCCCGCGGCGGCCTCCGGGGATGAGCGGGCTGCGGCGGCTCTTCCGCGGCAGCGGGCGAGCGCTGGCGTTCGTCTTCGCCGCCTCCGTCGTCTGGCTGCTCCTCGACATGGCCGCGCTCCGCCTCTCCCTCGGCGACGCCGGCGGGCGGCTGCTGAAGGAGGCGGCGGGGCGCGGGCAGGGCGGCGGGCAGGAGCGGGCGCGGGCGCGGCCGTGGCGCGGCCCCGAGGCGCCGGCGGGCAGCCCCCGGCCCGACCCCGCCGGGCTCCGCCGCGGGCGGCGCGGGGGCGGAGGGACGCCGGCCGCCCGGTCAGCCCGCCGGGAGCCCCCCCGGCCGCCCAGCCCGCCGCCCTCCGCCCGCGGGGGCCGGGGGCAGCGGGGAGGGCGCGCCGAGGAGCACCCTGCGGCTCCCCGGGGGGCTCGGCCGGCCCCGCCGAGGGCGGTTGTCGGCTTGAGAGGCAGCGCCGGCGCTGTAGCGGCACCGGCAGCGAGCGAAGCCCTGGCGAAGGCGGCGGCGGAGTTTGCGACGGACCCCGCGGGACAGAGAGCCGGGCCGCGGGAGGCACCGCCGTCCCGGGCGGACGCCCTGCGCGCTCCCGACAAGCCCCCTTCCCCGGCCCCGCTGGCTCCGGGGCGCGGCGAGGCCGCGCAGCGGGCGGGGGTTGGGGTGGCGGTGGCGGAGGGACCCGGACACGCCGCCAACGGGAGCTGGCAGCAACCTGCCGGCCTGGCTGCCCGGGCAGCGGGGCTGGGGGCCCCGCCCGCGCAGGAGGAAACAGAAGTGGGAAAGAAAGAGTCCTCCTCCGAAAGCCACTTCGTCCTTATTAGCAAAGAGGGGATACAACCCAGCAGCCCAGCAGTCCCGCATCCTGGATCCGACTCTGCGGGGAACTTCACAAAGGGCCAAGAAAAGCACAAAGAGCGGCGGCTCGCCAACGAAAAAGGCGACGGTGCCCATGCTGCGAACGCCGTCACCGGGGCTGCGGCGCTGGATGGCCGGAGCCGGACGCTGGGTGCGACGCAAGCAGCAGCTCCCGGGGCACCTGTCGCCGGCAAGGACGGGCAGGCGGAGGCAGGCGGGAGCAGCCCGGGGACGCACAGGGTCTTGTCTGTGGACGCAACGCTTGCCCCGAGAGACCCCCAAGCTCCCGGCCAGTTTGGGCACCCTGTCGCAGTCCCTGACGATAAACAAGAGGAAGCAAAAAGTAGATGGAAAGAAGGAAACTTTAATGTCTACCTCAGCGATTTGATCCCCGTAGACCGAGCCATAGCGGACACCAGGCCTGCCGGGTAAGATCTGCTTCCCCTGCACAAATACCTGCGCCGTGCCCCTGGGAACCTGCTCGGTGGCTCCTGGGGAGGGCTGCTGGGCGCACGGAGGCCTTCGCTTCGTGCATGCTAGCCGTGAGACAGCTTTTGCCTTTCCAGGTAAGAGCAGCTTGTTATTAAACATAAAGCTGGGTGAAATTTGCAGATCATCTTAACCCGCTAAGCTCTGCTGTCCAAAGAGGCTGGGGCGCACGAGGCAGGCAATGGGGCTCATTTTACCTGGTTTATCAGGTGAAATGAGCACTGTTTGGTTTCGATATTCATGCATTTGGCTCCTAGACCATTCCTGCACCCCGTCGATTTGTCTCGGCAGCAGAAGCCCTCCCTGCCCCAGAGGTGCTCTCACACCTGCAAGTTGCCGCTGCCCTTCCCTCAGGGCAGAGGCACCACAGCTGCCTCCCCTGCCCGAAGGGCCTGCTGGGGCTCCGACAGCCTCCGCAGGAGACAAAGCCGTGCCCTGAGCGCTGATGTGATTAAACAGCACGTGCCAGCCTGCAGTCGAGGTGGCCCGGGGGATGCTACCGGGAGCGCCTCTTTCTGCAGGCCAGTGGCACTGCTGCCCTTGTGCTGCAGAGCACTGCTGTCAGTACCCATGCTGCGGAGGCGGCTCGGGGGACTCGGATCTGTGGGCACACGTCGGGAGGGACACAGAGTTCTGATCTGGAAAACTGTGGTTCAGTTACGGCTGTCCCACAAAATGTGCAGCTGATTCTGCAAATCTCAGTATTGCACTTCAAAAAAGACGCTCCCCCCCGCCCCCGTAGTCCCCATAGAAAAGTAAAGGGTAAGGCGTGGGCAGCGCCTTGCCGAAGGAAGGGGTAAGGGGCTGGCGGGCTCCCTCTCCTGAGCTGCTGTGCCTGGGCAGCGGCAGGGAGGGTCCAGGGAAGGTGCCAGTTCAGGTGAATGGCACGTTCGTCTTATACTCGGCTTTTCCTGCTGCAAACGTCTCTCAGCCCCTTGGCAGGTGAGAGACCTGCCTCGTGCAGAGACCCTCCCGCGGCCCTCTTCCCACGCTCACAGACCACGGGTACGGTGGGATGGGAGTTGTGCTGCGAGTCGTCTCCCGTCCCACAGGACAATACACAGACGTTCCCGTGGCGCTGTCGGTGCTCGCCTGTGAGCTGACGTGAGGTCCTGCTTGGGAAGGAATGGGGCAGGGAAGGAGGGAGACAACTAGGACTGCTTGCCGGCAGGCAGAAGATGCCAGCACAGAAAAAAGAGGCATGGCGGCTCAAAGCCAACACTGTGTTTTGGTCTTTGACAGCAAAGCCCTGGAGCTGTGGAGCAGAAACCCACTTCCCAGGAGCGCCCATAAGTGCAGCCCCGCTGCCTCCGGTGAATCAGAAACCTGCCTGGGAGGAGGCAGCATTGCTGTCTGGGCGTCACGGGGAACGCCTTGGCCAAACAGGGGCGCATCCCCGAGGCACTGCCTGGGCATGTGTGCTGCTGCGCCGGGGCACGGGGCCGCGGGGAGCTCCCCTGGGCGCCCCGGCACTGGCAGGAGCCTGTGCAGGCTCTGCTCGCAGCCTGTTGGCACGGCAGAAATCAAGTTGTAAGGGCCAGCTCATGGCAAGGGCTGTTGGCAGCTCTTGGTGATCAAATGGCGCGTTACTTTTTTGCTGGATCCTTCCAGTCTCTCCCAGCTTAGACCACAGTTCCTCTATTGACGCTTGCTGGAGCGCTGGCCTAGACCACTGAAACTGGGCCAACAGGAAACTTGTCCTGTTGCAGCCTTCAGTCTGTCTGTCCAGATGCAATGCTTGCAGCTTTCTGAGCTTTACTCACCGTGCTGGTGCTTGCCGAGCACCGTGCCTCTGCAGAAACGCGTGCAGGAAGAGCTCCACCAAGGAGGAGCGAGATGCACAAGCCACACAGCTGAGGGCCGGGGGTGGCCAGGAGGCTTGCAGGGAGCGCTGGACCCCGTTTCAGCCCAACATTGCAGCGCCGGCAGCGAAGGTCCCTGCGTGCCTCTGACCTCTCCCCAGGCTACCGTCGTAGCTCCTCTGGGACAATCAAGTCACCTGGTTTTAGACAGGGACCCAGATTTCCTGGCCTGGCAAAAAAAAAGTCGCATGCTGCATGGCACGGTACGGTCTGGGTAAGTTAGCACCCGTGTCGGCAGCAGTGGGGAGGGACCCCAGCGGCGCCTGCCAGCTGGGAGAGGACGGGGCTGGGCACCCCTGCGGCTCAGGTCTTCAGTGCCAGGCTGCTTCCACACTCAGGGGCTGCAGATCTAAGGTGACGTTTTCCCAAGGCAACTTTAGCAACTTTAGAGCCTACATTTTGCTGACTTTCAGGGTGATGTCGGCAGAACATAAAGGCTGTGGGCTGGTTTTGTTTAAAAGCCTGTTTAGGGGTGGAATTTCAAAAGGATTTGACTTCTACTTAACATTAGTTATATATATTATTATATATGTGTATATATATGAAAAATATGTGTATGTACATATACGTTTATAGTTAGCTGTGGTTTAACCCCAGCTGACAGCTCAGCCCCCCACAGCCACTCGCTCACTCCCCCCCAGTTTTTTCACTTCTCTCCATCTGGGGGAGAGAATTGGAAGAGTAAAAGTGAGAAAACTCGTGACTTGAGATAAAGACAGTTTAATAGGGAAAGCAAAAGCCACGCACACAAGCAAAGCAAAGCAAAAGAAGGAATTCCTTCACTCCTTCCCATGGGCAGGCAGCTGTTCAGCCATCTCCAGGAAAGCAGGGCTCCGTCACGCGGAACGGTGGCTTGAGAAGACGAACGCCATCACTCCAAACGTCCCCCCTTCCTCCTCCTTTCGACCAGCTTTATATGCTGAGCACAATGCTATATGGTCTGGAATAGCCCTTTGGTCGGTTGGGGTCAGCTGTCGCAGCCGTGTCCCCTCCCAGCTCCTTGTGCCCCCCAGCCTGCTCGCTGGTGGGGTGGGGTGAGGAGCAGAACAGGCCTTGAGGCTGTGTGAGCACTGCTCAGCAGGGACGAAACCATCCCTGGGTTATCAACACTGCTTTGGTCACAAATCCAAACCACAGCCCCGTACTAGCGACTATGAAGGAAGTTAAAACTATCCCAGCCAAAACCAGCACATTAGCAAAGAAATGGAGCCCAGACTCACACAGGACATTGTGAAATATCTTTAGCTGGGGGTCAACAATAACAAACCCATTGCTCTCTGCCTAGAAATCCTACTTTTTTAGGTAAGAAGTGAGAAAAAGATGTTCCTCGGTTTGAGGTTTCCCGTCGCCCTCCCGCAGACACTTTCCAGCTGCCCGGGGTACGTGCGGGCTTTGGCCAAGAGCCCATTTGCTGCTAATGAAGGGGCTAAGGAGAAAAGTCCTCTTAGCAGGTACTGCCTGGCTGCACGCAGCCTTCACGGCTTGGGTCTGCCTGCGTTTTCTCAGCTGCTCTCACATCCCTCTCTGCGTGCAATGAAAGCTGTTGTGCTCGGCAGCTGTCTCCTGCTTTATCCCTGGCCTCTGTCCCTCCTCCCTCCATGAGCTGCCTCCTTGGGTTCACTGTGGGAGCAACTACAAATTCATCTTTTTTCTCCTAGTTTTGCTGTCCCTTGCTCTGTCTCCTTCTCGCAAGCGACCTCCCTGGCAGTTCAGCCCCTGCCTTCTCTCCGACTACCCTGGGAGTCCTGCCGGTATGCCCAAACCACCCCCCTGCGCTGCAGAGAGGTCCCGTCTCCACGAGCCAACACCGTTACGGTTTCCAACCAAACCATATCAAACAGCACGTCACCTCCTGGCTGAGCCAGCCCTGGCCTCTGCCCGAGGGCAACCAGGCTACAGAAGGAGAAGGAAAGACGCGTCCCAAGGATTGTGACAGAGAGTAATTCTGGGGTTATTTTCACTTACCCAGAGCACTTCTGATGAGCTGCGAAGCCCTGAGATACCTCTGAATTTTCTTCTCTGAGCTGCGCAGTGCCCTGACGTCAGCATCTGAGCCGGCAGCAGCCGAACCCGAGGGCCCATTCGTTGAGACGGAAGAACAAGAAGTCAGTTTTCCGTACGCTCCCACATGCCTGTCCCTGTTTTCTTTCTGTTGTTGACAGCAGAGTGAACAGTGTTTTCATCACCGAGAAATTCATTTTCTGCACCCACAGGTAGGCTGGTGCCTGTCCTGCCTGCAGGAGGTCTGCTCTGGAAGGACAAGAGAGAAAAACCTGCTATCAGACTTCAGCTTATTGAC
Organism: Ciconia boyciana; assembly: GCF_034638445.1. Lineage (NCBI taxonomy): Eukaryota > Metazoa > Chordata > Aves > Ciconiiformes > Ciconiidae > Ciconia > Ciconia boyciana. The sequence continues at coordinate 881,947 of NC_132943.1, read as the reverse complement.
AAGAGAGAGAAAGCACGTCCCAGCAATTCGTGGGTATTCTGGGATAAACCGGCTGGTCTGGGGGAGAGGAGCGCTCTGCCAGGCGTTCTGCAGGCCTGGAGATCCACTCGGAGATAGGATTGCTGAGGGAGCCCTGCTCCCCACGGCACGCAGCAAAGCGGTGCTTGGATTGCAAATGGAAGATGAGAAAAGCTGCTCATCGACCTTTTTTGTTCAAACACTGAAGACACAGGCTTGACCCAGCCGCTGCATTTTTGGCTGTCACAGAATAAAATGACAAACTCATAGACATGGGAGAAATCGTATCACTCCCTCGGATCCGCCGATGCATATCGCTGGCTGTTTGCAAGGGAAGCGGGCGCCGCTCGGAGCCCCTGCACGTGGGCTTGGGGCACAGCTGGCCAGGCCGGGGCGTCCCTGGGGAGGCATGGGTGCTCAGGGTGTGAGATACGGGGTGCTCAGGGAGCGGACCCGCCAGTACTGTTGTACATGAAATTTGTATGCTTGAATGTTTTCCGACCCTCCGTGGTCCCCTGAGTTAGGTGCAGAAGTTGGACTGGGCGACTCTTTCTCGCTGTCTGTGTGTTTGACAAGTTGCTGTGCCGAGTAACCCTTCATGGAAATGGCCATTTCCCTGTGTTTTGAACGTAATACTGATTCTTTTTTTCCAGCGAGGCTATCCCCCGCAGCCTGGGATCCCAAGCCCTGCAGGTGCTCGGAGCATCACGGGCACCCAGCGCACGGGGATCCTTTCCCCGCAGGAGTCCCTGAGGCCAGTGGTGCAGGCCTTGCTCCTGGGGCCTTTGCACTGTTTGGTCATGGAAAGGAGATATTGTCACCCGGGGGTAGGGAGGAAAAAAGGTCCCTGTTGGAAAGGAGTGAGTGCATCCTATCCCACGGGGCTGCCCACGAGAGGGCAGTTCCTCCGGTCACCCCTCTGCTCCCTCTCCTGACAAAATCCCATTGCAGGGGTTTGTCTCTATATTTCACATTTGGCAGTTCCCCACTCCCTGCGCATTTTCCCAACAAACCCTAAGCCTGGAGATTTTCAGGAGTGCGACCAGCCGTCGCCTGTGAGCCTGTGTTGCCGTTGCAGGTGCTCCGAGCAGCGGGTTCACGATGACCTCCCGACCACCACCATCATCATGTGCTTCGTGGATGAAGTGTGGTCCACCCTCCTCCGCTCCGTTCACAGCGTCCTCAGCAGATCTCCTCCGCACCTGATTGAAGAAGTCATTTTGGTGGACGACTTCAGCACTAAAGGTAGGTGAAGCTTCTTCTACCTTTATGAAACTAATATAACTTGAGGCCAAAATACAATTTGTTCTCTGTAATTCAATTCTGAATAGTAGAAAGAAATCGCATTTTCTCCTTTTGATGTATTGACGTGCATCCCCAGCCTGCGCTGTTATCTTCCAGATGAGGGAGATCAGAGGCCAGATGGGCACTGGGGGGTGGCTGGGGCAGATTGAGCTGCGGCTCTTGCCCAGCACCCTGCCAGACGTTATCATTCACATCTCTCCCATCCCAGTTCACTCACTTGTACAGCTGCTGCGTTTACGGCTGTGCATCGCTAAGTGTACACTCGTGCGCTGCTTTGCACGGGTGCTGGAGGCTGGAGGAGGTGCTGCGGTCCAGGAGCACCGGGGAGCTCGGTCCCACCCGATCCACTCATCTTCGGGGTGTCCTGGCTCAAGGGCTTGTGCATTTATAAAACAGACACTGTCCCCCTTCTCTGTGCAGTTCCCAGATGAGTGCCCCCATGCTTTCGGTGCTGGCGGCAGGGGAGGAACAGCGTACACTTCTCCGGTTGCTCAGAGAACGGGGTAGCTGCAGTAAAAGCAGTGGTGAGCCGGGCATCTGCACGTGCACAGTGGCTTTGCATGCCTGCTCACAGGCATTTCGGATCATAGAGAACCTCTGCTTTGTAATGCTTTGGCTCTCTGCTGACTTCAGCCCTTAAAAATTTAGGAATGATGTAATTTTCCAACTGCTGGTTCTTCAGGGAAAGTGCTGTCTCAGGCGAACTTCAGAGCTCATGCCACGCATACAAAGCGCCTACAATGCAACAAGACAATAGGGGCAAAAAAGAGGGAAAAGACTCTGTTTGCTCATTTTTAAAATAATGATTAAAACATGTTCATACCATTTCCCCTCAGAAGCATCTTTTCAAGTTTCCTCTTCACTTTCTCCCCGTGACTTCCCTTTGTATCCGCATGTTAGCCAGTGAACATCTGCAACCGAAACCTCGCGAGTGCGGGTGAATTACAGAGAGCTGTGCTCTGCATTGCTGCAATCCCAGTAGCAGCAGCAATAACCTACAGCAAACCTGTCCGCAAGTGTCTCACCTTTGGAGCCTTTCAAAGCTTTTAACTGGCTTTTGAAATGCAAACAGATATATTCTGAAGAAAACCAAAGAGCACCGATGAAGCCCATCGGTGAGGGAGGTCGGGGGTCCTCCCTGCAGACCAAACGAGGTAAGTGGGTGGCTGGCTCCAAACGAAGCGCTTGGAGCAGCAGCAGCCGCAGCACCGCAGCAGAGGCTCCCGGGCTCCTCTGCCAGAGGGAAGCCGCCCGCAAACAGGACTGCCCGGCGCTCGAGGCCCCCAAACCACCTTTCTCACACCTCTTTTTCCTGAGAGTTTACTGCCAGCTGCCTCCACAGCCACGGGAAACCATGACAAAAGCAACCCGAAAGGTGGAGATGTGCCACAGCAAACCCTCGTGCAGTTTAAACCCGGGCTGAGCCTTTCAATGTGGTGCTTAATATCAAGAAATTTGTAGAGCCCAAAAAAGTATTTTTTCAGGCAAAGGAAAAAAAATTACAACCAGATTTTAATTGCAATTGTAGTACAATGAAGAAAAAAACCTCATTTTGGAATCTTTGAACAACTGTTCAATACCTGGTTTGGATCGTGAACTACCCAAGTGAGACCACTGGGATTTTGCTCATGCCTGTCACCAAAAGCCCTGCGCTTGCTGCTCTCCACTTCCCACGTCTCCTGCATGCAGCGAGTCACTGCGCTCGCCCAGCATGCCATACGGGTCCACCTTTGCTGCGTCCGCTGGGTTTGCGCCGATGCAGAGCGGCCGCGCTCCATGCAGGGAGCAGGAGACGATACCACCACCCGCAGCCCTGTCCTTTGGCAGGGCAGATGCAAGGCAGCTGGGCAGCCCGCGGTGAGCCCCCAGGACCAGGCAGCACACCCGTCACAGAGTACCGGGAGACGCGTCTCCAACAGAGGTTTTTAAACTCGTCAACTTCAGCCTAAACCTGCTGGCACCGACGCGGCTGGGAGTTTCACCGGAGAGCAGGCTCAGACCACGATGCTGTGCACCAGGAGCCCTGCAGCTGTGCCCAGATGTTTGCGCCCCAGACCCGAGGACCCCGGTGTGTCTGGAGATGCTTCCAGGGAAAATCTGCCCGCTGCTTTTCACCCTGGAAGTGGGTGCGAAATGGGTAAGTCAGCCTCACCCTCTCCTTCTCCTTCCCTGCAGAGTACCTCAAGGAGAAGCTGGACAAATACATGTCACGGTTCCCAAAAGTGAAGATCCTCCATCTCAAGGAGAGGCATGGTCTAATACGGGCCAGACTGGCGGGAGCGGAGATCGCCAAAGGTAGGACGAAAGCCATTTACAGCCCTGTCTGGACCCCCCAGAGGTGCCGATAAGCTGTCTCCAGCACTGAGTTTTAGGCCCCTCTTAATAAACTACTGGCATCTCTTCCGTCCGCAAAGCACAAGGGTCTGACGAGGGGACGAGCTGCTGCTCGTCCGGCACCTCAGCACGGCCCTAGCAAGTGGCAGTCGGGATCTCCAGCCGTGCCGGCCCGGCTTCTCGGCTTGCACGGGCCGGGCTCTGTCGGCACCGAAATGGCCGTTTCTGCTGGGAGCCGCCCCGCTTGGCTCTGCCGGCCACGATGGCTGAGCGGTGAAAACATGCTCTGGGCTATGGCTGGCAGGGTTTTGGGAGCCGTGGAGCGTCACGGCACCGTCAGCAGCACCCTGAGCCCACGGGGCACCTGGGGAGGCCGGCCGGCACAGGACGGGGCCGGGGCCTGAGGCCTGATGCTGCCCTGGCCTCTGCCGCAGGCACCGTCCTGACGTTCCTGGACTCGCACGTGGAGTGCAACGTGGGGTGGCTGGAGCCGCTGCTGGAGAGGGTCCACCTGAGCCGGGCCAAGGTCGCCTGCCCCGTCATCGAGGTCATCAGCGACAAGGACATGAGGTAAGGCCTGGGAAACCCACAGTCCATGCCAGTGGCTTGGGCAGAACCTCTTACTGGGACCACCTACGTACTAATTACGGGAAGACGCAGGTCCAGACCTCCCAACCGGCCTTTAGCAGCGTTTCACAAGGGACACGTAACGTTGCTGTACACCAGAAATTAACATTGGCAGGGGACGTGGCCCCTTCATTTATCGCACACACTTTTTCCCTTTTTCATGACTTTTAGTACATGAAGAGGATTCCTGATGAAATTTGTTAAAATCCTGTTTTAATTATGTACAGATATTCATCTTCACTCATTAAGGGTGACATTTCAATCAGGAATGTGACTCAGAATTAGTCATCCCGATCTTTTCTCCATTTAGTTACATGACCGTGGACAACTTTCAGCGTGGGATTTTTACTTGGCCGATGAATTTTGGATGGAGGCAGATTCCACCAGAGGTCATCGAGAAAAATAAAATCAAGGAAACTGACATAATAAGGTAAAAAACAGCAAATGTGAGAGCTTTGTGAACCAACCTGTTCCTTTGTTAATAATTTAGCAACAAAGGCTCCTTCGAGGCCAAATGTTGTTCCTTTGCTTGTAAGGACAATAGAGGCAATGGTACACCGCGGGCAGTCACGTCAGCAGACGTGGGCAAAGCCCAGCAAGCCTTTCTCGCCTCTTGCAGCACTGCCGGCATTTCGCTGGTGCTGCCAGGGCCGGGGGAACATACCGTTGCATTTTTCCCTTCCGTGCCCCGTTACGGCTTTCAGACTGGGTGAAGCCACCCAAATACCGTCTATTTTAACGTTGCATCTGTCAGCCTGCAGTGAAGTGACAAATCGGGTGGTCCTCGCTGTCTCTGTAAGTGCAGGCTCAGGCACCGTCCCCGAGCATTTGGTAGCCTGCAGCTTCTCCATGATTCCCTCGTCAAAGCAAGGGGAAAGGGACGGGCGCTTCCCGGCCAGCTGACACGCCGTGTGGCTTCTCTGTTCCCAGGTGCCCGGTCATGGCGGGTGGCCTGTTTTCCATCGATAAGAAGTATTTCTTTGAGCTGGGAATGTATGACCCAGGACTGGATGTTTGGGGAGGTGAAAATATGGAGATTTCATTCAAGGTATGTTGCTCTCCCACGCCTGCATCCCCGCCAGCCTGGCTCGGGTGCTTGGGGCTCAGCCAGCGTCCCCCCGGGGCAGCCCCGTGCTGGTGACCCCGTCCCTCCTGGCAGTTTACCTCTCTGCTTCTGTTCTGGCTTGCACAAAGCCAGCACCCGACACTTGCTCGTGTTTCTATCAAAGCGACCTCTGTTTCTCAGGTCTGGATGTGCGGGGGAGAGATTGAGATTGTTCCGTGCTCCAGAGTTGGGCACATTTTCAGGAACGACAATCCTTATTCCTTCCCGAAAGATCGGGTGAGAACGGTGGAAAGGAACTTGGCCCGCGTTGCGGAGGTCTGGCTGGACGAGTACAAGGAGTTATTCTACGGCCACGCTTACCACTTAGTCTTGAAAAACCTGGACGTCGGCGACCTGACTCAACAAATCCAGCTGCGAAAGAAGCTTGGGTGCAAAAGCTTCAGGTGGTACCTGGAGAACGTCTACCCGGACCTGGAAGCTCCCCTGGTTAAAGCCAGCGGGCTGGTACGTACCCAGATGACTTGCTGTCCTTCATTTAAACGTGTTTGCAGGAGCCGGCTGGGGGCTTGGTACCATCCCCCTGCGCTCGCCTCCGAGTTGCCTCCCTGGCGCTTGGCGGCGCTTCTGAGCGCTGCCTGTGTCCCGGTGGCCTGGATTCCCCGGCGCTTTTCTAAAGGCAGCGGCCGCAGCTCCAGGGGGCGATTGCCCGTCCCAGGGCCAGGGCCGAACACCCGTGCGCTCTCTCGGGCGGGGATGCCCGCCCGGCCCGGCGGGGCGGGCCGCGCCGTGTGCCGGTGCCCGGCGGCCGGCAGAGCGCAGCAGCGGGCCGCAGCGCGTCTCCGCCGGCCGGGCGGGGCGGGGCGGGGCGGGGCGGGGCGGGGGACACCCTAACGGGCGGCCGGGACGGCGGCCTCCCGCCTGCCCCGCAGGCCCCTCGCTGAGGCGGCCGGGGAGCGTGAGCGGGCCGGGCCGCGCTTCTCCTCCGCCGTCCCTCGGCCCCGCGCCGGGAGCTCCTGGTGCTCTCTGGCACCGGGCCCTCCGTGGGCAGCTGCTCCGCGGGTGTTTGGGGCCGCTTCACCGACGTTAAAAGGTGAATTGAACAGGGAGCGCTGGTCTGCTGGAGGGTAGGAGGGCTCTGCAGAGGGACCTGGGCAGGCTGGATCGATGGGCTGGGGCCAGTTGAATGAGGTTCAACAAGGCTCAGTGCCGGGTCCTGCACTTGGGTCACAGCAACCCCATGCGATGCTACAGGCTTGGGGAAGAGCGTCCGGAAAGCTGCTTGGCGGAAAAGGACCTGGGGGTGTTGGTCGACAGCCGGCTGAACATGAGCCGGCAGTGTGCCCAGGTGGCCAAGAAGGCCAATAGCTTCCTGGCTTGTATCAGGAATAGCGTGGCCAGCAGGAGTAGGGCAGTGATCATCCCCTGTACTGGGCACTGGTGAGGCCGCACCTCGAATGCTGTGTTCAGTGTTGGGCCCCTCACTCCATGAGAGACATTGAGGGGCTGGAGCGTGTCCAGAGAAGGGCAACGAAGCTGGGGAAGGGTCTGGAGCACAAGGCTGATGGGGAGCGGCTGAGGGACCTGGGGTTGTTCAGCCTGGAGAAGCGGAGGCTGAAGGGAGACCTCATCGCTCTCTACAACTGCCTGACAGGAGGGGGTAGAGAGGTGGGGTCGGTCTCTTCTCCCAGGTAACAAGGGATAGGACGAGAGGAGATGGCCTCAAGTTGTGCCAGGGGAGGTTTAGACTGGATATTAGGAAATTTTACTTCACTGAAAGGGTTGTCCAGCATTGGAACAGGCTGCCCAGGGAAGTGGTTGAGTCCCCATCCCTGGAGGTATCTAAAAGACGTTTGGACGAGGTGCTTAGGGACATGGTGTAGTGGTCATCTTGGTAGTGTTAGGTTTATGGTTGGACCTGATGATCTTAAAGGTCTTTTCCAACCTATACAATTCTGTGATAAAACGTGGGTTCTGAATTTGGCCCAGCCCTGAGCCTCAGCAGAATATCGGCTGCTGCTTTGAATGTTCAGAAACCTCAAATATTCCGCCCAGAAAAGATACAACATTGATTGCAATCTAGTTAGAATTGCAATAACAAAAGTAAAATATCTGGTTTGTCACAAAAATTACAGCGATGCCAGGAATGAAAACTAAAGGGTTTGCTGCCTTCCCCACCCATCCCCATCTCCCAGTGCTGCGGCAGGAACAGCACTTGCCGAGAGGAGGTGGCCAGTAGCCGGTGGCCACAGGGCTGGCATGGCCGGGGGAACAAGAACAAGAACTGCCTGTCCCCTCCGTCCCTGCCAAGGCACATGGCCTCCAGTTACTGCACTGGCCCTTCTGGGAGCCAGGAAAAAGCACAGCAACCATTTGGCCGTGTTTCAGGCTTGTCTGTGGGCCAAGCGCGTAACGTGACGGTTCCCCGTCACAGGGATCCCTAGGGATCGAGGCAGGCTCTCTGCCAGCCGCAGCCGGTGCGTCACTTTTATGATCGAGCCATGAAGGTGTGGAAGGGTGGCTCTGCAGGGAGCACAGGGAGGGACGTCCTCTGGGTGGCCTCTCGGCACTCGTGGGAAAGCTGTAGGAAACCGCTGGGTTCGGGCACTTCAGTGGATTAAGAGCTGTGCATCCGTTCGGACGCGTCTGTTGGTCTCGGCGTGGCAGCAGCAGCCGTTCGCTGCTCAGAGCAGCTGCAAGCACACGAACTGAGGGCTGTCTGCTGGGGCAGTCGCTCCGCAAGTGGTGTATGGCTGAAAGCCCGTGTCCCTGCACTGCCTTCTAGAAAGCACCGTTTGGATTAGACTGAAGGCTTCAGTGAAACATGGGCTTAAGTGACATTTTTTAAAAAGGATTAGCAGTAATAGCCTTGAGAACATCAAAAAATGAAAATTCCTTGAGAAACATTCGCTTCTTCAGCTCTTTTGTTTCAATCAGAGCAATAAAAGTTAATGTCAAATTCAGTGCAAAGCAGTTAGACCATATGGAGAGACCTCTGTTTCAACTGAACCAAAACCTCAGCTTTTCAGAGGTGTTTGTGAAAATTTTCAAGATGTTGCCTTGCTTTGTCCTGATTCAGGCCACCTAAATCGCTCTTTTATCTTCATTCTCAAAATTTAATAGAGCAGAAAATCTGTTTTTCAGCTAGCTCTGCAAATTTCAGCTGTGCTGAACGCTATCCAAAGTTACTTGAGAACTGTTTTCTGAATAGCCTGTTTATTCACCGGGATTAATTCATAAGTTCTTCAGAAATTTTGAAAGGAGAAGGAATGGCATTTGCCAGGAATGGGAGATGTGAGCACCCATGACTGAAGCACCGCTGGGGCTGTCTGAGCAGCCGGTGCTGGTGCCTGCAGACTGTGGCCGACCAAGCCCTCAGCGGCCGTGAGTCCCTGCAGCGCGCTGGGCTTCAGCCCAGGCACCGGCGGGGGCTGGCAGAGCTCAGTCCTGTGTTTTCAGCTTTCCCATATAATCTCCCATACTCCTGAGCGGCCCCTGAACACGCCATGTGAACAGCGTTAAGGAAACGTCCCTTGCAGAGCGCGCTGTGTGTGGACGCTGGCGCTGGCCAGGCAGTGGGTGCCGGCTCACCGGTGGGGGACGGCTGCGGGGAGAAGGAGCAAAGGGAAGCGGAGCGAAGGAGCAGAGCCTGAAGCTCCCTCGCAGCAAGCTGGGGGCTGGCTACACACGCTCAGAGGAACATCTGGTCTGCACTGCCCAGGGTGCAGTGCTCACTCGTCCTCTCTTTCTCCCCACCAATGCGAGGTAATGGCATTTCAGTTAAAAACAGCTTAATGATGATGTCCCTGCCAGGGTTCCCTGCTTTGGGGGACCACGTCTGCATTTCCCCATTGATGACAGGTACCAGAACAACCAGCCTGGGTGGAAAACAGGAAGAGTTACCTCGGGGTGAGGCACCGAGCGCATCACATACAGTGATGGAGTCGTTCCCTGGGGCCAGCTGCGGGGTTCGTGGCGGGCTGCCGGAGCCCAGGGCCCCGTGCCCCAGCTGGGAGGGAACCGGCCGGAGGCGGGATGGGACCACCAGGCGCTTGCGTCAGCTGCGCACGGTGGCTGCTCGCCTCCTTCACGGTGTAGTAACGGGAAGGGATTCTGCAGTTGTTATTGTTGGGAGCTGTTGTTTTGGGGATTTGCAGAACAGGAACATGAGCTATGTCCAAAAAAAACCAAAAAAGAACATGTCTCATCCAGCCTTGGACATTTCTGGAAAGGGCTATTTTCAAGCTTTTCTCAGTAGAAAAACATTTGTAGTGGACCACGAGTGCATTTACACACCCCTCCAAGGACTATGACACATCATCTCTGCTTCGCTCAGTTAAGTGGACAGTAATAATCAGTGTCGTGTGAATCCAGCAGCTTAACTGCAGTGTAACAGTCTCTCCTCTTTCTTGGGAATTTATGTCTAAATTTGCATTTTGGTGCTATTTTCTAGCTTGTTAACGTAGCCATGGCAAGATGCATCACTGTGGAAAACACTACTCTAGCTTTTGAGGCGTGCGATGTTAACAACAAGGTAAGGATATCCTGCATACTGAGTATGTAATACTGTTTTTGGTGCGTGGCACAGAGCTCCTGTACCTCCCCGTGGTGACCTGCCCTCTCCCCGGGAGCTCATGCAGTCCTTCCCACCGGGGGACACGGCCAAACGATGCCGGGAGCAGCGAGGGGCAGGGGTTGCCTCTGTTTGCAAAGCCTGTAGCCGAGCATCAACCCCAGAACCAGCAAATTCAGCTGGAATAAGAAAGTTCAATAAAGCCATGAGCCTCCACATGAAAATGGGGAGAAACATTTAAATACAAACCTGTGTTTTGTGCAAAAGATCCAGCCGCACTCTGTCGCTAGGTGGTAAGCAGCTGCTGTGGACAACCCCTCCCTTGACCGGCAGCGTTTCTTAGGCAGTTCCCCAGTAGTTGCCCACCATCGGCACAGGCCAGCGTGCGGACCAGGGCCCTGTCGTGTACGGGGGTCGCTCCATTTGCACCCCAGCGCCAGGCTGCAGCCGGGGGAGGTGGCAGGGCAGAGGAGCGTGCAGCAGTCACGTTTGGGGTCGGGACTGCTGTGGCAGGAGTCGCTCCCAGAGCCTGCGCCAGGGCTCTCCGGAGCTTTTTAGCTCTGCAAATCCATGGGTCATGGCTTTCCTCATCCCCCCGGTCCCAGGTGAGGGCAGGAGGCAGGCGAGGAGAGCCTCTGCCAGCTGCTTGCCAGCCCCGCCGGGGGAAGGCGAGCGGGGCCACAGCTCTCCCCGGTCTCTCCCCACAGAACCAGAAGTTCAACTACACCTGGCTGAGGCTGATCCAGCACGGAGAGCTCTGCGTTGCCCCGGCCGGCGCTGCGGGAGCGCTGGGCCTGCACCGCTGCGAGGGCAGGAGCCGCAGCCTGACGTGGCTGCACAGGTCGCTGGCCGCCTTCCAGCCGGAGCTGGTAAGTGAGGTGCTGGCGAGGGCAGCCCCCGCCGCAGCCCGTGATCCCTGGTTTGGGTTAGCATGCCGGCGTGCAAACTGACGAGCTGCTGCAGCCCGCTGCAAGGCGCAGGGTGTACCCCAGCCCTCTGGTCCCAGCTTTGCCAAAGCCGCCTTTTCACCTGAAATGAAGTGTTGGTCCCCTGGCACCACTGCCTTTCCTCCTGGGCGTAGCGATGCGTGCCCTGCCGTTAGGCTGCATCCACGCAAGTGATGAGCAGCCCGACACCCCGTGCCCGGGGGCTGGGGAGACGCTGGTCAGGCCGAGGCATTCGCTCCGGCAGGGCTCTCCCGCTGCCTGCACGGCAGTAACAAAATGTCCCGGTTTTACATAGAAACTGTCGATAGCACTTACATGGAGATTACTTGATATTGATTGGCATTCAGCTCACAGTGGTTTTTTAGCAGAAAGCATTTATGAAAAGGAAAAGAATGGATGCTTCCATTTATTATGGTACTGCAAAAAGCAAGAGTCCCAACTGTCTCTCTGTCAGCCTGGTGTAAGTAGTTGTCCAAAATGCTATGAAATGGCATACTTTACATATAAGAAAGAAATACTCTTAATTTAAGAAAGAAAAAATGTAGCTAAGTTATATACTCATCATATCCCGTTCCTCTTTAGTCTGAAAAAATAAAACTTGCAAAGCCAGAACACCGCAGTGCCAGGGCTCGCAAAGGCCAGGGTATTTTGTGAAAAATACACGAGTTCAGACAGCGTTATCAGTGCACGGGCAATTTTTGTCACCTGTTCCAGCCTGAGCTCCCCTCGAGCCGTGAGTTAGATGTATTTGGTGGTCCCCACCGGAACAGGGGGCTGGGCATGGGCAGCCGCTCCCAGCCGCGGCAGGGGACGGGGTCTGGCCGCCCGAAGGCACGGGCACCGACAGGCTCCCGGGGGACTGGCGGCCTCGCTCAGTATGGTGGCATCAGCCTTTACTGGTGCCAGCAAGAGGAAGTCTGAAGAGCAGCTCAGTGGCTGGTGAACGCTGACTGAAGGAATTACAATCCTTTACCGTCTTCTGATGTCATAGTCATTGTGTCGTATTAATCACGTGAAGTGCATTTACTATATGCACAAAGATCCAACTTTTGCCCAGGCAACACTTTACATGTCATTTTGGGAGTATTTCATTTAGGTATTAACCAAACGATCATAAGAAACGCAGCAATGCTAGGCGGTGACACGGAAACGTCCCTTACCTTTGGCAGCACTTGCAGCATCGCCTTGCTGGCCACATGGGTTAAGTAGATAAAGCCAAGTAGATGGGAAAAGCAAAAGGATGGAGATCAGACGCTTCATTCTTCCGTAATCCAGTTTACTGCCCCAGCATTTGAACTTCAGTGCTGAATTACCTAACATCCTTTTCAGCGCAGTGAATGTGCTTTGAGTTCATCAGCCGAGAAACTCAAAAATACAAAAATCAGTCTCCTGCCCTCCGTTCCCATATATTGCAAATACCATCTGGAGTGATTTACTTTGCATGGTAATTGCCACTCGGACAGCGAGAGAATTAATCTTTCCATTTCCAGTGAACAAAAAGCCACGAAGCACAGAAGGTATGGTCTGATCCTGGCTCAGCACCAGGTGCAGGCTTTGGATCCCACCCAAAAGTCCCTGTAAGTCATCAAAGAGATCTCACCTATTAGGGAAATGCAGAAAAAGGGCACACCGTAAAGAATCACACTTCCTCTGTGGAAACAGAGAGCACCTTACAGCAGCCGCTGCCTGAGTCCCGCTACCTAAAGCCCCTCTCTCTCCCCTGCAGACGGACCACATCATCTCGGAGCACCTCCAGCAGCTGGCGTGCTTGGAAGTGGATCCCTCTCACAAAGCCCTGCGGGTAAATGCCTGTGACTCCGCAAATCCTTATCAAAAGTGGCAGTTTGGCAATTACTATGCAGACTGAAGGGAACAGAGTTGAACCAGAAACGCTGTGTTTTCATATTGTGAATTCAGCAAGGACATCTGTGCGACTTAGGACAGCAATTACAAAACTGGAAGTTCGTTTCCAGATGATAATTGAAATCCGTAATTTAAACCAGCATATTGAGAGATCAGAATACCAAGAGCAGCACGTCTGGTTTAACAATGTCTGAAACAGATAAGCGTGTTTTTCCCTCTCTGTGGGAGACTTTGTCAAAAACTCAAGTAGTTTTCTGTATTATTAAATGGAAATATTTTCTGGAGTCCCCCATCCTACCATAAGCAAACCTTCATCAGTTCCCCCGAGACAACAGGATAAGCTACAGAAATACTTCCAGGGCTCTGTAGTCTGTAAACAGCAAATTGGGATGCTTATTCTTCCACAGCCTGAGAAAATGGAAGTTTATGGACCAATGCATTAAAAAATCCATCTGACATGCCCGTGCTGGGTCTGGCTGCAGGATCCTGCCCTGCGGGATCTGACATATGAGTATCAGGGTTCCGTTAGGAATCGACTGCTTATCGAAAAAGCCTTCCTTTAATAATGGGAAGCAAACGCGGGTTGATATGCTGCCCAGCAGACGAGGTAAACCAGGGCCTGCGAAAGAAGCAACGAGCACGCCTTGCCCGCGCCCTGCGGACAGCGAGGACACGCGTGCCTTGCTTTGCTTGGAGGTGAGTGGAGCCTCCGGGGAGGCAAACCGGGGGTTTGTCCCGCTTCCTGCTGGCGGCACGCGCCAGAGGCCAGCTGGGGAGCACCTCGTCCCAGGGCGGCTGGGCTGTCCCCGCCTCGGGGCTGCCAGGGCCCCAGCCGTGTCCCCGAATCCCCGTGGCTTTTTTGGGGCTCCCCTGGGACCACTGCCGCTTTCCTCGGCCCCTGGCTGGCAGGGCATTGGGTCGCGCTGGTGCCTGTGCCAGAGCCTGGTGCTGCTCGGTGCAGCCCCGAGCAGGGTGGCTTCCCAAGGGAAGCTTTACCTGCCGGCAGCGCGGGCCAGGCAGCTCTCCCCGTCGTGGCGTCCCCCCGCCGTGGGCAGAGGGAGGGCAGAGACCTCCGGCAGGACGTCTCGCAACCCAGAACTTCTACCCACCGGCGGTCAGGGTGGATGAAATCACCCGTTGAAGTCAGCAAGGGCTTTTCCTGAAAAAGGGCTACAGGCACAAGTGTGTGTGCGTGCGCACGTGTGTGCACGTTTCACAGGGACTGCTGCAGAGCTGACTGCAGCGTGAAGAGACCTCACCCGGCATCAGCCGCCGCACAGCCCGGGCTGCACGGGATGGCCAGGCTCCGCACACCAGAAGTCCCTCTGAACTTACTGTCACGGGCACATTGCTTTCTTACTGTGAAATGTTTTGTCTCCAGAAGCCGTCACCAGCTTTTGAAGAGATGGACTTGATAGGAGACTAAACAGAGCTGTGACAGGAGAGTGAGATGCGAGATATGTAACACCAGTGCATCCCAGGCAGGATTTCTTGCCCCGTTTCTGTTGGGAAGTTCCCGCTGCGGGAGGCTGCTCCCCCTACAGCTGCGGTGTCGCTGGGGGAAGGTAGCGCTTCCTCCTGCCCCGCTGCCCTGCCCGGGGCTCGGGGCTTCTCCCGCTCCAGCCGTTGGGCATAGCGGGGCTGAGCACCGCACTTGGTTCTCACACCGCTGTTGACCACAGCCGAGCTTCCTCCGTCCCGCGTTCACAAACTGCCTCGTACCTCTCCTTTGATTTTTCAGAAGGCCCTGGCATAACCTTACCTCTCACGTGGCGGATCAATGCTGACAGCGCCTGACAGGCTGAGTCTGCCAAAATATTGACTGGCCCGACAGATTTTCCCAGTTGGCTCCTATTCCAACTGTCTTCCCAATGTTCTCTCTCCTTTAGTGCAGCTAGCCTGCAGTCACTATCAGAAAAATGACACAGATGTTGTTTGTGCAGTCATCTTTTATCAGGAGCGTGAATTTCATCAAATTCTGTTTGCTGACATTCAATCACTTGTCACCGAGTAGGCACCAAATGGTCATATGTCACGGTCACATCCCATTGCCAGGCTTGTCACTTGCACTCTCATTCCCTATTTGTGTAAATGCTCACTTCCACGCTGGTATCTTTTGCTTTAAGACTGGAGCGTGCCTTCGGGGCTGCTGGCAGTGAGCTGTGGCCCTGCTGTTGCACAATATTGAGAAGCATTCAGATTGTACCAGTCAGCCCAGTCTGCCAGAAACAAGAGCACTTTTTCCGGCACGCTCGGCAGACGTGGCGATAGGCGTCTCGCTCCTCCCCGGCGAGCTGCCCGCTCCTTTTGCCATCTCCACTGATGGCACCTGGGCGTGCATCGCACCTCAGGCCCTAGGAGGTTTTGGGGCTTTGTGAGCGTTAAGGAAAGGGAGGACGGCACCAGGGGTGGGAAGGACCGCCGCTCCTGGGGCTGGGCTGGGGACGGGGTGTCCCCTGGGTGTCCTGGGCCGGGGACGGGAGCCACTGTCGTCCCCTGTGTCGGCAATGGGAAACAGGCGCAGCTTTTCCGAACGAGGACAAATGCCTCCTGCGCTGTGGCGGCGAGGGACGGGGCGCGTCGTGCTGCGCTTCGTCAGTAAGTACCCTGAATTGAAGTGGCCGTGGTTGGAGTCCCCATTTGGTTTGTTTAAAAGAAAAAAAGTTTTAAAAAAAGGGATAAATGATAATAGATGACGCTTCTTCCTCTGAGCCCTGTGTGTTAACTCTGTTTCTGACTGACTTGGACCCTTTCTAGGGCCTCTCCTGCCCAGGTTACTGCCAGGCTGAACCACAAAACATCACCCCGGGAAGAACCTTTAAACCACCAATTTCCCCTGATTTATGGCTGGGCTTTGGATTCTCATTTAGTGCGCTATTAGTGCAGGCAGTGGCGATAGCGGAGCTGGCTGCTGTGCCCCGCAGCTGCTGCAGATGTTGTGGCAACTGGCAAGTTTCCGCCAAAGTGGTTTAATTCACATTCAAGTTCAGCGTACAGCGCTGCTAGAAGCAGCTCCCAAAGGTGAGCCGGCACCATGCGGCACTGTCTGGAGAGGGCAGAAAGGCGTCACGACCCTCCAAAAGGCTCCACCTCTTACTTACCTGCCGTCAGCCCTCATCTGGCACCGTGGAAACGGAGAGAAATTATTTTCAGGCTGAGGCCGGGTCTGTAGTTACCACGTCCTAGAGCTGTGCATCCTAATCAGCATCCCCACCCACTTTTCTGCCTGAAAATGCCTCTGCTCCAAGGGGCAAATTTTCAGGTCTTTGGGTGTCCTTTCCGCTGTGCACCGAGCAGACAGCTCTCTGCCCGGCTCCTCCGCGTGTCCCGTCCGACCCACTGACCACGGTTTTGGCCAGATGCAGACCCTGCCCTGTCCTCCCGCCATGTCTGGCCGTGGCTCCGCAGCCCGGGCAGTGCCCGGAGCAGGCAGCGGTGCTGCCTGCCAGCTGCCTGCAGCTGCAGAGGACGGGCACGCCGTGGGAGAGCGCAAGTCTCGGCAAGACTCCACACTTAGCTGGAACCCAAGCCCACGGTCAGTACACCAAGCATCTCATCCCCGCACTTGCCCAAAGAGTCTGGAAACTGTATTTCAACTGTCACCTAGGATATAAGCCAAATGGTAAAAACTCTTACAGACAGACGTATGATAAAAGGAGGAAAAAAATCTGCCTTTTGCTACAGCGAGCACAGGGCCCGGCCAGCCCGTGCAGCCATGTGAGAGAGCAGGAGGGCGTCCGGCTGGCCAGCAAAAGGGTTGGTCCGCACGCCCGGGTGCTGAGGGCTCAGCCAGACGATTCCCAGAGGAGAGGGGAATCGTGACGGCGAACGGCCGGGACACGAAACGCTGCTGCCGCTCCTGCTACCGCTCTCCTCGTCCCGGGAGAGCACGGGGAAGTGTTTGAACTCTGGCTTTCCATCCCGTCGGGTGTCTGCGCTGTTCTGGACTTCCCCTCGCTCAGCCGCAGTGCTGCTCCCTCCACCCTCTTCAAGGACTGCCTGCGGCAGCAGCCCGTGCCTTTTGCCGTGGTGCGGATGGCTTTTCCTGGCGTCTCGCGCTGCTGAAAGCTGGCCGCGTCATCAGCACGAGCCGGGCGTTCGCTTCCCGCCTGTCCAGCCTCAGCGGCTTTTCCAGAGCCGGGCGTGAGCACCCGCATGTCCTGGTGGCCCCGGTGGGCAGATACTGCCTGTCAGCCCCGGCCTCACCGCAATGTAATGCCTTAAAAACTCCAGCTTCTCGGCAATGCGCAAAGTTGCGCACTTTAGCTCTGATTTTTATTTCGTTTTGGGTTTTTGTTGTTTTCTTCTCTATTGCATTTTTTAATTGCAGTAAGGCGAATTTGTTATTGGCGTTCTGAAGTGCAAATCGGGCTGGACGGCGTGGTGGGGAGGTGGTGGTCACCAGCCCCACCTCGGCGGGCGTGCAGGTACTTGAAGCTGAGGCTGGTCAGCTTGGAGCAGCGCTTTGCCACCCACAACCTCGGGAGGCCACTGGAAGCCCAGGCAATGGTCACATCTTTAAGAGAAATGGGCTGCGCTTATGGGAACCCCTGCGAGAGGAGCGATGGGGGGCAGCTGCCAGCGGGCAAACAAACCCGCAGTATAAATTCATACAAGCAAACCTCTGAACTTCCACAAACCAAAGAGCGAATAAACAAGCCTGAATAGCACAATGGGGGCTGTGTCTGGTTTGTACAATACAGAATTGCCATTTATTATTTTCACGTTGCCAATAAATAATTGCCTTTATGTAGAGCAAGAGAAGTCAAAATGATACTCGGTGCTGCTGGAGATGTCAAACTAATCCTTAAAAAGGCGCTTATGGCTGAAGGAGGCTGCTGCAGCTGAAGTCGGAGTCTAACTTCGTTCTTGCCTCCTCTCCCTTTGTCAGCTGCTCTCGGCTTTCCCAGATGCTTTCTGAGGTGACATTTGCAAAGCTTAGTCCCAACTCAAGACAAATCTGTCTGTAAAATAGTTTTAAAAAGACTGCATCAACAATACTGTAGTTACACAAAGGTTTTTAAACATGGAGAAAGGTTGTGTTCAGGTGACACAAAAACAAATTATGCATAAAACTTGTGTGGCTTTGACAAAAAAACCTTTAAAATTTTGCATCTAAACTTAGCGTGAAAATCGGGAAGATGTGAGAGAGCCTAAACTGGCGGCATTCGGAAAATACAGGCAGTGGCCGGTTTTGCCAGGTGAACAGCACGCACGCCGTGTGAGCCGCTGCCCTCCAGGCTGGCCCGGAGCCCGCTGTGCCGCGCTGGACGGCGCCAGGCACCGGCACCACCTCCCCCAAAGCCCCTCTGCCCCGGGCCGGGGGGGTCGGGCGCCGCAGCCGGCCAGCACCCATGGCGCTGCCTGCAGCCGCGTGGGACGGGTGCCCCTGGGCCGGGCGGGGGTCTCCAGCTGGGGCTGGGGGAGGGAAGGCGGCGGGGAAGAGGAGCTGCTTTGTTGCCGGCAGCGGTTTGGGCTGGCTGCACCCAGGGTTTTGGCTGGAAGGTAGCGCTGCGTGAGCCCGGCCGTACCCGCGGTGCCGGCTGCAGCAGGCAGGCGACATCGTGTCCAAAGGCGTCCACGCTGCCGCCTCTCGTGACGGGCGGGGGCCAGCGGATGGTACCAACCCTGTCTGGTGCTGACTACAGTCTGCGTCAGGAATCCAGCTACCCGGGGAGGTGTTAGGGATGGCAGCGGGGAACAGGGGCCTTGATGCCTTCCCATCTTTTTTGATTCCTGCACATCAGCATGCAAACACCCGCGAATGCAAATATCCCTCCATCCCACCAGCACAAGGTGGAAATGGAGGGTTGCTACCAGGAGGCGGCTGTCAGTGCACCGTGAGACGCCAGCACGGACGGACAGCAAAACAGAGCGCGCTGCGGTCGCAAACAGTCGTCTCTTTTATTATTCGCACTGCCCTGGCCAGCGTTACTGGAGCTGCTGCGCTGCCAACTCATTACCAGCACGGCTGACGGCATGGATCACGTGTGTGTCGGCAGCTAGAGAAGCCCCAGCCAGGTCAAGACATCCTATTGTTTGAATAGGGTTACAAAAGTTGGATAGAAAATAAGAGGATAAACTTTAAATCAAATGGTATTATATTTAGCAAACTGATTATTTATTTTCCTGCGCTATGGATGTCTCTGCCCTCTGTCAAAGCGAAGATGTTAAATTTTCACAGTGAATTATGAAATCAAATACAAAAAGGAAAAAAGCAGTGACCTCATGTTGTGTGAAGAGACATGTCTTGGGGGAAACAAAAAAGAAAAACAAAACCAGAGTGAACGCTCAGCTCGTTAAGCAATTCTCCACCTCAGTTTATAAGTGCATCATGGATTCAAATTCATCGATTCGCTGTTTGGTGTTTCCTTTTCTAATCCTCCGGTAGGAGATTGTGTTGTATCTGGAATAGCTGTGTCTGGAGATATCATTTTTTTTCCCCAGGCTGGGCTGCTCCCCCAGTTTCTCCACCTGGGAGTTGCAGCCGGGGCTAGTCGGGGGAGATGCCTCCTTGCCGCTGTCTTCCTGCTTTAGACGGGACGCCTCGCTGTTCTCCTTGATTTCGATCACCTGAACTTCATCCTCTTCAGTGTCCTCCTCCTCCTCCTCCTCCTCCTCCACCTCCTCCTCCTCCTCCTCCTCCTCGGCTGCATTCCCTCTCCCGTCGGCGCTGGCTGCGAGGGTCTCTGCCGCCTCCCCGCCGGGGCCGGCCGCCGTCCCGGGCTCTCGCTCCCCGCTGCCCACAGGCATCCCCTCGCTGCCCGGCCCTGCAGCAACACAGCGGGAGCGTGGGTGAGGACGGGCTCGGCACCGCCTTCGTGCCCCCTCGTACGTGCTCTTGATGCAGCATCGCTCTTGGTGACTTACCAGCTCCGGCCACCAAAGCACCCCCTCCAGAGACTGCCACCGCGCCAGGCTGAACCCCCTCACACGGATGCTTGCGTGTCCCTTAGAAAGGCTTCGTGCAGCCTCAGACTCGCTGCTCGAGGCCACCCGCCCTTGCATTTTTTAATGGCCGTAACTTTTGCACCACCTTTCCCACGGAGCCCTCCCCTTTGTAGCCTCCTTTAAAAGGAGAGGCGATGCGGATGCCGGTGGTCGAGCCTCGAGGAGGGAAGAGCAGCACAGCGTCCCCCTGCGCCCCCGGACCAGGGGCACGGCCTCCCTGCAGGCACCAGGTCTGCTCCTGCCCTCGGATCCCCGGCTGGCAAACACCCCCGGCGGGGCCCTGCCGCGGTGCCTTTCCGAGCGGCCTTCCCTGCTCTGGTCACCGCCACGGCTGGACTCCGGTAGCCAAACTCCCGTTCCGGAGCTGCTGCCCCCTCCCCGCGGGCAGACCCCCGCCAGACCGGAGGGTCCTGTCTGCCCGCGGCTTGGTGCTCGGTGCTGGCTCTGCCCGCCATGCGGGAAGGAAGGGGAAGGGGAAGGGGAAGGAAGGGAAGGGAAGGGGAAGGGAAGGGAAGGAAGGGAAGGGAAGGGAAGGGAAGGGAAGGGAAGGGAAGGGAAGGGAAGGGAAGGGAAGGGAAGGGAAGGGAAGGGAAGGGAAGGGAAGGGAAGGGAAGGGAAGGGGAAAGAAGAGGAGAGGGAGAGGGAGAGGGAGAGGGAGAGGGAGAGGGAGAGGGAGAGGAGAGGAGAGGAGAGGAGAGGAGAGGAGAGGAGAGGAGAGGAGAGGAGAGGAGAGGAGAGGAGAGGAGAGGAGAGGAGAGGGAGCAATTCCGCACACAGCGCCCGGCTTGTGCCGGCGACGCAGGGGGACCCCAGCACAGCCCTTCTGGGACGCGTCCCTCCTTCAGCGGTGGCCGACCAGACTGCGATGGCTATCTCCTGTTTGTCCTGTTTGGCACATCTCTGCCTTAAATGATGCTTCAGTGTCACAACAAATGGTCTGTTCAGCATTTTGCCTGTGGGGTCCTGAGTATTAATCAGACTAAATTGGGTAGGTACTAAAAAGCTGCCTGCAATTTAGAGATAAAGTGCTTGTGGCTGGGGGGGGAGTGCGGGGGGGCTGTGCAAGATCGTTTAATGGGGTTTATTGTGCACTCATAAAGCAACACAGCTGGAATATGGATGTCAGCTCCATCATGATTCACCTCCTCTCCTCAAAACCTTTGCAGCTGCTATGAAATATTGTTTTGCCCATGAGAAATGATCATATTTTTTCCTTTTCATAATCAAAGTAAAGTTTCTGTTCACAAGGCATGGCCCATACATCTTTTAGAACTCCATTCAACGATGCTGGCTTTGCCAGCACTGCGACAGCCACTCTGGGTTGTTAAGCTGCTCTTGTCTGAGGAGGGGTTTCATATTTATGTGGCAGTGGACACACAGAAAATGCCAGCTTGCTGCGGCCAGCTGGATGGGTAAATGGCAAGCGGGATCCAGCACGGCCAGGGAGCTGGGGCAGAGCCGCCAGCCCTGCGCCCCGACCACCGGCAGGGTCGGTGCGGCGATGTCGTGAGCAGCCCATGGCCCGGCCGTCCCTCGTCCCGCGGTTGCCAAAACCGACCAGCCGGGCAAGAGCCCGTGGGTGGGAAACATGGAAGGGCAGCAATGCCGAAAGCCCACCCACAGAGAGGCATAGCTTTCCTCCTTCAATAGTACTCAATAAAATACTCCTCCTTGTTGGAGGAGGGGCTGCATTTTGCATAGAATAATTAAATATGTTCAACTACGATTATATACATTCAATACATTTTAATTTGTTGCTGGGGACGGGCAGCGAGCACCCGTTGCACTGCAGGAGGCAGGTGCAAGGTCCAGCCTTGGCTCCTACTGATTTTTACCATTTTCACCTAGGAATGAGCAGGGAGACCCAGGAGCAGATGTTCAGGACAGCAGACAATTTTCTGCTAGATACTTGGGCGCTGGAGGGATTTAGACACTTGGTGAATCAGGCAGGAAAAGAGTTTGGGTTTTGAGGCCGCACATTTTTGACTGACAGCCTCCCGAGGTTATCCTCTGAGCTCCCCTGCATGGAGCAGAAGATAAAGCATCTCCCAGCCTCACAGGGCTGTTGGAGGTCTCCTGGTTGAAGACCCAGGGTGCTTCGATACCCATGGTAATGGAGATACGCGCAAACCTCAGGAAGGAGACACCAGCCGTGTTTTCTAAGGTGCGGCAACTCTACTGACGAGAAAAGAGTCACTGCTCTCCAGAATATAAGGGTCTGACCGAATTCAGAAAAAATAATAACCACCCCTATGTCATTGGAGGCTACTCAGTGCTATGCTTTGGGAAAACCTCATGTCACACAGCATTTTCCATTACCTCCCTCCGATTCCTGGCCGTCAGTCCCCATGTCCTGGATATCAGCTGATCCCTGCTGTAGCGTCCCATCGCTTTCCTCTCGCTTTTCTTTAGGAAATACAAAGCACAAGAAATGGACCGATGGAGCAGTTAGTGACTATAATTAGGT
Source organism: Ciconia boyciana (assembly GCF_034638445.1). Lineage (NCBI taxonomy): Eukaryota > Metazoa > Chordata > Aves > Ciconiiformes > Ciconiidae > Ciconia > Ciconia boyciana. The sequence goes on along the minus strand of NC_132943.1, from coordinate 859,799 downwards.
TTTAACGGTTGCAGATTGGCAGCAGATTTTCAGAGCAGATGAAAAAATTGCTCGTTTCTTTAGTCACATCCTTTTCATTGCATCCTGTGTAGCTGCTAGCTCAAATTTGTCCCCAAACTCTGAATTACTCTGAGTCATTGTTACAGCCACCGTAGGTTAGGAATTTTGACTAACACACATAGTACATCCCATTATTCCTAAGGCCATACATAAAATAGAGCTTTTCTTTCCAAACACTTAAAGAAAAGCAGCCTTGTACTTTACCTTCGCATTGCTTCTGTCCATCAAAATCCCCACGTCCTGTGTCGTCTGCCAATGAATTTCTGTTTTCCTCCTGATTCTCTTTTGCAGGTGGAGCATCAGGGCTCATTTCTGCATTCGTGTAAGGAACCGTCCCGACAGATTTTGCTATTTCATCGATGACACCAATGACCTGGAGTGGGCCCTTCTCTGGGGGTACGCTCCCGTTGCACTCGGGCATGCCGGATGCTGCTGGAAATTCTTCTGTCATGCTTAGGGCCGTGCCGTGCCGGCTGACCGGGGCTGTGCACCCCGCTCCTGCGCCCTGGGGTGAGGAGCGCTACACCTCACCCCTTTTCCCCCGGGATTTTGTTCCCCTGCTCAGATGGCCAACGCGCGTCTCCTCTCCTGCGGGTGCTGCAGCAGAGCGGGGTCCGCGGTCGCACCATCAGATGTGCCGAGGGCTTGCCAGCGGGCTCTGGCCACGGGGCGATCCAATCAGCACCTCGCTTGTTGCTGAGGCTTGTCCCGTTGCATAATTAAATGCACCATTTTAATTTACATAAACAAACAATCTGAAGCAAGGAAGCTTTTGTGCAGGCGTGGAGAGCGGGTCTTTCAGCATGTCAGCCCCACGGTAATAAACAGAGATTTTGTACTCTCGGCACAATGGCTCTTTGTGCCTCCGCCTGGTCACAGGGACTACGATTGTTCTGACCTCTAATCCCCGGAGGGTGACCACCTTCCACAGCGCTGCTGCCACCTAACCCGCTTAACATTCCCCATCGGGTTTGTGTGCCGATAAACCTCGCCGTGCCGCTGGCCGGACAATGAACGCATTTTGTACTTGTCAGGGAACAAACTGGCTGCTTGGAAGGGCACATGCCCCGCACACGGCGCAACGCCACGCTCCTCTGCCGCGTGGCCTTAGCCCGGCCACGCGTGCTTTACAGGCAGGGCCGCATCCTGCCGGGCGCCGAGCATCTGCAATTACCTGCTAAGTGAGACGCACCTCAAGGGCTCGGCCCTCAGGGACAGAACCAGAAGATGAAAAACAAAGCCGCAAGCCAAAGTGCCGTTTGGTGACGAGACGTGAACCGAGGCGGCAGGTCCCGAGGCCGAGCCAGCCGGGCAGCGGGGTGCTTGCTGCCTGCCGACAGCCTGGCGGGAGCCCCAGCGCCCGGGCAGGTCAGCGCGGCCGGGCCCCTTCCACAGCCCGGCACAGCCCCCGTCGCAGGAGCGGCTTCTGGCCACAGCAGCAGAAACTCTCTTTAAAAGGGCATAGAAGGGGCAAGGGATGAGGTTGGCGCTTACATCAGTAATTATCAGTCGGACCTAAAGCTACCGGGAGCCAGAGGGGAGCCTTTACAGAGGGAAGCAGGAGGGCTGCCTGAGCAGCGCCCGGGCATTTTCTGACCGTAGCTGAACTCGTCTCAGCCCTGGTGCCCAAGGCCAGGTTTACATAAGGGTGTAATCTCCTGCTGTGAATGACTTTTTGTGTTCGTACGATACGACATTTTTGACATCTTTGGGCTTTAGGATTTGGAAATCCTCTTGTCGGGTTCAGACCTTGATTAGAAATGGGCCCAAAGCCTTCCCACTGGTTTTGTTCATCTGTGAGTTTGCATCTTTAAATCAACAACTTTTCATCATTGTTATGGAAATGAGTTTGGTGTAATTGATTTACAAAATCAATCCTATGCTGGAAAAATTTGTCCAAGAAAAATGGATGATGAGGTTTGAAAGTGAGTTGACAACACGCAGCAGCAGGTGCCCTCAGGAGGAGAGGCTGGGCACCGGCACGGGCTGGTGGCAAGAGGCTGGGCACCGGCACGGGCCGGTGGCTGGCGAGGAGAAGGTTACTTTCCATTCTTATCAAGCTATTTCCATATCCCTGCGATAACCCAAAGGGGCCTGCAGGTGATTTCTCATTTGACAAGTCCTGTCCCCAGGGTTTGCCTCAGTGTGGAAACGCCACTGAAAAAGGTTTCACGGCCGGAACTTACCCAAGCATCCCTGCTGCACCGTCAGCTTGGGGCTGTGCCGTTAAGGTACCCGTGAGACCAATGAGCTGCGGGCGACACAGGCAGTGCCGACCCGGGGCGCATCAGCCGAGACGCAGCAGACGCCCACGCTGCCCATCCGCGCCGTCACACCTCGCTTTGGGCAGACCCACGCCCCTGGGCAGGGCAGCCGTGGGGATGTCCCCCACCAGCCCCGCACGGGCCAGTCTGGCTCATCGCTGGCCTGGCAGCGGGCGCGAGGGCGGAGCGGGGACGTGGCCATCGCGTGGGGCGAGGGGCCATGGCTGCCCCGTGACGGGCACCGCGCCCCGCTCGGCGCAGCCAGCACAAATCCTGCACCGGGGCTCGAGCGTGGGGCAAACTCACGGCCAGGCTTTAAATTTGAAATAAGCTGAAGCTGAAAACATGGCACCAGGCTTGGCAAGCGGGGATCCCGGCTGACCCAGGAGCCACATCAGCTCCCACAGGGACAGAGACAGGGACGGGGACAGGTCCTGCCCCATCTCCCCAGGAACCCGCCTGCCTGACTTCTTGATTGCAAAAAGTTATTTAAAAAATGTTAGATATTTCCTGGTGCCATCTATTGGTTACACAACCAATTCTCGACAATTCACATTTTCCCAAATGAGCGCCTCGTGATCGAAGCACGATTTGCATGAATCTATTATAAATCATTTTCCGTGTGACCTTTAACGCAGGAAGTTTCTGTTTGAGCTATCCTTTGCTAAAATTTCAGAAATAGCACCTGGGATTTCAGAGGCATTGAGGCACAACAGGGATTTGAAAGTCGGTGAAGTAAATCATTAGAGCCACAGCAATTCCAGTTCATTCCAGGAGCAGGAAGAGGCTGTCATGGCAGGGTGTTTCAGGGTGTTTCAGGGTGTTTGCAGAGCTCTGCGGGCTCCTCTGTCGTTCACTCTCTGCTCCCCAGTTTCCGGGAGCCGCTCGTGCATGCTCCTGGCTGCCCGGGGGGGCACATGCACCGCGCACGGTCACCGGAGCAGCTCTAGAGCAGGAGCCGCGTAACCCGGGGCCACCACGGGAGACGCAATGCCACCCGAAAGCCGGGCAGGATGACAGGCATGGTGGCACTGGAGACAGACATTCCCACCGCTGCGTGCAGCCAGGAGGGATTACATTCCACCTGAACACCCAGAGAAAAACTCCTGCGGATCATGTCAACAAACTGCAATCAAGCATTCCCATTTTGTCAGCAAGATCAATACCTTACGTTTATTAAAAAAACGTACCTTGGGATTCCTCTTCTATGGCAAATTTCAGAATTTTAACTTTTCACCCAGCGGAGGAATGAAAGGAAAGGCGGAACACGGGCGTTCCCCCTGGCAGAGCTGTGTCAGGCACCAGCCAGCCCTCGCACGTCCTCGGGACCAGGCTGCTGCTGCCGCCCCGATGCTCCCGCTGGCCACGCTTGGCTGCGGAGGGGAGCTGCGGGAGGAGCAGCGTCTTTCCTCTGACAAACAGGAATGCATGCCGAGTGATGCAGCAAGGGCATGCTAGTTACAGACCATGGGCACGTGCAGAATGATTCAAGTTTTGACAGTGTTAGAAGTAGGCAGCTGCTGCTTTCTTCCTGACAAACACTGCACAAGGAGCCCGGAGGGATCGCTGGTGAGGGGAGAGCAGCTCCTGCCTGTTTGAAGGCATTTGCCTGCACAGGTTTTTCTCCCCAGACCGTCCCCAGGAGCTGCGGGGACACCCGTCACCCCGGGTCATCGCGGTGGCCGAGAGCCTGGAAGCTGCTCGGACGTTGCAGCATCCCCAGCGATATTTTTAAGCAGGCAGAGTTCATAGCTGGACTTGGAAAAAGGAAAAAGTAGCTGCGGGTTGCTCCCACCGCAGGCAGCTATTTATAAACAGAGCTGGGCAAAACCACCTCTCAAGGCTAGGAAAACATTTCGTTTGCACAAACCTGAGGCGGTGTGATTTCTGCCTCTTTAAGCTTCAAGAAAAAGAAGCAGCCTGTACTGAAAGAGCCAAACTTTACAGAAGCAATTCAGGCTGCGGCTGTTTCCCCGAGCACAGCATGGCCAGAAGAGCCCCGCTCTCTGCTCTCCCGGACGCCTCCATCTGCGCTGGAGAAGCTCCCGTCCCCACCTGCCCGCGGGCGCGTTTCTCGGCCGTGCAGCCCTGCATTGCCAGTGGTAGCAATGTGCCACTGCCGTCCTCTGCCACAGGCCGTCGGCTTTGCACCGAGGCCGCAAGGCCTCAGCGCTGGGGCTGGCTGGACGGGCTCTGTCTGGGCTTCGCTGGCTTGGTCTCGCTGCAACGGTGATTCTGTGACTGACCGGGTGCCTGTGGTCAATTTGCTTTGCTTTGGCTTATCTGTGTGTGGCACAACCACAGTTTTATGCAGACAGCAGTAACAAGCAGCTGGTCTGTGCTGTAAAGCAATAAATTCTTGGCTTTACATATGTATAAGGTAGGCTTCCCTTTTGCCTTGCAGCGCAGGCAGGACAAACTCAGTCACCCGCGATAACTACGTTTCGTGATCTTCTTTGCAATGCTATGAAAGCGGGGTGCAACCAGCTGCTACACAAGAAAACTTCTAAAACAGCTGCATGAAAAAGGAAACGTCGGGTACGAAAGCAGAAATCAGCAGAGCAGAACTGCACGTGGGAAGGCAGAAGCGCAGCCGTCCCTGAAAAGCGTGCAGAAGGGTGCTCGCCGAAGGGACAGCCGCCTGCTCCGAGCACAACGGCAACGGAGCAAAACCCAGGACATGCAGGCACACGGGTCAGACAGAGAAACACAGGAACTCCTCACGTATTTCAGCAGCTTCCAGGGCTGGGCCTTTAATCTGCGAGGGGAGAGTTTTTGCAGCATAGTACAGCCTTGAAGCCGGAATGATTTTCCACTGGATTTGAAATGTTCCCGGCAGAAGCCACAACCTGTTTCATGGTTTTGTGGAAAAAAACTTCCGCAGTAGAAATCACAGGCCAAGAGAGCCCAGCAAAAAAACCCCTGAGATATTGCAAGGCTCATAAAAAGAGGGCAAGGCTGGCTAGAGAGCTGCAACCCAGCCTGAACGAGGGGAATAGGTCTCGGGGCAGCAGAAGAGGCACTTCTCGGCCCTTGGAAAACATTGCTGCGGTGCCGCGTGGCCAGGGCTGGAGCCGCAGGGTCCAGCGTGTTTAGCAGAGGGGCCGAGCCTGCGCCCCGGGAGCGGCCGAGCGTCCCCGCGCCGCTCCTGCCCCTTCGCTGCCACGAAGCCAGCACCGTGAGGCTGCGCTGCCGAAGCAATGGGGTTTGCCAGCTCTTGTGCTGGCGATGCCTCAGCTCACGCTGTGCTGCGCTAAATCGAGCCAAAAGCTTTAGGACCAAATATTCCCCGGGGGCTGAGTGCCATGACTGTGTCTTGCCCGTATTTGATGCAGGGTCTTGAGTTCAGGGAGGGGCTGCCTAGATCTGGGCACTGGGCAAGACCCGGTTAAGCAGTTAAGAACCCTTACGAGGTCAGGCCCAGTAGCATTCACCAAATTAATTAAAGTTTTAAGTTTAAAAAGGAATTGCATTCTTCAGAGCAGCCACGTTTCTTTCTGCAGTAAACTCGCATTGCCCCCTTTATCCACAGGGGATAAGAAGAGAAAAGGTAATCCCTTGGCTGTCAGGAAATCAAGCAAACCCTTCAACGACCCCGCGATCAGTGAGGACATCTCCTCTGCTGAAGGTCCAGAGCACCTTCCCCAGACGTCGCTCGGGGCCCCAACCCTGTGAACCACAGCGTCACCACGCAGCGTTGCCTGAACACCCTCCTCCTGCCCCGACTGCTGGGAGGCAGAGCAGGGATCCTGCCAGATTGCCTTCTGCACGGAGAAATGCCATTTTAAGAGAGCTTTCTGGCTCGTTTTGCTCTCTGAGCTATTTGGTTTGCCTGTGAGCTCCTTCCTCCCCTCGCAAGGCTGAGGCACCATTGATCTCGAAGCCGCGGCAGCGGCCCCGCAGAGCCCGCCTGTCACCCACATCCTGTTTTTGATCGTGGCCGTGAACGTGTCATGTTGTCGTCTTGTAGCAACCAAAGCATGCTCTCGCCACCGCTGGAAGAGCATCATTTATTTAGTCTTTCTTAAGGCCTTTCTTAAGCTTGTTGGGTGTCCAGGCTCGTTCAGCCTTTCCACACTAAAAGCAAGCACGTATCCACCAAGGTATGTCAGATTAACTTTCCATACCAAAAGGAATCACTGCTTTAGGCCATAAAGCTGCACTAATTTCCACCAGAGACACAGCCTTAGGGACTAGAGCTCGTACAGCGTTTTAAATAACTTTGTTCCCGTCTATAAAACAAGGCGGAGGATGTAGGCTGTGGCCAAGGCACCCTGTCCAGCCCCACCTCTGCCGCTGGGTCTCTATAAACCAGCTGCAACAAAGGCAAAAGGAGACTTTAATTCAGGAGCTGTAGGGGGAAAAGCGAAGCAGGCCCCAGTCAGGCTGACGCATTTTTATCGGTTTCTGGAGACCAGTCAGCCCACGCTCTCCAAGGCAAAGAGCTCTGGCCTGGCTTCGGGCGTGCACTGATTTTCACCCAAGTGAAAGAGTCCGTAGCACCGGCGGGCAAAGCTTCAACCCTCCGGTCAGACACGTCGGGCTAGGAATATTTTGCCTTCCGACACAAATGCATGCAACAGTCGTGGGTCCAAATACTCCTTGGCCGGCAGAGAGAGGCGTGCTCCCGCTCCCGAGGAGCAAGGCACCCACAGCCCCGTGCAGCAACGCGCCAGGCTTAGAGCGGCTGGAAACGTCCCCCTGTTTCTGCAAGCGGGGAGGTGCTGGACACGGCTCTTCCCTCGGCTGTTGGTCTGGCACCTGGAGCCACGTGTCCTAGCGGCAGCAGGTGACTGAGTTTGAGGTCCCTTCCCGAGTGCTGGAGCCGTTTGTTCTCGCTGAGGCACTACAACAGCCTTCACCAGATGTTCTGGTTATTGTGCCCACAGCTGCTTTCGGACACCTACGTATCTGCCTTTAACTGCACCGTTTGTCCAAATAGAAATAACCTCTACTTTTTTTTCTCCTTTCAGCTGGCGTTATTGGCAAAGACAAGTAAAACTCTATCTTGAGACAGCAAATCCCAGGCAAAAAACCTGATGTCTAGCAATGAGCTCCAGAGCCCAGACCAGCACTGCAGTGCCCCAGCCTGGGCTGTCGGATGGGCTTTGGATCCATGCAGGTGTCGGACCAAAGCCCCGCTCCGGGCCCAGGGGCTGGGGGATGAACCGACGGCAGAGGGGCTCACGGGCTGAACTGCAGGGGTTTGGTTCAGCAGCGCGGACAGAACGTCGTTCCCGCATGTAAAACCCTCGTGAGCTGCTCTCCTGGTCGCCCTCCAGCTCTCCCGGAGACTTGCCATGCTACCGTCTACTTAATCCTTTTAAGAGAAATTACAGACGCCGGTACAGATTCTGCTGGCTTAGAAACATTCATTAATTAGAGAAGTATTGGGAACGGGTTGTTTTTATTTGAGGTTCATCTCGGAGGAAAGCTATTGGGTTTAGCCTGAAGTTTCTGAAAAGACCAGGAAATCCTGCCACAGCGGTACCTGACTGGTAAACAACCGCATGGTCTGCTCGGTCAAAAGACGAATGAGTCACACAAGGTATTTAAATTATATTTAAAATTCTTCCAATTGTATTTGAAAAACATAATTAGGTTGCTTGGGCTGAACAAACAGCCTATTTCCGTGTTGCCTGAGAGGGAAATAAAATTTCTCTTTTTCTTCACATCTATGCCCATATTTATTAAATCACTTCATATAAGCTATCAAGTTAATCTTACCGCCTGAAGCCTCTGCTCCTGAAGAAATGTGAACAGCTAATGACCGTCCTGTCGACAAGCAGTGGGAACACCAGCCCAAGGGGCATCTCCTGCAGCCCCGGGACCGCAGAGGGACCAGGTCCCAGGCACAGCCCTCCGAGGAGGTCCCCAGAGTGTGACCTGTCCCTGCCACTGCATCCAGGTGCAGAGCAATCCTGCTCGTCCCTGCAAGACAATCCTCTGCCTTTACTTCTCTCGCCTGAAAGAGGTCGCATCAATCTGAGCCATATGGTTACATCATTGTAAGCGGACGAGTATTTTCTCAAACCTGGTAAAATTCCAGCCGGGCGACTTGAGTGCCGTGCCCTCCGGGCGCGCGGTGAGAGCCCGGCACCCCAGTGACTCTTGCCGAGCTGACACCGTGCGGAAAATGCCGTTTCTAGCAAGGCTGGCAGGCACCGCGGAGAAGAGCACCGCAGCTTCGGCAGCGCGCCGCAGAGCTGGGCCGGGAAGCAGGAGACGCGCAGAGACCCGCCACCCTTTGCTGGCTCCCCGCTGCCCACCGCCCGCACCCTCCCCGTGGCAGCCGCTGCCACCGGCCCCTTGCCTCCCTCCCAAACCACGCAGACCTGCGCTCCTCACCCCTTTTCCCTGGGGAGGGCTCCCTCGACGGGGGCTGCCAGCCTGCTTGCACCTCTGCCCAGCGGTGCTGGTGCTCTCCACTGCTCCGCCTGTGTTTGACACAGGAGCCCACGCGGGTGCACGGTGACCACTGCACCCTGCTCCGGACACGCGGAGCTGCTGAGGGCAGCGAGCGCACGGACACCACCGGCTTCCCGTGCACTGGCACAGCAGAAGAGCCCAGGGCTGCGTGCGTGCTCAGGAGGGTCCTTTCTGCTCCAGATCCCCTGGAACGGGACAGGTTTGGCAGGACATGGGATATCAGCTACTGGCAGAGATTGCGGCTGGTCAGATCACGACTGATAAACCAGGCTATTGCAGGGTTTATACAACGGCTGCTAAGAGATGCGAAAGTGATGGCAGCTGGCGTTTACTTTGTAAATCTGTCTATCGATGCTGTCAGCACGGCTGACCAGGGGAACCGATCCCTGCTTCGGAGACTGGGAAGCGGATTGTGGAGTCCACCCTTTCTTTTTCTGACACGTGTATCGAGCGTGCACGTCCTCGAGCAGCAGCAGCATCTCAGGGCAATGGCCTTGCACAGGCAGTGGGAGCCGGCACGGGCCGCCCCGCAGTGGGACGGCCGGCACGGGTCCTGACGGCCACGCACGTGCCAGGGGAGTTGGCAAGCGTGCTCCTGGCCTGCTCCAGCACACCCACGTAAATCACCCGCCACAAACCCTGGGCAAATCTCTGCCCTTCGCTTCAAAACGTTCCTGCCCAGGTCTCTCTCTATCGTACGCTCTGGGCTCCATCCTCTTTCTAATGGGACTCTGTCACTGGATTTAGTAGAAGCCCTTGCTTTATTGAAGACCTTTGGAAGACTATGACTTCGGTAACAGGAAATAAATAGCTATCAATTTTGCATTCAATTAAAAACTGTTATTAACACTAACGTATGCTGAGGAAGTTCCGCAAAGGTTCTTCAGGTTTCAGAGTTAGTCATTTTTCACATTAATGAAGAGGTCCACAGTGTGCTCTGATTAAAAATTAAAATAATTAAAAACCCCAGAGCTTTTTAAATATCATCAGTGCTGTTGTCCGGAGGACTGCCATGCCGTGCCACCGCGCTTCACCGCCTGCCTGCTTCCGGGCGAGCTGCTGCCCTCGGTCCCGGCCACGCAGCAGTCCCACGTGCAGAGCCCCCGACATCAAGGATGACACGTGCGATGTCAGACCCGGCTTTCTTCCTCTTCCACTGCCCGGTGAAGGCCTGGAATGAATTTCGAAAGATGCTTTCGGACACTGGATCTCCGGCTTTTCCGCGGGAGAGTCCCAAAACTACTGGTGCAGCTGCTCCCCTCCCAGAGCGGGGACATGGACCCGCTGCTGGCCAGGCTGATGCTGCGGTTCCTCCGCAGAGAGGACCTCCTGGCAGTGCCGTCCCCGTCCCTGGGGAAGAAGCAGTCGTCATCCATGCTCGACTGGCGGCTCAGGCTCTCTGCAGCCGAATCCTCGAAGGTGCCGCTCTGGTAGGAGCTGTCCTCGCTGTCCACGGTCATCGAGCTCAGCCAGCTGCGGGAGCTGCTCTCGCTGGAGAAGCGAGGCTTCGTCGGAAAGAGGGGTCCTGGCGTGCTGCAGCCACCACGCAAGCTGGGCTCTTCCAGCTCCAGCGCGCCCAGCAGAGCGTTGTCGTTCACCTCCCCTGGAAGAGAAGCCAAAGAGAAGCGTCATTTACCGGCGTCTGCCCCAGGCCGGAGAGCGGGACGCCTGTGCCACGGTGGCACAGGGAGACGTCGTGCCCAGCATCTCAGCGCGGGGAGCAGCCCCTTTCCCTCGTGGGAAGCTGTTTCCCAGCTGTGGGGTGCTCCCTGCCCCTGCCTTCCCCCATGTGCAGCATCAAAGCTGCTCCCCAGGCAAGCCATAAAAAACCCAAACAAACAACACTCTCCCCTGATAAGGCTGAAATAAGAATGGGAAAAAAACTTTGCAACCCGCATCAACTCCTTTCCTAGAACTCATGCAAAAGAGCCTTTGGTCTCTGCATTAGTCAAGCACCATCCAAATTCACTACTCCCGGAAAAAAAGCCTTCCCAGGGCCAGCCCCATGCCTTCATTAACAGGGGAAAAAGAAAGCAAATGAAAATCAGATTAAAAATTGCTTTTTACTGATCAGACAGCGTTTCTGCAGAAGGACTCAGCAGCGCTGCGGTTTCCTACCCGGAAACGAGGACGTACCGTGCAGCAAGCGCTGTTCCTGTAAGAGCAGAGAGCGCAACTCCACCCATTTCTGCTGCAGGGTTTGCTGTGGAGGAGAAAGAGGGCTCTGTCATACACTTTCGCAGAAGCATAAAACACTTGTAAAGAAAGTACAGGTCACCTACAGGAAGCACTTGTATGTCCCTCTTTTCACTGAGACAATTTTCCCAGAGTTCAGCAAATTTCTTCCAGAAAGCACAAGCCCACTCACGTCCTGGGTGCTTCGGCTGAGGCACTGTGCACGTCTGAGTCGAAAGGAAGAAGCCTGAAACCTGGAGAGCATGCTGCTCGTCTTCAGCCAGCAATGGAGAGCATGCTGCTCGTCTTCTTCAGCCAGCAACGGTGACAGCAGGCCCCCCAGCAGCCCGCAGGCTGCCCTCCTCCAGCCCCCCGCAGCTCTGGAGCCCACCAGCTGGGAACGGGCACCCCGCTCCTCGTTCCTGGGTCCGGCAGTGCGGCGCAGGCTTGGCACAGCCGACCATCCCTGACCCCGTGTTAAGACGCACCACCCTGTGCATCCTTACAGCCTCTCAGTGCTGCGTGCCATCCAACGCTGAGCAACATTTCTCCTTCCCTCTGTTGCAGGTCAGCTTTTGGTGTAAAAATAAACTATTGCATAGTTGATTAATGTCCTGGTTTCGGCTGGGATATAGTTAATTTCCTTCCCAGTAGCTGCTATAGTGCTGTGTTCTGGATTTAGGATGAGAATAATGTGATACCACACTGATGGTTTAGTTGTTGCTGAGCAGTGCTGACACTGGTCAAGGGCTTTTCAGCTTCCCCTGCTCTGCCGGGCGCACAAGGAGCTGGGAGGGGGCACAGCCAGGACAGCTGCCCCCCACTGCCCAAAGGGCTATTCCATACCATATGGTGTCATGCTCAGCATAGAAACTGGGGGGAGCTGGCCGGGGGGCAACGATCGCTGCTTGGGGAGGGGCTGGGCTGCAGTCAGTGGGTGGTGAGGGGTTGGATCACTCGTTTTTTTCCTGGGTTTTGTTCCTCTTGCTCTCTTGTTGCTTTCCTTTTCATTACTATTTCTCTCACACACACACACCGCCCTTCCCCACCCCCCCCAATTATTAAACTGTCTTTATCTCAACCCACGAGTTTTCTTACTTTTGCTCTTCCAATTCTCTCCCCCATCCCACCAGGGGGGAGGATGAGCGAGCGGCTGTGTGCTGCTTGGTTGCCAACTGGGGCTAAACCACAACAATTAAAAAAAAAAAAAAATACCCAGGAGGTGAGCCTCTGCGTGAGCCCGGTGCACCTCAGACACGCAGCCGATGGGCTGGCAAATCTCGTCTTGTACACCCAAACCGACCAGACTAAGCTTGCATGGGCAATCCTGTTACTGCGTTCACATTTTTTTGTCTTTTCCAGATTTCAGAAAAATCAATCACAAAATGAAAACCGCGGCCCGGCTGCAGGGTGGCGAGGCACCAGGATGCCCTGTGAGCAGCACCCGCACGGCAAGCGGCCAGCACCCCGCAGAGGCCGGGCAGCCCCCAGCAGCAGGAGGGGGGGCGGCACGGAGGCTCTTCCCGGGGCTCCCTCAGTGTTCGGAGCAGGAGTGATTTACAAGGGCACCGGGAAACAAGCCTTTCCCCAGCTGCTCTGCTCGTGGGGTCACTTCCTAGCGGATTTGGACATGATCTGGCCGAGCGCTGGTGCATCGGCTGGGCAGCCTTCGCCAAATCGGAGATACGGCGTGGCTCCAGCTTCCCCCCAAGCGCCGTTCCTACAACGCTAAAACAGGCTCACCTGCAAAACGGGAGCAATGACAGCTTTTAAGGAGAACTAGTCCAGAGAAGTCTGCTCTTACAATCTCTACACAATGTTGAATAAAGTAGTTTTTAGAAGTCTGTAATTAATTCAACTAAACCTAGGAAATTGCATGCAAGAGATGCTGGGGCGTTGCCCAAAGGTTTTCCCCATCCGGACCCAACTGGAAGAGCTACCACCTCCTAGTCCTGGTTTCTCCCATCTCATTAAACTGTCATAGCGGCGGGACTGTCAGAATAACTGATGCACGGAGCGGGTATCTGTTGGCAGCGGGATGCCCGTTCCACCGGCACGGCGGTGGGCGCAGAGGGGTGCGCGTCCCAGCTGCGGTGCCTTGCATGGGCTGCCCTGCTCGCTGCTGCATCCCGAGGGCAACGTGTGACTGCACGTCCAAACCTGTGATGCTTAGCGTTCACGGGCCCATCCCCGTCTCGCTGCGGTTTGCAGCAACCGAGCACACCCTTCAGCATGGCATCGGAGACAGTTATAAACAGAATTAGGTTCTTTCCACTGCAGCCACACTGTGTGAGAGCACAGGGCCAGGCACACACCCATGTTTTACTCTGTACCGATGCTTGTTGCAGAGGTTTGGCACTTCTGGGAAACAGCTGTTATCTAAAAACTCCCCTCCTGAAACAGAACCTTTCACAGCAGATTTGGAGATTTTGGCATTATAATTTCCCTGTAAAGGGGGGGGGGGGGGGGGGGCATGGAATGGCCCATTTCTGGTGACTTTAGCAGTTATTTCATCCAGATTTCTAAGGGACCAGGCTGAATGGCTTGCCATGGAGCACTGACCATGGCCAGGATGGAAGCATCCTGCTGCTGCATTCTCATTGACACAGCGATGAACTCTCTGGCTCTGGGGTCTGGCTCGTTGCTCACCGTGTCTGGACTAGCCGTCCAGCTGGGCGGCCTCACCATCCCCAACCGCCGCCCCGGCTCCCGCCAGCCTCGGGCACCGGGGACGCGGCTACGTGCAGCTCCACGCAATCCGGTCTCCCGACGCCTCCCAGCCTGCCGGCCCACGCCGGCTGCGCAGGGGTCGGTCCCAGCCCCAGCCCCGCAGGGAGCACCAGCGCTGCCTCCGGGCTCGGCTCTCTCGGCTGCTCCCACCACCCGCGAGCCAAGAGCCCCCACCGCCCGTCGGTCAGTTTTACCTCCTTCGGAGAGAAAATAACAGCCGGCTGGGGGGAGCAATGCCTAAAACCGTCCCAGCTATTCCCAAAAGCATCCTCCATAGCCCCCGTCAGGGTAACGAGCCTTGGAGGGGAAATGGAGCTCCTGGAGGTCTCCCCTGGTCCCCTCACCCGTGCCCACCTTCTAGGCTGCAGTGACAGTGACCAAGATATGGCCCGTACAGCCAGGCTCGGCACGTGGCACCCCCCGCAGCCGCAGCCCAGCGGAGGTAGGGAGGGGACACCTCCTGTCCCCATCCTCCAGCCCCCACAGCTACCGTTTACATCGTCTACTGCATCAAATGTAGCAAATTACAACGCCCTGTGCTGTACTCTCATAAATGCAACGCAAACCAAATTACATAAACATTGCTTTAAACACGCTAAATACTAAACATGAAATCACCCCCGTGGCAGGACTTGTATTTTATAGGCAATGGCACATATGGCAAACCCTGTCCCTGCTGCTCAGCTCTGGCAAGCCTAATGCATTTGGCATGAGGTTTATTCTAGCCAGATTAATTTTTAATGAACTTTTTAAAGTACCGTACTCCTGTGCGGAGGGTTTTGGCATAGAGTTGCCATAAGGAAAAACCCTTCACTCAGGTCGACCGAGTCCCGGCTTTGGAAAGCCCTGGCCCTTGCGGCGCCGGTGGCACTGCGGCTGCAGCGGGGCGAGCGGAGAGGCACGCCGGGGCGCCGGCACCCAAAAACTTGCTGTGAGCCCGGCTGCTCGGACTGGGCTTCTACAAGTCAGAGGTGCCATCAGCGTGCTATCCCTAATGATCCTGAGCTCTGCTTGTGAAAGCCTGCCTTCCGCTTTTGCTAAATACAGAGTACATTGAAATACGCTGTTCTGTTGTTACAGGGGAGGATTGCCTACCAGCTGGGCACAGCTGAGACACAGGCAGAAATGGAAATATTTAGAGAGTTACAGAAATTATTGTGGGGGAAGATATTACCAAAAAAATATACAGAAAATATTACAGGGACCGCAGCGGGGGGGCTGGCAGCGGGGGACACACGGGTGTCTGCCCCCTGCCAGGACACCCAGGCCCACGGACACCCACCTACCCCCATTAGCAATAGCTCCACAACAGCCTTCTGCGTTCAGCAACGCATTGACTAACGAATTATGTTACCTTCAGTAACTGCAGCTTGTCCTCGAGCTCCATTTTCCGCAGAAACATGGCCCCGTTGACAGTCTCCAATCTGTGAAGAACGGGCGACGTTGGCACCAAAGCGGAGAGCAGCGCCGAGCGCTGGCAGGGCTGCCGGAGCCCGCACAGCAGCTCACGGCAGCTCACGGCAGCTCACGGCAGCGCGTGGTGCCGCGGGTCCTCGGGGAGCGGCGGGGAGCACCCCGCCCCACAGACCCTCTCATCCATGGCTGTCTTCAGCAGCGGCGGTGCTGTGCAAGACACGCAAACACGTGGCAGGGGCAGGAGAAAAGGGACTGGGGAGGCAACACCGGGGCACCTTCCCAGAGCTCCTCTCTCCCCCTTGAACCCTCGCCGGCCATAAGAGCGCGGCTCTGCGCAACCAAATGCACGGGGATTTCTGCCTCTGGACAGCACAGGACTGCCGGGTAGCACAAGAAGCTTCCTTGGCTTCCAGCAGGAGAGACTATTAAGCTAAAAACCATTTGAAGGAAGGACGCCTACCTTAAATAGTTCCCTGAAGACTTTATCAAGTCTACTATTTGCTTGTGACTAAAACCATCAGTGTTCATGCCGTTGATGCTGGCGAGGATATCGCCTGTTAGAGATACACAGAGGCGAAAATTAGCATCTGCAGCACATGCACACCTTCCACATGCTCTACCATAAAAGTCATTGGGAGAAAAGCAAGATAAGGCCACCCACAGCAGGAAAAAAGCATGAATAGTTACCAGTCTGAAGGCCTGAAAGATGGGCGGGACTTTCTTCTTGAATTTTGCAGACGTAAGTGCATACCTCCAGGGAGTAATCACTTTGGTGTGGAAATCTAATAGTCTGTCAATACCAAAGTGACAGTGTTACCCATATTAAAGCCATGAAAAAAATTTAAAAATTGATAGTTTTTTTACACATTTGTTAAATGAGAAGGCTGTGATGAGCAGGGTATATTATCATGCAAGTGAGAACACCAAAATGTTATAACCTAATGATTAGAAGTTGCATTCTTGTGACAGAGAACAGCAGACACCTGACAGATGCCTGTACGTTGTTTTTGCAAAAAACTAGTTTTAAAGCAAGTTGGTGAATCATTATCAAAAAGCCAGTAACTTCAGTCAAGAACATCTGTTATCTGGGATGCGGATGGCTTGCTGGAAGGATATTTCATGCTCCCAGCCTCAGCGTGGCAGGGAGTGGCTCAGGCTTTTCAGCTGATTGACTCCTACCCGCTGCGAATGCCGCGTGGAGTCAGCTGGTGCTGCCAGATTGATCGGTTCGCAACGAGAAGTGAAAAGCAAGAAGAGCTGAACCTGCTTTTGCTCTTTTGGCCTCTTAAACTCATTATCCACACATGTCCCCACACCTCCTCAAAAGTGCTTTTTATTCTTGACTTACACATTTAAATATACATTAAGTAATTCTAAGTATAAATCCATCATGTGATTATCAGTGCTGACATGCATTTAGAAAAATGCAAAAGTAGGCGATGCAACCTGACCAGATCTTGCAGTGACAGGAAATGTCTTCTTGGTTACATGCAAATATCAGTATTTAGCCACATCTTCCTACCAAAATTTAAGACTGAAGCTGAGCTTCTTGAAAACCTGTGACAGCCACATCTAACCCAGATATAAGAAGTCATGTTAGGTTCCCAAATTTCTCAGTCAGCGTGGAACAAGTAGGGATGAAGACTGGGTGAGTTCAGAGCTTATCTGGCCAAAACACACCAATGCAGTGATTTCAGCCCTTAGACCAACAGGGAAACTTTTGGCTAAACAAAGAGCACCAAGCGAAACGTGAGGGTCTTGGAGGACATGCCACTGCAGGTCACACTTGCCTTTGTTTTTTTGACCTGTTTCAGAGTGGTAGGTCTCACCTAACAGCCTGAAAGACTGGGCCAGCTTGAGCGATACCAGCTGGACAAGCAGGGTGGGATTCGTCACACCTAACTGGGGCCATCTGCACAGGGGCGTCTCGACGTCCCTGTCAGAGCCACCGGGAGAGGTGGACATCTCCAGGGTGTGACTGATGGTCCCGAGAGAAGCACTCCAGCCAGGACGGTGGACTTCCCTCTCGTGTACCTTCTTCTCCCCACAGACTGCAGAAGACGGGTGGGCCATGGTTTTGGAGGGGACACCTAGCTTCGGGGTGGCTGCAGTGAGGGGAGAGCTGTGCTACCGGCACGCCTGCTCTGCAAGCACCCAGGCACTCTGGGAGCCGCACAGCGTCCGTCTCGCCCCCAGGCTCTGCTCCGTGAGTGGGACGTGGGAGAAGAAGCAGTAACACGCGAGAAGCTCTGGCGTTCGGCCATCACTGCAGTTCTCACGAGCTCCCTGCAGATGGTAGACCTAGAGTTTCACATCATCTTATTCTGGTTTGCCTAAATTTAACCTGTAGTAATGAAATTACAGCTTCTAAATAATGGCTTATCCTTAGCGTCAGACAGATGCTGCCTTTCCATAGCCCGGACCTTCTAGTGAAGTGCTCACGCTGAATGTACATTCAGGAAGAAAATGTGCCAAGAACAATTATTTTTAATCAGAATGTCACATATAATGAAAATCTGCCCTGACAATTTATATAAAAGCCCAATAATTGACTCAATTATCCTCCTTTCTGAAAGCTCTCCACTGTTCACGAGCTGAACGCTTACCTGCTCATTAGTCACAGAACCAAATTTGAAAAAGTTAAGCTTTTCCTAATACATTAATTTCACTGAAAATACTCTTTTCCCTTTGTGCAGATACAGGCAAGAGCTTTGAAGATGCCCTGCCGCCACAGTAAAAGAAAAAGAGGGGCAACGTGGGACGGTCTCGCGGGCACAAACAGGCTCCTGCCTGCAGGTATGGCCACAACCTGCTGCCCCCAAAATGACATCCATTTATTCCTGGGATTATTTTCTGTTTGTAACCGGTATTTTAGCAGGCCTACTGATGCAAGAGTTACCTTTCTCACAAAAATCTACAGAACAAAAATCTTCCATTAGCAGTTCTCCTGAGAAGATTCTGTTTTTCCTCTTTGATGATTTACTGACTTCTACATCTAACAGAATTTCTTCCTATATGATTTAGCCCCCCCAAAAGTCATGCTTAGCAGTTATTTGTTAAAAAAAAACCCCAATACTGTACATCTACTTAAAAAATACATATGTCTTTATATATATGTTAAAGGAGCTAGTAAAATGCTAGTATAATGTATTTTTTGGAGAGAGAACTTTTTATCTCTCTTTTTTATATTAAAAAATTCTTATATGCAATTCTCCCAAAAAAAATTCACTTACGAAGGTAAGAAGGCATCGCCATTGCTTCATACCTGGGTTTGGATGAGATTTCTCCTACATGCAACACTCTGACTTGTGAGAAGGGCAGAAATTCTCATCTGTGACCTTCGCTATGAAAAAATCCTTGGAAATGTATCCTGTTTCTGTATCATTACTGTAAGCTCTTCAAATTTCACGAGGAACTGACAGATATCTTCCTCTGCTCTATGCTGTCTTAACCTAATTTTGAGGATGGGACACTTAAGAGATTGCACCATATTTTATTTTTAAATTAATCGACTTGTCATTTAAGTCTTACCTGGATTTCAAACCCGAACGTCTCTTTATCTTCTTTTAATATAGCAACGAGGTGTCTGCAGGAAGAGTACACAGAATTCCGTATGAATGCTGGGGTGCCAAGCCTCGTGCACTCTGCATTTCTAACCAAAGCGACCGTGTCCCCAGCATCACCCCTGCCTGTGCTCGCAGGGTATCAGCACGCCTTCCCTCAGGCGTTGCAGCGGTGGTGCCTGCTCTCTCCTTACTCAAACTAGACGTCACAATTTCACCTGCACGTCCCAGGTGTTGGGTTCCACTCTGTGCCTTGCACCCTTACCCCGCTAGGGCTGCTAAACGGGAAGATGCCCAGGACACACGTTGCACGCTGAATAAGTAAATAACGGTGATTATTAGAAGAATATCTTCATACCTTTGCGGCCTGGAGGAGTCGCCCAAGGAGCTGGATCTGGTTAAGGCAAGCTGTAAGCAGAAATGGGAGTGGAAAAGGGTCAGTAGGTTCATGGTTCTTTGGGGCACATGGCTAAAATCAGCAGTTTAGAGAAAAACTAAAACTAGCTGGTGGCATCCCACCGCCAGCTTGCACGAATGCAGCCTCTCCCTCAGTCAGAAGAGAACGTCAACTTTTAGATCAGGAGAAAGAGCAGCTAGGTCCAGCATACAAGACGACTCATCGTCGTGTTCGAAGCCACCTGACGGTGTGTGCAGCCGGGCACAGGCAGCGTCAGCAGCCAACAGCAACGACCTCCTTGGGAAAGGTGCTCCCTCCTGCCCCAGAAGTCTTCCTCCACCCCACGGCTGCTTTCCAAGTGAGTTAGAGTGATTTTACACAGTGACAGGTCTGATATCAACGCCCGTGGAGGACATTTAACTGGCGTTGCTGCAAGACAAATATCAGCTGCGACACGTCCTGGTGTGAAGGATTGCGTTAACCTGCAAGAGGCGGTTGTTGAAGGAATTCATGTTTGTTTTTATTATATTGGAAATTAAGCCCTGGAAAACCGGCTATAGGTCAGCTCTTTCACTTTTCCAAACCTTTTAAATACAAAATTGAGTATTTCCAAAATAAAAAAACCATGGGCACTCTTAGCACATCATAATATTCTTTCAGTTGTTCACCTCCAGAAAACGTCCGGGCATCCTCGCTGGGAGACAGTAATGCTGTACCTGTTCCAACTTTATTAGAAAAAACTGGCCATGTGCCAGCTATCCAGTCTTCCCTACAATAAGTTAAAACTGAGAGCTGAGCTACCGCCAGCCCATATAAAATGAAGCAACACAAGGCTTTTTTTGTGCAGGGGTGATAATTTGACATCTTCACAATTAGCTTTCATAAACTCACAAACACCTACTTCGGAGGGGGAGAGAGGTCTGGAACCAGAAGTAACTTGGCTGGGAGACCCCGGAGCAATACCAGTTGGAAGACCCTGCGGCAGGAAGGTGCCATTTAGGGTGACAGATGTTGCTGTGAAAAAGCCTGAGAACAAGTGGAAAAATTCAGGTTGAATCCCAAGGAAAACCTTCTGACGGCAAAAGTGCTTGGAGCAGGGAACTATTCCCCAAACTGCTGGAGGTGTACTTTCCGAGGACGGTAGAAATGGGAAAGACAAGAGGCATGACTGCTCAAGAAAACCCCTGCATCTGAGAGGGCATCAGAGATGAACGTCCCTCTGGTCCTTGCAATGTCCACAATCCGCTTGTCTTATTTTGCGTAATTAAAAAACCCAACCTGCACAGCAGCCCTGTGTTTTCAAGCAAGAGAGGGAATATTCCTTCTCTGGAGATCGCCTTGCTTTATCGCAGTGCACCGTGGGGAGTAAGGGGCAGCCAGGGCCACGGCTCGGCACGCAGCCACCCTGTGCCACGGGCTGCGGCTGGGCTGCTGCGTCCCCGGGGGCGCAGGTGCTGGTGCTCTTGTGGAAGGACGAGGGGCTGACGGGCACACAGCACCGGGGCATCTCTCCAGCAGTGGGGACCCTTCAGAATGCTAAAACCTTGCGTGAGGCTCCAAGGTTTTGAAGGCCAGGGATTGCCATCATTCCCATTAATGCTGTAACTATTATCTAGGCAGTGCCCAAATCAGGTCTCTGCTATGCCAAGACCGCACCTTTCTTTTGTACCTTTCCCCTAAAACTCCATGGGCATTTATAAACTTAACACCCATCAGAAAAGGCAGAAAGCACACATAAATTAAGGTAACTGCAGACAGTTGTCTCTGCAGTTTCTTGTGGTCGCTGCTCAGCATTTCCGAGCTGATGCATGCATGGTCGTGGCCACGAGCATCCACAATTGCTGCTTCAGGCCAGGGAGACCTGTGCCTGAAGAGCTCTCTGGAAAAAGCCAGGATCTGTGTTAAACATCGATTCCTCCCATAAAAGTGAACCACAAATAAGGAATTACATTATCACAAAAATGTTTGTAGAGTTTGGTCAGTATAACCAAATGTCTCGGGCTTCAGCAGTATAAGATGATGCCGCAGCGTGACACCTACAGAAACACCCCGCTTAGTAAACGTGCACTTACGTGGGGAGAGACGGGCGAGGAGGGCGAGACTGCCCGTGTAATGACGAACCGCACACCGGTGACAGAGCTAATGGCAGGCGTGCACCCGGGCTGCTGGGCCCCTGCCGCACGCCAGCATTAGGCACGGTCCGGGCAGAGCGGTCCTCAGGCCTGACGCCCGTGCCGTAATTCATCTTTAACAGACACAGCCACGTCACAGCCATTACCGCCAGCTTCCCCCCGCGCCGGCAGCAATTGCCACACAAAGGGCTGCTCCATCACAGCCGCGGGAGCTGGATGCCACCCAGCAGCGTTCCCAAGATTAGTCTGGCTCTGGCTTTCCTTTATCTCCCCACACTTGTACAAAGAAAAGGATTAAGCGCGTTGCCACTACTGAACAAAGCAAAGCCTTAAGTGCACAGATATTATGTACCAGTTTTCTGATAATACTTTCAGATTATAATGTGTCTCAAACATTTTCTATTTAGGCTTCTTCAGGCTAGACAAATAGACCGAAGCTGGAATTGCTCAGCTGGCAATTTACAGCAAGAGCAAGAGAGAGTTTTGTGGCAATCCAGTTGCAAACAGCAGAAATGTGCACGACTGTGCTCTTCAGTGCTGGGGGAAAAGCCCAGATGAGAGAGACAGCCCAACCAGCCCCAACAGTTGTAGCAAAATACTCCAAAATCCGGATGGAAATAACTCATGGTAGGTGCTTTCTGTCAGCATTGCAGAACAAAGAACAGCCCAGCCAGCTGAAGTAAATGCAAGTTTAAAGGAACACCCAGCCAGCAGGAGCCTCTTTTGACTCACAGCACGGCTGTAAATGGAGAAGAAACGCAGACGGGGCAGGATCTCGGCTGCAAAAGCCCTTCACGTGCCCGAGCCCCCGCAGGCAGAATGCCTCTCTGCTCGCTCCCCTCAGGAGCTTCCCACGCTGCCGGTGTCGCAAAGATTTCATTGCAATCCCCAAACCGGCTGGGGTGAAGGCGCCCGGTGGCAATCCTGCTAGCACCCTGAAATCAGGAGCCGTGTGGCTCCGCAGGGAAGCCCTGCGGTCGCTTGGGAAACTTGGCCGCTTCCACTCGCACCTGCAAACTCTCCTGAAAGGAGCCGTCAGCCTCCCGGCGCACAGGAGCCACCCCGTACCTGCTTGCGCCCGCGGGGCAGCGTCCCCACCGTGCTGGCCAGGTGCTGGATCCTCCTGCTGTCCATCGGCAGAGCCTGATCCCCCCCGACAGCGCAGGTGGGGCTGGCACCGAAGCCTACGAAGTTGGCGTTATGGTTCTGCTGAATGAGCCGTCTTAGAGCCATGTCGGCGGAAGGGCATTTAAAACAGCATTGCTAAACGCTGCAGCATGGCTGAGGAAACTAAAATATGCTCACCCCTCCAAGCGATCAAAAAGTACAAGACCGGAAAGCCGCCCACGTGACCTGTGGTTTAGGTGCACGTTACATAAATCTCTTCTAGCAGATCACCAGGGCACTCAGTATGCGTTGTGCTCATAGGAGAGTTAAGAATTAGGCTTGACAATTAAAGAAATCTGCTTAATTTTTCCATTCCTGCACACAACAATTCTCACCGAACAGCTTCTTCTCTCTGCAGTGATTTGTCCTTACAGCACTACTTGCTTCAGACACTTGCCTGAATTCAACCTGTGCATTCTCTCACTTGCTTGGCATCCCTTGTGTTGCTCAAATTACCTTTTGGCAAAGATGGGAAAATAATGCTTTCCCTGGATAACGGTGTCAGTGCATGGCTTCCCAGCCACAGGGAGGAAAGCAAGAACTGAAGGCCACAGTCTGAGAGTAGGAGCTGAAAACATCGCAGAGCAAGAGCAGCGCAATGCCCTCAGCAGAGCGTTTGCATTTCGGTCGGGAGCAATGCTTGCCCAGCAAAGCAGGTCTGGGAGCAAACAGCAATGTCAATGCAGGGCCTGAAGGAAGGGACACGAGGGGCTGCCCCAGCAGGGCCGGGGCAGGCACAGTGCCAGGGAGAGCCTTGGCCAAGCGCCATCCTTGCACCCTTCCCGGCTGGCCGGGGCCGGAGGATGACGGCGGGGGCTGCAGGCAGGTGGACAGGAAGGCAGCCACGCTGTGCCCGGCCGGGTGCCACACACTGAGCCCACCCGGCCGGGCAGGTGGGGTGGTCGCGATTGCCAGCAACCCCTCAGGTGCCCTGTGGACCCTCCCAAGGCGCCAGCTTTGCACAGCCGCCCGACACACTGCACCGGCAGCCAGGGTCCCTCCAGGGGAGCCGAGGCTTCGGTCCGCCCCGGACCAGTGCCAGCCCAACCAGGATCTCGCCCCGGTCTGCACTAGCCAGAGCATGGACTGACCCCTGCAGCCAACTGTTGCTCTAAAATCAAGTTTTACAGGAGGTTCCCCTCTTCCAAAGGATTTTGTCCCGGCAGCAAACAAATTTGGGAGGGTTCACGACACTGGGAATTTGGGGCTGGTTTGTTTTTTCACTCCAGTTAGCATCTGACCTGTTGTTCAGTTCAGCATGGCGTTTAATACCCGTTAGGTTTTGATAACCCCTAGCAGATTACCAGCTCCTGGATTTCACGGAGAAGCAGGGGGAGCAGCCCCGAGCGTGGGTGGGCAGCGGGGCTGCCTGTCCCCGCTCCCCCTCGGCCGCAGGTAAGCAGTGCGAAAGCAGAACCAGCGAGCCGCGGGCGAGCCCTCGGGCAGTGCTGCTTGCCAGTTCTGGTAGCCTCAGCCCCTGGCCCTGGCAAGTCCCAAATGTGCGGGGGCCGGGAGCCACCCCTGCTGCCGCACAGCTCTGCAGCCGATGGCCAGAGCCCTGTGTCCCCGGCCAGCCGGCGCTGCCAGCCACCGGTGGCCAGGAGCAGCTGCTGGCAAGGCTGGACATCCCAATGGGGCTTGTCTGAAACACGCTCATTTCCAGTGGAGACAGCTGGACAAATACCGGGGACAATAATGTTACGAAGGGACCAGAGTTCGTCACAATTAACCCTAGCCGGCATTTGAACCTTCACGGGGGAAAAGCAGGGCTATCGCTCTCAAAACAGAGAAGTAATAAAAATTTACAAGTTACGTTCCTTTTTCTCAGTAGAGACGCCTTAGGCACCTTTACAAAGTGTTGCTACACGTGCCTTGGACACCCGGCTCCGAGAGAAAGGCGGCAGAGGTGCAGGCAGCGGTGGGCGCGGGCAGGGGCGGCGGGGGCAGCCAGCGCTGCAGGGCGCAGCACGGCGCGGCGGCATGAGGCTGTTAGCCTTTGTCTCTGCTGACCTCGTGGAAGCTCAGTGCAGTCTGGTATGTGCTGGCACAACAGTTTAATTCAGAGGTGCATGCCTTCGATAATGGCTCTGCCTCTATAAATGGTGGTGCAGGAGGCGCGGGGATGGGTGTCCGGCTGTGGCCAAGAGCACCCACCCACAGAAAAGGCAACAGCTTTTAAGTAAGGGATTGCAAAAGAAGCAGAGTAAGTTTTTTCAATTAGTATAATTTAAAAAAGAAACCTGTGTCTCCTCTTACGCTGGAAATAAGCCTGGTTTTGGACTGCAGAGTACTACAGATCATGTCACGATCTCAGCAGAGACTCAGGGTAAGTAAAACCGTGAGCATGGTGGGATGGGCCATTCACCTAACAGATAAGTAAAATTTAACTCCTAGCACAGGTTTTTTTTTTTCTGTTTGCTTTTTTTGCATGGCTGATTTTCTTTTCCTCCCACTTGCCCAGCCCCTCTCTGCACCAGCTCACCAGGGAGAAGCTGCCTTCCCTCTCGCTCCTCGCACTGCCAGCCAGCGCAAGTCCGGTGACGGCACCGGCACAGGAGAGCCACCAGCTGCTCCTCCCACAGCGCCAGGAACCACGTCCGTCCATCCGTCCGTCCGTCCCCCGTCCTTCCAGGTGCTCTGCCATACCCCAAAGGACAACTGGGAGAACACGTTTCCACATGTATTTCAATGTACCTGGATTGGTTGTTTGGTAAAGTTCTCACTCGCTTTTTTTAAAATCTTGTGACACCTCATCTTGCCATCAAGAAAAATTACCAATAATTTTAGGAGCAAAGCAAAATATTCCATAAGAACAATAGCAAACAGGACACTATGTGCTACTGAAAAATACTGTATCACCTCAGAAACAGTCAGTGCTGGAGAGGAAACCTGAAGTGACTTGGAGAAGGTGCGGAGTCGCCCACATTTGCATGCCCCGGCAGAGTACTCTGCCTTCACCATCACCTTCACCAGTCCGCCCTGGCAGGGCTTGCAAGTCCTGGGGGTCAGAAAACCAGGCAGGGCAGGCTGTCCAGAGAAGGGAGGCGAAACGGAGGGAGAAGCAAGTGCCAGAGTGGAAACGAGATGGGAACAAGCAAGCCTGGAAAATGCCTTCCCTTGCAAAGCAGGCGGATAGCTATGCCCCGTGCAGGATGATTTTTCCATCTGATGAGAATTACAGAATTTTTCCCACATTGTTGTCATCTCACAAACAATTTTTAAAAAAAATGTAAATCACAAATTTTCACCCAAAAGGTTTTTTCACAGAATTGGGCTGGCAGCAACCACCACTGGCGCGCTGCCGGGGGACCCCGTCCAGGTGCGGTTTCACCGCTGCTGGGGAGACTGACCACCCGCCGCCCAAAGCAGCCAAAGTATGGACCCAGAGGCTTCCCGCCAGACCTGCATCTGCATGAAGCACCCGACTGCATGAAAACATACTTCATTCAGGTTTTTGGCACGTGAGGAGGTTTCTATCAGAGTCTCAGTCAAGCCATCCTAGTCCTAAGCCATAACCGGTGTGTGATTATAAACCCCAAAACAATGGCCCAGTGTGAGAGAAGCAGAAACAGGAACAATCTTAGTGCCTGTACAGACTACCATCTGTTCTAACTCACTCATTACTTCAGTAAAGTTCATTTTAAGTAGTATTTAAGTAATGTTAGTTTATTTCAGATCTACGAACTCCATTGGTAAATGGCATTCACTGATCAGCCTGATCCGCAGAATGAAGCCGCTACGCTCCAAGGCCCCAGACGACAAGAAAAGAGGCAAGCGGGGTGCCGGCGTCGGCTGCACTCGGAGCTGCGGGCGGCCGGCCCCAGCCCTGCGCCTCGCCTTCCCGGGTCGCCCGCGCGGCTGCTTCCGCTGAATGGCCGCACGTCTCCTGGCTTTAGAAGTGGGGTTTTCTGTCAACCCAGAAAGAGGAGAAGGCTGGCACACCGACACTGCTGCTTCCTGACTCCCAACTTCCAGTCTGACAAACGCCAGATAAACCCAGATTTTGTGGAGATATTGGTGATACAGCAGGCAGGAAAACGGTATTTTCCACTTTTGAAGAGTATTGGCAATGCTTTGGGCTATAACAGTGAAAGGGATTTTGGTATTACCCTTATTTCATAGCAGTGCTGATGCCTCGCCATGAACGCCCTGTGACTCCCCCGGGGCTGAGCCTTCATACGCTGTGGAGTGTTTGTTAAAGGACGTTGCCTGCCTGTGTCCTCCTGGGGACCTTGAGAAACATCGTTTCCTTCTTCAGACAAAGGCTGGGTTAGCGTTAGTATATATTATTTAGTATAACCAATTTTAAAAATGGCCACTGAAACATTTTTATATTTGGCAGATATCTGCAATGAAAAAAATAATATATTCTGGCCCAAGCTCAAACTATTTCAGTCTGTAAGTGCTATCAGCGCCACAGAAGTTCACGTTTCCAGTTCACGTTCCCTCTTCACACTAAACCGCTGCTGCTGTCACGCCCCACGCCCGCGCCCCTGTCCCCTGCCCTCCTGGCCGGCTCGGCGGGCGTTTGCTGGAGCGGAGGAACCCCGGTGCCAGGAGAACAGCAGCACAGGGCCCCCCACTCCAGGGATCTGCTCACGCCCCTGGGCTGCTGAAGTGTTGGTACGTTCCCATCTTAAATGTTCATCCCTCAGAAAGCCAGCATCTTGCAACAGAAATACCATGTCAGAAAACATCTGGTCCGCACAGCTGGAGGACGGTTTGTGGCTGGCGTGTGATGGGTCCCTGCAGTCCCCGTGCCTCTCCTGGCAGACAGACGGGGACAGATACGTGTTTCATGTCACAGCAGCACAACGGGGACGGGTTTAGATGTCTGTCCTTCACCTCCAAGAAGGGGAGTGAGCGTTCGGACAGATCCAGGGGGAACCCCTCTGGGTTAGGGGGTGGCACTGACCCTGCTCACAGTTTATGTCTCTCTCACCTCCTCCGTGGTGCTCGTTCAGAAAAAAAATGTTTAAAAAGCAATGATGTACGGCAGGGGGGAAGCTCTCTCCTTTTTCCTGAGACAAGTAAGCTGTATCTCAGGGATGGCATCTGCTTACTTGCTAAAGCACACTGAGTAATGCGGGGACCACAGTGACTCAAAGCCTCTTCCCCTTTTCCTGCTCACAGTCACCCTGCTAAGTGCCTTTGAAAACAAACAAAGTGCATTTCACTTCCTCAGGCAACCCTCTTTACGTTTCTGAAACCCAGTGACTCATCTCCAAACAAACTGAGAGGAGAAACAAATAAAATCTCTCATCAGAGCAAACAGCGGGACCTTGGTCCGAGTCAGACCCTGCTGCCCACGGTGGCCGCTCACGCACGTCTGGGGAGATCGCAAAGGACGCTCGGCACCAGCCTCCTCCCGGCACGGCGCTGGCTCTGCCGCCAGGCCCAGAGCGATGGGCAGCCTCGTGTCCTCTCCAGGAGCAGGCGCGAGTCCCGGGACGGTGCGGCAGAGATGTTGTTGGCAAACGCCTGGAGAGGCAGAGCGGGAGCGCGCATAAACGCTGCTCTTGGGGCTGCCCACCACCGATGCAGGACCTCTGCAGCTCTTCAGCTGAATCCAGCTCAGCGCTGAAGTCCCAAGCAAAGGACACGCAGCCACATACAGGTGCCAAGCAGCACTGTCAGATAACGTTTATCTTGCACTTTAAACCTCTCTAACACGCTGTTACTGTTGGAGGACTAGCGATATGGTGCTAGGAACACGCTGTCCTTTCATCCCTCCGGTCCCCTCCAACGTGCCCACGGTGCTGACGCGTTCTGGGCAGATGCCCAGCACTGGTCCCTCCATGCTGACGGCCATCGGCCCAGGGAGTGCTGACGGGAAAGGGAAGAGCGGAGAAAACACACTGCCGGGGCCCTCCTTTTCTCCTACCAGTTTCTGTGGAGGGAAAGCAGAAAATCCTCATCTTCCATCCTCAGACCCCAGCGAGCTGCTCCTTTGCTCCTCCATGGGGGTCTAGCCCTTGGTCGATCCCCATCTCTGCCCCTCCAGTCCCAGAGCTCCCCATCTCTTTACAGGCACCCCAGTTCCCAAAAGTATCTTCAGCGCTGGTGTCCACAGAGGGCATCCCCACCACACACCAGGGCGGGTCCCGGCCTCTCCGGCACTTCCCAGGAGCCGTGCTGGTCCAGAATGGAGCTCGGGCACTGCTGGCACTGCCGGCTCCGCTCATCCCCCCCGCCCTGCAACGGCTCCAACGCATGCCCTCAGCCCTGGATTCAGGGCACAGCACCATCCTGAAGGACCACAACACTGAGACCTGAGACGCTTTGGGATGGCTTCACGATGAGTAGCTGCTGCTTGACTGCAACATCAGCTGTCAAATCAAGCTTGCTGCTTTCTCGCTGTCGTTACCTCCATAGGTCGGACTTGGCTTTCCCATGCACACCCAGGCCCTGCGCTTCCTTGCAGACATTCAGGCTCTGCTCTAACCATTTCTCCTATTCTTTATACAGCTTCTTTGAACTACAGATTTCTAGCTGTTTCGAAAGGAAACCAAAACTGTTGTGACATTAAGGGACTGATTTTGCATTACAATAATTGGATGGACGATCACAGACTTAGGAAGGATTTGTACGCATTTAATGAAAAGAGAACTGGGTTCTCACATGATCTGGCTGAAAAGGCGACGTGAGGATGTTCCCGTGAGTTGGTCTAATCTGAATAGCTTCATATGTTGTGATACAGACTTGTTTTATGAGAATGTGCAAACCCTCCTTGAGGCTGTAATGAAATCTGCTGCATGATTTCAAACAAAGAGTCTCTTTCTGTATTTTTCAAATAAGGTTTTGTATTGTCACACTTTAACATGTAGACAAACCACATGAGCTATTTTAAGCAGCTCGTCCTTTGTACTACCAACTTTTCCATTTGACAAGTAGCTGGTAAGCCATGCGATGACTCAGAATAACGGTTTGAGTACCGAAATGAGTATCACCCCGTATGTCTCTCAGCATGGCTGCTGAGCTATCCCCTGTGCTCTTCTCTGCTTTCCTAATCAAAACACACATTTTTCAGAATACCAAGAGATGAAGCATAGGGCTGATTTTGAAGAAGTCTTGAACAACAGGCCTCTTGCTGAGGGCTGGAGTTGTCCTGAAAGTTTAGATTCCTAACCACTACGTAGCCTTAGTTTCCATGATTTTATATTAGATTTTCAAACACTTGCAGAAGCGTAAGATAATGATCCCAAGCAATAATCTTGGTGACTCTTTTATAGCCAGTAAATTTCCAGCACCTCTCATTTAACTTACCAACGAAATCAGAAAGGTGTTTTACAATGAATCAAACAGGAGCAGCAATCCAGAAATACGCCAAGTATCTGTACAGTTTGTTTTTAAACAAATACATACCAAGGACTCAGTAGTACATTTAAGGAAAATAAATGCTGGAGGGGAGAAAAATCTGACAAACCCCTCAATTTTATCAGTGCAGTACAGAGCTGTGCACGTTGCCGTAGAACACAGCCGAACAGGTGTGTACGTGTGTAAACCCTTACAGGGAGATTTTCAGATACGTACGAGACGACTGCTCACAAAGATAAGCAGTTTGTGTGCAATTTCATACGGAGCTGGGTGTCCTCCTGGCGCGGGCAGAGGAGCGATGCTGATCCGTGGTGGGGAAGGACGCTGACGGGCAGGCGGGCGACTGCTTGCAGGGTGCACTCCTCGGCTCGGTGGCCCTCCGCCCCTTCCGGCGTTCCCGCAGCGGTGCCCTGGGCAGCGCCGGGGCAGGAGGCTCAGGAAGAGCACCGGGTTTGCGACGGCGGGGACAAAATGCGGGTCAATGCGTTTCACAGCAAAAGTGTCATGTAAAGGGGATTTCTGCTACCTGTTACTGGAGGGGATTTGGGGCACACAGCTGAGCAGCTCTACCCCCTCTCGGGAGCAGGTAAAGGGCATTCAGCTGGATGTGCACACAAGCAAATAACTGCTTGTTCGTAACGGAAAATCCTCAGGCAACTGCAATACCGCTGTGTTGTAGCATCCCGTTTGTATTCCTGTCTCACTAAAAGATAATTTTCATCTGTGTCCATCTTATTTGTTCTTCAAAATAATCTCGAGAGGTTTAAAAGAAAGTAGATTTTAGTATTACATTCCCCCCACTATGAAAACTCAGCTGAGTATCAGTTTCGTAGTAACCTTTCCCATAATTTTGCTAGTCCTGAGACACCAGTTCGACCGAGCCCCTCGGGAGCGCCGGTCTGTATGTTAAGGCTTCTCGGCTGTTGCAGTCCAGCCCAGAGGAGACCGAGCCCAATCACCCAAACCTCGCTGACCCCGAGCCGGCTGCTGGGCTCTGCCATCGCCACCGCAGACCGGCGTGGGGTGGCTGTACGGGGCTGGTCCCCGCGCGCTGCTCCCGCCGCAGCGGCCCCTTCACCCACGAGAGGGCCCGAACTGCCGCGCGCCGCCCTGTACCCCACGCTGCTTTGTGCCCTCTTCCACTGGAAGTGAATCTCCAGAGGGCAAAGGCAGGTGCTGCTGTCGGGCAGCACTGCGAAACAAGAGTGCTTCCCAGGAGGGTATTCCGCAGCTCCTGCCGGCTTCTGGAGTCCCAGCAAGCGTTCCCAGCAGCAAGCGAGGAGAAGCAAATCTGCCGGTGAGTGGATAACCGTCACCGTTGGAGTGCAGAAAGCACCTCTCCCTTCCCCTCAGATGCTTTATTGAAAGGCTTCACGTGAACTAGGAGAATAAGGCATTTGTAGGACATACATACACCAGGTCTGGAACGTGGGCTTATTAAAGTATTGTAAACATACTTAAACCCGAAGTCCATTGCAATGCTTTGGAAAGTCATTTGCAAAGAAAAAAATCTTTATAAAGATATTGCAAGGAAAAATCCCAGCTTCTTTCAGTTTCCTTTACATTTACTTTGAGCCCAGATTCTAGTCTTATGGCAGATCCTACACTCATGCTGGTATTAAGGATAGCAATATCTAAGGTAAATTCTTTAACATTAAAGCGACAGAACCTTAAAATATAGTGCCTTGCTTCCAGCCTCCAAAGAAAGGCCAGTCCTCAAACTGTGAGGAATTGAACTATGAATTCAGCTCATGGTATGACAGAGACAGGAAACACCAGCTACGGAGCTTGCAGAGGAGGTGCATCCTTACGAATAGAAGAGCAGCGGTTTGTGTCTCAGCAAGGCTTTACACTTGCGTTCACAGAATCACAGAATCACAGAATCACAGAATCACAGAATCGTATAGGTTGGAAAAGACCTTTAAGATCATTGAGTCCAACCGTAAACCTAACACTACCAAGCCCACCACTACACCATGTCCCTAAGCACCTCGTCCAAACGTCTTTTAAATACTTCCAGGGATGGGGACTCAACCACTTCCCTGGGCAGCCTGTGCCAATGCTGGACAACCCTTTCAGTGAAGTAAAATTTCCTAATATCCAGTCTAAACCTCCCCTGGTGCAACTTGAGGCCATTTCCTCTTGTCCTATGGCTTGTTACCTGGGAGAAGAGACCGACCCCACCTCTCTACACCCTCCTGTCAGGCAGTTGTAGAGAGCGATAAGGTCTCCCCTCAGTTCGCTGTTAACCATCTCTAAAATGCACAGAAAGTGGTGGGAAGCTTTCCTAGGAGCAGAGATCAGGCAAAGCTGCCCACTTCTGAAGCATGCATCCTCCTAAGGCTGAGATGCCCACAGGGTTTCTGCCCACACTGACATTACCAGGGCAGAAGGAATGAGCGAGGAGTCATCCTCTGCAGGACGTGAGCCGGTACCTTCAGGGACTCATGAGCTGGCTCTTCTCCATTGCTACCAGGTTTGTACCGATGACTCCTGTGGAATCCTGTGGAGTTGGTTTACCTAATAAGAAGAAAATGAAGAATTAGCCCTTTCTCTTTTAGACCCAAATCCTCCACTTAGTAGTTTCTCATGAACACCTCTCACCACCTGAAAGCCCTTGGCATTTAGAGACCATGTGGCAGCAAAGATGAAAGGGTTATGGATGTGTTAGATGTGTTAGAAACCACAGAAGCACCTGAGGATGGTCACGTAGGAATTAGGGCTTTTCCCCCCCAGAGGTGGCAGGATCAACACCCAGCTGAAGTGCCTCTACACCAATGCCCGCAGGATGGGCAACAAACAGGAGGGGCTGGAAGCCATTGTGCAGCAGGAAAACGGTGATATAGTTGCCATCACAGAAACGTGGTGGGATGACTGGCACGACTGGAGTGCCGCAATGGATGGATGGATGGCTAGAAACTCTTCAGGAGGGAAAGGCAAGGCATGAGAGGCGGTGGGGTAGCCCTGTGTGTTAGGGAGTGTTTTGATTGTCCAGAGCTTAATGATGGTGACGAGAGGGTTGAGTGTTTATATGGAAGGATCAGGGGGAAGGCCAGCAAGGCAGATATCGTGGTGGGAGTCTGTTACAGACCACCCAACCAGGATGAAGAGGCAGATGAAATATTCTATAAGCAGCTGGGAGAAGTCTCACAATCGCTAGCCCTTGTTATTGTGGGGGACTTCAATTTACCAGATGTCTGCTGGAAATACAACACAGCAGAGAGGAAACAGTCTCGGAGGTTGCTGGAGTGTGTGGCAGAGACCTCCCTGACACAGCTGGTGGGTGAGCCAGCTAGGGAAGGTGCCCGCTGGACCTGTTGTTTGTGAACAGAGGACTTGTGGGTGATGTGACGGTTGGAGGCCATCTTGGGCACTGCGATCACAAAATGATAGAGTTTTTTGATTCTTGAAGAAGTAAGGAGGGGAGTCAGCGGAGCTGCTCCCTTGGACTTCCGGAGGGCAGACTTTGGCCTGTTTAGGGGCCTGGTTGACAGAGTCCCTTGGGAGGCAGTCCTGAAGGGCAAAGGAGTCCAGGAAGGCTGGACATTCTTCAAGAAGGAAATCTTACAGGCGCAGGAGCGGGCCGTCCCCATGTGCTGAAAGATGAGCCGACGGGGAAGATGGCCAGTCTGGCTGAACAGAGAGCTTTGGCTGGAACTCAAGGGGAAAAAAAGGAGAGTGTTTGACCTTTGGAAGAAGGGGCAGGCAACTCAGGAGGACTACAGGGATGTTGTAGGTTATGCAGGGAGAAAATGAGAAGGGCCAAAGCCCAGCTGCAACTTAATTTGGCTACTGCCATAAAAGACAATAGAAAATGTTTCTATAAATACATTAGTAACAAAAGGAAGGCTAAGGAGAATCTCCATCCTTTATTGCATGTGGGGGGAAACATAGTGACAAAGGCTGAGGAAAAGGCTGAGGTACTTAATGCCTTCTTTGCCTCAGTCTTTAATAGCCAGACCAGTTGTTCTCTGGGTACCCAGCCCCCTGAGCTGGAAGGCAGGGACGGGGAGCAGAATGAAGCCCCCATAATCCAAGGGGAGATGGTTAATGACCTGCTACACCACTTAGACACACCCAAGTCTATGGGGCCAGATGGGATCCACCCAAGGGATCACTGAGGGAGCTGGCGGAAGTGCTCAGCAAGCCGCTTTCCATCATTTATCAGCAGTCCTGGGACCTCCCCGGTTAGCCAGTTGACTGGGGGTTAGCAAATGTGACACCCATCTACAGGAAGGGCCAGAAGGAGGATCTGGGGAACTACAGGCCTGTCAGCCTGACCTCGGTGCCGGGGAAGGTTATGGAGCAGATCATCCTGAGTGCCATCACACGGCACGTACAGGACAACCAGGGGATCGGGCCCAGTCAGCATGGGTTTATGAAAGGCAGGTCCTGCTTGACTAACCTGATCTCCTTCTATGACAAGGTGACCCGCTTAGTGGATGAGGGAAGGGCTGTGGATGTTGTCGACCTAGACTTTAGTAAAGCCTTGGACACGGTTTCCCACAGCATTCTCCTGGAGAAACTGGCTGCTCGTGGCTTGGACAGGCGTACACTTCACTGGGTAAAAAACTGGTTGGATGGCCGGGCCCAAAGAGTTGTGGTGAATGGAGTTAAATCCAGTTGGTGGCCGGTCACCAGTGGTGTTTATTGATACTGAGCCCCAGGGCTCAGTATTGGGGCCAGTTCTGTTTAACGTCTTTATCAATGATCTGGACGAGGGGATCGAGTGCACCCTCAGTCAGTTTGCAGACGACACAGGGATGGGTGGGAGTGTTGGTCTGCTTGAGGGTAGGGAGGGCTCTGCAGAGGGACCTGGGCAGGCTGGATCGATGGGCTGGGGCCAGTTGAATGAGGTTCAACAAGGCTCAGTGCCGGGTCCTGCACTTGGGTCACAGCAACCCCATGCGATGCTACAGGCTTGGGGAAGAGCGTCCGGAAAGCTGCTTGGCGGAAAAGGACCTGGGGGTGTTGGTCGACAGCCGGCTGAACATGAGCCAGCTGTGTGCCCAGGTGGCCAAGAAGGCCAATAGCTTCCTGGTTTGTATCAGGAATAGCGTGGCCAGCAGGAGTAGGGCAGTGATCGTGCCCCTGTACTCGGCACTGGTGAGGCCACACCTTGAATGCTGTGTTCAGTTTTGGGCCCCTCACTCCACGAGAGACATTGAGGGGCTGGAGCGTGTCCAGAGAAGGGCAACGAAGCTGGGGAAGGGTCTGGAGCACAAGGTTGATGAGGAGCAGCTGAGGGACCTGGGGTTGTTTAGCCTGGAGAAAAGGAGGCTGAGGGGAGACCTCATCGCTCTCTACAACTGCCTGACAGGAGGGTGTAGAGAGGTGGGGTCGGTCTCTTCTCCCAGGTAACAAGGGATAGGACGAGAGGAGATGGCCTCAAGTTGTGCCAGGGGAGGTTCAGAGTAGAGATTAGGAAAAGTGTCTTCACCGAAAGGGTTGTCAAGCATTGGAAGGGGCTGCCCAGGGAAGTGGTGGAGTCACCGTCCCTGGGGGTATTTAAAAGCCGTGTAGATGTGGTGCTTAGGGACATGGTTTAGTGGTGGGCTTGGCAGTGCTAGGTTAATGGTTGGACTTGATGGTCTTAAAGGTCTTTTCCAACCTAAATGATTCTGTGATTCTGTGATTTTGCTGGCGTGCCAAGCACCAAGCCTGCCACCAAGCCAGGATGCAGTGGACGGGGCCAGCACCCACGCAGGAAAGCGCCCATCTGGCTCACAGGGACGAGCTGCTCCTCCTTCCATGCGAGCTGGAAACAGGGATCTCCGAGGAAGCAGGAATTTCTCAGGCTGCTGGAAGTGCAGCATTGTCCTCTCTGGGGCAATGGGCACCCTCCCGGCGTGGCGCTGGCCAGGGGAAGGCAGCCGACGCTCATGGACGAGCCATGGGCTGCTGCTGTTCAGCTGGGGACCCGCTCCAGAGCTACCGCTTGCCTTACAGCAACCAGGACCTGCACTTCATAGCCAGCACCAGACCTGGCAATTAAACCTTTGTTGAAATTTCCAGTTGCCTAAAAAGTGAGAGCACACTTATGATCCCACTGTCTCTTGCAGAAGGACCAAACTCACAAGTAATTGCCTGTAATACAATGGTCATTTTAAGGAAAAAAATAAAAGCCCACGGTATCCTTCAAAAGCCATGGAAGTCTTGATACTGTTGGGTAGTAGCGGGGTGGATTTCGTTTTGACATGCCTTAAATTTGAATAAAGCCTGACTTAAATCCGTAGGTTATGGTTATGTTAGTCAGGGGGATTTTCAAGCAAGCAAAGACTTCAGAATTGAAGTCCTGTATGTGAGCGGGTCTCACTCAGATTTACAGCACCGAAAACCTAAATAGCTGGAAGAGTGGGATCCAGGGACTTTTATGAAAGGGAGCTCGGCCAGAGTTCACATCAGCACAGCTGCAGGAACAACGTGCGAGGCCGAGAGCAGGCTCTCCTCCCTACGGGTACAAGACATCAACCCCTTATCTCAGGAGGCTGCTCCAGCGTGGGAGAGGAGCTGCCGCTTCCCAGACAGGGAGGCACAAGGCTGTTTGTCTCCTTCACTAGAATAAGGGTCTGACATACCCATAAGCAGAAGCTGGATGTTTCGTGCATCACCACGTCTGCCATACGCCAGGAAGAGCACATGCAAGGACGAACGCCAAGGCAGAGCTCGTGCACCGTCGCCGCACGCCACCCTACCGGCACGAGCCTGGAAAGCACGCAGGACGCCCTCCAGACACGCTCATTCCCCATTTGGCAGCACATCGGCCAGGGGCAGCAATGGGAAGCTGAGGAAGCAGTGGCCAGCAGGAACCTGTCCTTCCCCGGTCTCTGCAGAGCCCCCGAGCCCGCGCTCGGCGGCGGCATGCCCTGCCCAGCACACCTGAGCCGCAGCCGGGCGAGGGGCTGGGGGCACGCGCTGGCAGAAGAGCTTTGGTTCACGTTCGAAACCTCCACAGTCTACAAGTTACCTGAAGCAGCCCTCAACCCCTTTCTCCTCACAAAAGGAACATAAAGAAACAGCTTTACACTTCACGGGAACACAATGGCAGAGTGTGCTTAATTTATTAAAATCGCCACGTCTTTCCGAAAGTATACCGGTATGTAAAATATGCATACAAAATACAACATTTAAACAAATTATTTACATCCAGGGCAGCTGCAATATCAAGCAATAACTTTAGCAATAGATTTAAAAATAACTTGCTGCAGTGTACGTTAGATTAGGTATTTCACAATATGAGGGTTGAATTTTAGCATTGTACTGCTCTACTAAGTTCTAAAATATTACAGTACTTCCAGATAAAATATTAATGCTTCTTTAAAAAACAGACAACTCGGAAACTGGTTTGTGGATTGACAACACACTACACATTTCTCTTTGGGGACTGAAAACCACAGCAGATTTAGACACAAATGTAATAGCTACATTCAAAATACATTCAGTCTATTTATGCCAAAAATACATTCAGAGCCTTTGGTTACAACTTATTGCACATTCCTTATATTCTGTAGAAATATATTGTACCTCTTAATGCTTATTTCCCGTACATTCATAAATTGTGCTGCCTGTTAAAACAAAACACAGACGTCCTTCCCTAAAAGCTTCACATGGATCGGGGTACCACAGCACGCAGGGATGATCCCTGCCACGCCGTCCTGACTCGCAGATGCGCAGCCTGCACTGCCAAGGTACCAGCGGCCCGACTCGCAGACGACAGCTCCGGGTGCTGCTGCTGGTAGCACCCACGCGCGGCGGCACGGGGCTCTGTGTGCAGTCCAAGCACAGCCTTACAAACCCATACTAAACCACAGCAGGAATTCTTGAGCCACAACCTTTATCAACACGCACCACTACACAAAAATGGGCTCGTGCATCTGTACCTGTAGACCACAAACGACGCGACAGAGCGTCTTCCCACCCGTCCTCACAATGACTCCTACCACAGGGGTGGGAGCCCTGCAGAAGCACCACCTGCCAGGACAGAAGTCCCGGTGCGAAACATGTCCGTGCAGTGGCGAGGCAGCTCGTAAGATACCTTTCTCAACAGCAACGAGAAACACAAAAACCTCCTTCCCATTGGCAAGGATGTGCTGGGGACATCCTTGAGGCCATCAATGGTCACAGGAGATCCAGGCAGCTAGGGACCGCGAGCAGATCTCGCTCTGTTCAATGTTAAGACCTGTTGCAGGGACTAGACATGTTTCTAAACAAATGTATTCATAATTCCTGAATGTATTCCCCCAAAAAAGTGACAGAACAATGACTAAAATATTATAGGATTCATTATAGGATTACATGAGGGAATGATCTTGGTTAAGTGCAAATTACTATAAAAACAGCAAAGTGCAGAAGAGATTACAGTTTGAATTTCTCACGGGGTATTTGGGGGGAGCGGTTCAGGAAACAAAAAAAAATTAGGTGCTAGAGAAAATGTTAATTAACTTTCCCTTTCAGTTCATATTCCATGCATTAAGCTTTAGGTTGTTATTAGAAGTGAATTTAAAAAAAATTAGTAACTCCCCACACTAGAAGCATCAATTAGGAAAGGCTAAATGTGGTGACCGGTCTTGACCATCCTTGAGCTTGACATTTCTACGAGCTTAAGAACTTGTGCTTTAAGTGAAGATTAGCAAGAACATTAGTAACCTCTCAAGAAACCTAAGCCTCCCTAAAACCGCAAAGAAGTGTCTCCATATAACCTCTGTTCTTAAATTTGAACAGGAAAAATCTACATTGAGGGAAAAGGTCACTAAAACAAGGGGGTTTGGTTTTTTTTTTTTAAAGGAGCATACAGTTTACAAACATCTTAAAGCCCAGTACAACTACGTCAGCCCCTTGGCTCAGTTCTGTTTAACTCTAGTTTGCTAAAACATACATTTACCTCCCAACGGCAAAAGAAAAAAGAAAACCAGTGCAAAAAATATTGAGCTAAGTGTAAAGCTAGGGCAAACAGACCTTAACATCTCACGCCATGAGATATGCACAGGAAAAGATTGAAAGTATCCCCGGGGCTGGAGCTGTGACCTGAGCGGTGCAGCCGAGTCAGACCAGCGTCCGGCTGCGCAGAGCATCCTCCCCCTCGCGCACCTCCCCAGCCTGGTGCCAGAAGGGTCCTTCTCAAATTCCAGGGTTGTTCAACAATTTTCAGAGACTCCAGGAGGGAAACTGAAAAAACACAGCCTAAAAATCCGCCACCACGTAAGGCTGACCAAACGGACAGGAAAGAGCAAGCGGCATTTACAACTAACAAGAAGTTACTGGTGGTTGTTACACTGGTGTCCGAAGCCAGATTAAAGGAAAAAACCAAGGGGAGCAAGCTGTACCCCAGGGCAGACCAGGGAGGAGCCACAGAGGGACGCAGGCGTGTGCCGGTGAGCTCCCCCTGCACACCCTGCCCGCCCTCATTACACCACGGCGTAAACACAAAACGGGCGTGCTGCGGCGTGAGGCCCCCGTAACAGCCACGTGAGCCTCCAAAGGCGGGGACCACATTTATTCCAGTAGACACAACACGCGCAGAGGCACCTCGGTCCCCGGAGCAGGGAGGGCTTCAAGAAACACCCGAGCAGCCACCAGCAGCGCAGCAGTAGCAGCGCCGGATCCACAGCCAGGAGCGGGCAGCACCGTCCCGATGGCCGGTTCACTACGCTGTAACCCAGCAGACCCTCCTCTAAACGTCTCCTAGCTCTGCCCCGAGACCGGCTCACCAAAGTGCCTTACGCCAAAAAGCACATTTTTTAAATTTCACAGCACGACTTTAGTCCGGCACGGTTCCTGACCCAGAGGAGCTCCTGCACAGACACCAAATCCCTCCACCATGCAATCCAGTCACAGGGAAAGAGTCCCCAGGAACAG
Source organism: Ciconia boyciana (assembly GCF_034638445.1). NCBI lineage: Eukaryota > Metazoa > Chordata > Aves > Ciconiiformes > Ciconiidae > Ciconia > Ciconia boyciana. Next base: position 820,294 of record NC_132943.1, on the reverse strand, counting down.
TTATCAGATAGACCTCAAGGGCATAGATCCCTTCAAAGGATAATATGGATTAAAAGTGCACAGGAGTGAATGGAAGAAGAAATTGAAGAAAATCCCTAGAGACCATCCCTGATCACTCTCCCCATGAAGTTCAAAGCATGCCTCCATTTTAGGCAAAAAAATTAACATGTTTTAAAAGTGGTATAAGAGAAGCTGATGGTGTCCCTTGGTCACCTTGCATGTTGTACAGCAACTGATCAAGCTTTCATTAATGACTCCTAATGCATCAAGACGGCTGCAAACATCCCACGCTTTGCTGCCGAGATGGGTTCTTTGCACCGCCCAGCAAACACCGCTCTTCCCTCTGCTCCCTCTGAGCAATCATGAACCTGCTCATCCACAGACCGTCCTGCTAACAACAGAGACCCTACCTGCCGGCAGCATCGGGGCTGGCGTACTGGGGATGAAATGCATTCCACTGCATTCTCCTTTCAGAACTACAGTGCTTTCTGTTTTAAAATTACTTCGTTCCGTTATTTCAGTGTTATTTTAAACAACTATTTGTGTTTCGCGATTTACGACTCCAGCATGGGTAAGCAGCGCTGTGATTGTGCAACTGCATCGCGCGGCAAGGAGCAGGCGTTCAGAAAAACGCTGGAGCCAATTTCGGAGTTCCTCAGGCTGGTTGTCCACAGGTCCCCCGTACCAGCAGGCCACCCTGTAAGACGGCTCTGTCGCTTCAGTGGACTTCACTCTTTGATACGTTCTCCTCGTTGTTATTGTTCTACAGCATTGGTTTTAACGCATATTTTGACACACTACTCTGGTTGTTCACAAACATTTGATTCTTTTTTCTCGGAAGAAGAGCTAACTGGGTCTGCAAGCGCTGGCAGCTCTGGAAAGACGGACCATTTCCTTTTGGGCACCTTCCCGAGTGCTAAAGCAATTCTGAAAAGTTCGTCTCACCTGCAGAGTTTAAATACTTTTGAAGAGACAGGCCTAAATCAGCATACTGTTTAAAATTACTTTTACTCCACTACCACTGATTTCAGACACCTTATTCTGCAAATTCAGTAAGAGCTGATTTCCATGGATAAAACATTTCCTTTTCCCACTTAAAAAATAAATCCTTTTTAACATAAGGATTTTTTTCAAGTTACGTTCTATAAGAACAAATGCTGGATCTTATGTTTGCAAATCTTTTGATACTCAAGTCAGCACCACGCTTTGGATCATACAGTTGCAACAATTACCCCTCAAACAGCTTAGAAAGTACGCCTCTTTTGAGCTCCCTGGCGTAGTTCATGCAGCTGAAGCACACAGGAATTAAATCTATAAGATGACTTTGATTATACCTCAGGAAGTGTACTGGGAAAAAAATCTACTAGCTTTCTAACTAGAAATATTCTCCACCATTCAGCTAACAGACCATAAAATGAGGAAAAGACTCGCATTATTTAATGACGAGAAGTTATGCAAACAGGTAAATTGCATTAGAGCCTATTTACGGGGCAATTAACATCCATAAAGAGACCATAATGTCCTAGAGTGTGCGTGTCAGGATGAAACATGGAGTACTGATACTACTGACCATCCCACTCAGTAACAGTTTAACCCATTCTTCCACGTCAGAGCCCCAATTCAAGAGGTTGCATCTGAAAGATTGATCTTAAATACCATAATTAGCTAACAGCTTACTTGCACAGAGCTGCGCGTGCTACACCGAATTTTTGCAAAGCTTTGCTATTCTGGAAACATCTAGGGACTTAATTTCCATGGACCATCTGGATTTAGAAACATTTAAAGAACCATATTATTATGAAATGTATAATTTTGGCTATTAAAAATATTAGAATACTATATTCAAATGTGTGGACCACAGAGTGGGGCAGAATTCACAAAACGCCAGAACATCAGTGAATTTTGAAAAAACAGCCTGCTTTTTATAGCTTGCAGTATTGTGGAAATATGATTAGAGATGTTAATGCTTTTCACCAGCCTGGTGCTATTACAGAAATCCATATGAAACCTCTGAATAGGCTGTACTGGCTTCGTGCAAGGGCATCAGCGCTTTAAATTTACATTTTAACAGGTCCCTAGGCCATGACAGACAACAGCAACCAGCGAGCTGGTCCAGAGTGCAGGTACATTTGAAACATTAATTTTAAGTGCCAAAAGCTAGGGTGGTAGAAAGCACATTAATCTCCCGAAGTCACGGGCACTGCTCCAGCATACAGCCTGGAGCAGGAGCTCTGCCGTTCCTGAACGCCGCAGCGGGTCCCGGTCGCGTGGGCGTCTCCAAATCCTCCAACACAGCGAGGTGGGCTGTGTCGTACGTCACTGCAACGAGAAACGAACCTTTCTGCCAGGTTTCAACTGTTTTCCGAGAATTAATTTTGCTAAAGCTTCCCCCTAAAACATCAAAAGGCACTAAAAAAATGTTACCAGTGACAGATTGGCAAGATGTTGTTTAAAAACATATGCTTCCTCAGTTTAGGTAGAATTTTTCCCACTCCATCCCTACGTATCTATCGGAAAAGTATTGCCTCCATTATTTTTCCTAACTGTTAAAAAGAAAAATTGTCCCTTGATCAATATGTTCAATGAACAAATGAACGGAGTAAAGTAACTCCAAATCCTAGCTATAATACTGTATATGAAATCAAGACAATAAAAATAAAAGTTAATAAAAAACTGACTAGATGCGTTTGTTCACAATACACATGCTTAGTGGAATTTTCATCTTTTTTTATTTGCTTAGGTAATGATAAATATAGTATTTAAAAATGCATTTTACTGACAGCCCCTTTTCAGATGCCTGTGTAAAAATATGTAGAAAGCTGGATTAAATTTGGTCTTTTACTTGGTTTGAGGATAAAACATGTGGTTTCTCTTGCAAACAGGCTTTAACCAATGCCAGCTATTTCCAATACGTTTGGGGTTTGACTAGGATAAAAAGCGCAACAGCGAAAGGTATTGTTACCCTGCCGTGGTGTTTTAAGCTCCCTTCTGCGATTAGCCTCGTGTCTAATTTACTTCAGAAAACCAAAGCAAGTCATTGACTTGCTGTATGAAACATGAACTACGAGTCAAAGCTGCCCCTTCCAGTGGGCAAATACCAAGCTAGGTGTCAGTGCTCTGGTTTGGGCACTTAAATACTGAACCACGTTACGTGAGGTAGACCAAAAATAAAAATAATATCACATGTTAAAAGCTGAACAGAAGAATTCATTCCCCTCTCTTCCTCCAGGGAGCTCCGTCAGGCTTTGGAGTCCTCCTGCACGCAGAGCTGTGAAATCGTCTTCTTAATACGCAGCGCGGTCAGCCGCGCGGCGCCGTTGGCGTACCAGCATTCGCGCATTATCCTGCCCATTACTCGCAGCGCCTGCAGGTCAGAAATTAAAAGAACAGGTCAAGAATAAAACCACCGCCTCCTGCTTTTAATTTTTTAAGTGCAATACTGGAAGATAAAGTACAGCTCTCTCAAACGGTAATACAACAGCAATATCCTAAATGAAGAGCTATCTTCCAGAGAGTTCAGCATGTGGCGCAAAGACAGTTTTCTCTGTATTGATCTGGGAGCTAAAAGAGAGCCAGACATCTGAAACGCATTTAAATTCAGGAGAGGCTGGACATCGAGTTCCTTTTGTCCCACTGAAAAATCCCGTCTTAATTTAAACATGCTTTGCAATGAACTGGAATTACCTCACAGCTTTGCCACTGGTTTGGAATATTTGGTCTGAGCTTCTGCTCACAAACTACCCTTCTCATATCTTCTATCGAAGGATCAGAAGGCACAACGTCATAGTAAGGCAACTGGTATTCCTCAGTGATTCCTAGGAAAGATTTATTGTGTAGGTAACACAAAATCCAAAGTAGCTGCTCCAGAATCATTTTTACAGGCAATGAGGGAGAACGGAGGAATATTTGGGGCCGCCTTGAGCAACTGCTCCACAACAGACTTCTACCACCACATGCTGCCGAGATAACTGAGAGTGCAGGGGCCGGGACACAGGTAATTGCTTTTGTTTCATCTCAGATAAAAGCGGTCTGGATTGCAAAATGAAAAGGCCAGAAACCTCACCTCCAACGGAGCACCTTCGGGCTATCTCCCAGTACACTAGCCCAAGAGAGTATATGTCTGCACGCTTGAAGGACTCGAAGATGTTCATGTTCATCACATCATCAAGTATCTCAGGAGCCATATACCTTTAAAGTACGCAAAGGTCAGTTTGCTAGAGGGAGTTCGTACAAACGACTGCAGCTGCGCTGCTGCATGCCAGGGCCAGGGAGCAGCTGGTGCTGCTGGAGAAAGGGAAACTCCTTCCGACAGCGATTCCCGGTGAAAGCAAGAGAGGTGGCCCGGGTGATGAATTCAGTGCTGCGGCTGCCTCCACCCACGCAATCGCCGTGACTCTTCACGGCGCTGGGAGCGATGCCCTGACTACGCCCAGGAGCACGCGGGGTGACCGACGCGCGACATCCACGCCACAGAGCCGCGCTCCGCGTGGGGTGGCAAGCTCCGTCCCAAGCTGGGGCTGGCAACGGCCTCCCACACCTGCCCAGCGGGGACGGAGGGCTTGGCTCTGTTGCTGACGCTCGACAGACGCCAAAAGCAGCGGGGGAAGTCACCGGTGGAGGGAAGGGCGAGAGGGCTGAGAGAAGCCATCCCCGCGGGCGAGCCGGGCCGGCAGCCGGCAGCCCGCCCTCACCCACCTCCTGGTCCCCACCCTGGGGTTCTGGGGAATGTCGATGGTGTTCAGCACCGAGTCGTGCTTCACCGCCAGGCCCAGGTCCGCGATGGCGCAGCTTTCGTTCCTCTTCACTAGGATGTTTTTAGACTTCAGATCTCGGTGTGCAATCGCTGGCTTGCCTGTTCACAGAAAGAGAAAGCGCCGTCAATTTTCACAGCAACGGTATGAATTTTAATATAACGAGCAAGGAAGCAAAAGCAGTTTTATTCAACTTTGTTACTACACCCTGTAAAAAAACATTGAAGCCTATTTTGTACCAAGTAAAGCTCTGCTAAATGCCATCAAATTAAAAAAAAACTTTGAGGGTGTTTTTGTTCCAATATCTGTATTTCAGGAATAAAACACAAAATGAGAAACTGTTAAGTTCAGCCTCCGAATTCATTTAGAAATTCCTTCATTAGCGCTGCCCTTTAGCACAGCTGCGCCCACAGCCATCCGCTTACAGACGTGGAAGGAGGCGCAGACAGAGAACGTGGGAAATTATATTCCTATTCTCTGTTCAGGCTGCATCACGCGGTGTTACACCAGCACTGCTTCTTGCGGTGTAACAGTTCGTAAAATGCTTTACTATACCACGTCGCCCATAAACATTTTTGCAAACACTGACGTTCCTTAAGACACTGGCAGGACAAGTGGAAGGGAAGCACTTGCCTTGCGTGCCAACGATCTCCATGTGGAGGTGCGCCAGGCCGCTGGCCACCGACAGCACGAGCTTGACCATGCCCTCCACCGTCACCGTGCCTCTGTTCAGGTAGTCAAACAGGGACCCTTGCTCATGGTACTCTGAGACAAGCCAGAGCTGAGTCCACGTCCCGTTATCTACCCGGAGGAAGCAAGATCATTCAGATTCATGAAAAAGATTAGCCAGGAAAAGCCTTCCCCATTTTGCGGCCGGCTCAGGCATGCAAATGAACAAGTTTGCCGGCCGCCCCACCGGGAAGGAGCTCAGGACAGCGGCGAGGTTCACCGTGGTATTTCAGATGGGAGCGGGGACAGCGAAAGCAATTCTGAGACAGACACCCGGGATTTCACGCACGACTCGCAGCATACCCTTGTTATCAGCAGCAATAAAGCCCAGGATGTTTTCGTGTCTCAGCATCACCGTCTGATAAATTTCTGCCTCCCGAAACCAGGACCGTTCGTCTCTGGAGGAGAAGATTTTCACAGCTACGTCTTCTCCACACCATTTTCCACGCCAGACTTCGCCAAATCGGCCTTTTCCTACGATTTCCTGCAGGACAATAGTCCTTGCGATTGTTCTTTGTACGAGCAGAGGTAAACCTAGTTTAAAAAGAAGAGACAGATATTTGTGAAATAGTTCACCAGTGACTTTTAAATCACAAAGTTAGAGATTTTCCAGTGAGTGGTACACGTGACTTTGCTCTCAAAGAGTACCAAGGGAAAATCCTCCCCCAGCCAAACTCTCCCACAATCACCGTTTTTAATGTTACTCGCCGGATGAGCGTACATCACGTCTGTCCTAGGTAGAACAGACAATCTCAGTCCTGAAGCGGGTCAGGCACGAGCTCTCCCTCCCACCAGCTCCGCGCAGGCTGAAGGCCAGAGCATCGGGTGCTGGCGCGCGCCAGCGACAGCCTGGCCTCTGCCAGTCTGCCAAGGGCCCCCCGGGAACCTCCGTGCCCTGGGACAGGCTCCACGGACGCCAGCCTGGGTCACGACAGGAGCTGCATGCCCTCGGATAAGGGGGCGGGCGAAAGAAACAGGAAAGGTCTGAAAAACCGGCGTGTACGCCACCGCCTGCCTGGAAAATCCGCCCAGCTTCGCTATTCCGTTGACAAAGGAAAAAAGACTGGCCGCAGCCAGCGTGCAAAAAGCCTCGACAGACTGCAATAAGCGTGCGCTGGCCAACGCCGGGGCCAGACCTCAGCCCCGCCAGCCCCACGCCGGGCACTGCCGGCCGCGCCCTGGGCAGCCTCCAGGGGCTGCAGCCCCCAGCCCTGCCCCGCCACGTCCACCAGCCCTGCCCCAGGCCAGCTCTCCCGTCCCCTCCCGCTGCTCCCAGTAAACCACTGCACGGGGATATTTTCCAGCAAAGCCAGGAGACCCACATGACACAGGTACCTTTCTTCCCCAAACTCTACCTCCCTAATCCCGAACAAATTTAAAAAACATAAAAAACAATAAAAATAAAAAAGCGGGCCCGAACTACTTGATTTGGTTTGCTATGGACTACAGTTTGGTTTGCAGTCAATTATTTGATCTGTTCTCGCTGAAACTGTCAAAAAGAAAAATAAATTATCATAGCAGTTTCATTTTGTTTTGCTAGCCACAAACCCCTGCCTCGTTTGATTTGATACTGTATGTTTGGGACTTAAAACAAAGAAATTTTTTTTTTTTTTTAATCAAGACAACCTTGCTCTTAACAGAGCAAAACAATCGGCAGGAAAAATTATAGTTTGAAGGTCAGCTTATTCAAATTTATTCAAATTTTCCCTCCGGTTCCCTCGACAGAGCCCTTGCCCTGCAGCCGCTGCTGCCTTTGCAGGGCTTCTCCCGGCCGCCTGTGGCCAAGCCCGAGTCGCCCCTAGGCAGAGCGGGGCAAACTCGCTCTTTGGCCGAAACCAGAGCGAGCCGCTCCGGTGCCCATGGGGCTCTGCCTGCCTCCACGCGGGTCAGCACAAATAAAGCCCTCTTATCAGCTCAGGGACGCCTAGGAACAGCTAAAGCTCCGGGTAAATAAAGCCAAAGTCTACTCGTTACATCTGTGGAAAAACATGAGGGAAGTACAATCAATTAATCCTGAAAGGTATGTAGTTCATGGAAAACAGAGTAAATTAAATTAAGCACCATTTATAAATTTTTCACTTATAAATAAAAGCAAGCATGAGTTACGTATTTTTCAAGTAAATAAAAATTCTCGTTACAGAAAGCTGGGCTGTGCACACCAGACGTGCCAGCAGCCCAATGAGCTGGAATTTCTGAATTCCCACCTCATTTTTGCATTTCTTTGATTTAACAAGTTCTCAATAGCAATGGAGGGATCGTAGCAGATAGGATATCAGAAATGGAAAAATATTAAAAAGGTTGGCATTCTGCTCAAAACAAGAATTTGGAGTAACGTTATTTTGACACCGCTATAAAAATTTCAGGAGTGGCATCCTGGCTCTTCCAGTTAACTCTAGTACCTTTACTATTAGCCATGCCACATCAGCCAGCAACGTGCTGTTTCACACTTGAAACTGACTTCTGAATTGGCTTCTTTAACTCTTCCATTCAGACAAAGACTCAAACTTCTGTAATTTGACAGAAAAAGAGCAAACAAAGCCCTGCTGCCGCCATAAGGTGTGGCCGAGCCTATCGGCACAAAACCTCCCTTGGCATAAAACTTGTCACCGGTGTAAGAGCCTCTGAGATAAGACCCCCACCTGCACCCAGACGAAGGCAACGTTCTTCATCGCCCTACAAGCCAGGCGGCACGTTTGCCTTCGGGTTAAGCATCAAGAAAATTTGCTCCAAAAGTTGGCAGCAAAGCAACGGCGGCCGCGCCGAGGTAAGCGTGGTGGGCAGGGCAGCTGGGCAGCCCCCACGTACCAGAGCCAGAGCCGGAGGTCGTCATGTCGTAGATGAGATCCTTCAGAGTCTTCCCGGAGTTCACCAGGTTGCACTCGGAGAGGGGCTCCTCCACGTTGGGCTGCTTCGCCCTGCCGCGGGCGCAGCGCCGGCCCTGGCACGTGCATGCTGCCAGCACTGCCATGAGGGACAGGACGCAGACCGGCACCGCCACCGTCACTGCCAGCACCACGGGTCCCGCGCTGGCTCTGCCGGGAGACTCCGACGCTTTCGGAAGACACAAGGGAGAGCGGGGTGGAGGGAAAAACATGGTAAGCGAAGGGCTGCGGAGCAACAACATATTAAGATTGAATGATTTCCCACAGTCGTCCTGAGCAGGACCGGCAGCAGCAAGACAGACCACATTTCTGCGAGTTACGGAGTCTTTCCCCCCCACCTTTTTTGCAGGTAGCTGGGGATCAGGTTGGTGCTTTGATCGCCACGTAACACCACCGCCTCAGACATGGCCCCACCAGCAGCTCCCCAAGGAAACGCCAGCGGAGACGTCCCGCAGCGCGTGGCCGGCGGCAGCACAGCCGGGGCTGAGGTGCCGCACAGACCGGCGCCGCGCCTGCCCCCAGAACAGCCCCAGGAAAGCTCCCCAGGCAGGCGGAGCCCTCCCCGGGTGCCGCCCGGCTGTATCTCCGCTCATCTGTTACGAAACCCGCAGACTTCTCACAGCACAACGTGTCCTGGCCACCAGCTGCTCCAGCTGGTCCCACCCCACCTCTCAGGACCATTCAAGACAGCAAACACCTGAAGAACATTTCCTTGCAAAACGTTTCCTTCCAAAAATGCAGCAGGGACCCTACAGGGTACACATTTTTAATCTGTTTGCATTGCCAAAGTGCCATTTGTCTGCAGTTAGCTGACCCCCCGCCTCCCCGCTGCAGAAGATCAAGAGCGAGGACCAGCAAGCTCGCTGCCGCAGCCCGACCGAGACGTAGGCTGGTGCACAGGGCTGCGCCAGCACGACCACCACCCCGACAGCCAGCGACTCGCGCTTCGCGCGCGGGAGCACAGACGGCAGCTCCACGCGCAGGTAATCTCCGCTCAGCCAGAGGCACCTCAGCGGCTTTGCAACCAGCGGGTGCAGTGCCCTTCCCACGCTTGAAAGTTTGTGTATAAATTTCTCAGCACACTGTCCCTGCTGAAAACAAATCCTTGGAAAAAATGATTTCCTACCACTTAATGCATACGGGAATACAAAGTTCTAGAAAATGAGGCATTAAAAGGATTTCTAAGAACACTTTCAGAACTTGTTTTCATGAAGCTGTATTTCACAAGGGTCAAGAAATGGGACTGTCCTACATCATTTTCCATTTTAAAAGTATAGGGGTAAAAAACATATCCAGAAGCTATAGGAATACATTCTTAAGGTATTTACTTGCACACGGACACACACACAAATCCCTTAACGCCCCCAAAATCATAAATAAGCTTAACCCCCCCCAATCAACCAACACACCCCACCAAAAAATAAAACAAAACAGAAACACGACCCAAAACCACCCCTCAACACTCAGAATCTCAGAATCACAAGTACCAAACAGTATGTTGTGGTTTAGCCAAAATTAACTCTGTCTCAGCTGAAACCAGGACACAGTAGATCTAAAGGCTACAGAAGATTTAAGAATCATGAACTCCACACCGTGCAAAGTCGCCCGTTAGCCGTTCTAGAAAACAAAAAGCCCCTCTCTCCCTTTAGGCAAATGCTAAGCAACGTGTACGCTGTAATCTGAATTTTGAGAGAAACTGAAGCAGCACTTGAAGAAGCAGCCTGATGGCCCTCAGCATTGACTGTTACTTTCCTCCCGTTAATACCACAATAGAAGTACTTCTTCTTCAAAGGACCTTGGCAAGCCATGCGCTCCATCATTCAGAAGTGCCAGGAGCAAAGTTAGCTGTGCAAAGTTAACTTGTTCCTTTTTCTTCTCTTCCTTACATTTCAGCACTATGCACTTCAACTAAGCAAGAAAAGAAAATAAAACGTTAACAACAGAAGGCCCCATGTCTATTCACAGCACACAATTCAAACCATTCTGAAAACAAAGTCACTATGTCTTGCTCACGGGCTTTTCCTTTAATAGACTTCAACAGGACACTCAAGGGGCTACCCGGTAGATTTGTAAGAGGATTTGCAAGCAGGATTCCTCCTTGCAGCTGCTGCTTGCTAACCGATACACCGTGGCTTCCTAAGCTGCTCTTAATTATGTTTCCGCATGGCAGAGATTTCCCCTGAGGCAGGCGGGAAGCGCAGTAGGTACACACCCTCGGTCACAGGAACCGCGGAGCTGTCGCTGGGCGCTGCACCCTGCAGAGCTGCTCCTTGCCGCGCTGGACCGCACGGCTGCGACGCTGCGGGCAGCGGCGAGGCGCCGGCTTTGTGCAGGCTGCAGAGCAGGGCTGCCGCGCTACGCGGCAGGGGACGTAGCTGGTACGATGCGCCGGGGTGAGGAGTTGTCCCCGGGCGTTTGGCACGCAAACCACAGCGCTCCTAGTGCATCACCCAAATGAACGTCCTCTCCCGCAGATCTCAGCAGATTCATTACCTATCGGCAGTTGCTGTTAAAGACAAACATGCACAAGACGCTGACTATAAAATGTCAGCTCTTGCCACCAACTGCTGAAAAACAACATAACATGAAATGAACTAAATAGAAAACTTTATTGCTTTTAGGCCAGTGCAAACAGTATCAAAAGGAAAATAGTCGGGAAGCTTTGAACAGCCACAACTGAACCAGTGGGAAGAGGGAGACTCAGAAGGGCGTCTTCGCAGACTGGCACACCAGCTCCGTGCCCTGAACCGGAGCAGCAATTCTCCCAGCTGCGAGCAGCAGCGACAAGCAGTCCTCCCGGGAAGCACCTGCTCCTAGCAGCCAGTGATCTTAAGCACCGGCAGAGCCTGTGGATGCTGCACACGTCCAAGGCCAACAGGCAGGCAGAGAGCAAGCAGTGTCCCGGTGGGACATCCTTCACCTGCGTCTCCTGCTCGTGACGAGCCTTGCCGTACACCCTCGTCATCTTCTGCTGGAGAGTCGTCTCACTTCATCGTCACACGGCCCACTGCCGGGTCGCAGCAGTCCCTTCTCGCAGCGTGCGTTCACTGCTGCCCTGTATCCCCCTCCCGGTCCTTCCAGCTCCTTCCTTCTTTTTTCACAGCTCCCTCCATTCCAGAGCACCTCTCTTTCCAGAAGCAACTTCTTAAATATCTCCAGGTTTGTTCTCTTTTGCTTTACTTTCAAGCCTGTTTCCTTGCAATCTGGATGTTACAGGTGGCACACCTGTACAGGCAAAAAAGAGTAAGTTACTGTTGGCTTTCTTTTTATCTTAAAATTATATACATACCTATGTATGTACATAAAACTTTCCAGGATCTCCTGAAACTGGGAAGCGGCTCTAGAGATACTTCGAACAGGAGAAAAGCCAAGTTCACTAAGGGCACAATACATTACTTCACTTAGCTTTTCTTAGCTGTTCCTGAACCAGCTGCACATCACATCGCTGCAGCAGCATTTCTTTGATTTAACCCTGCATTTCACCCTGCATCTCACCCTGCATTTCCAGAGACTGCCCAGGCCGTGGTTTCAGAGTGGCAGCTAATGGAGGAACTGGGCGATGACAACAAGCACAAGGCATTGAGGCATGGAGCAAGGCGAATGGAGAAATGCGCATTTCCACAAGCACGCTTTTCATTGCAGGACATGCTCCCTACTCACGATGAACCTAAAAGAAAGTACCCATTGTTGAAGGGTTTTTAATATTAAAGCCATGTTACTGTACTGGCTATGTCTACACTACCTGGTCATACGTTCTGCAAATCTGGGTTCGGTTCATAGATTTGCCAGCAGAACTAAGTGAGACAACAGTGTAGTTTAGGTTTCTGGGACGTGACAATTTGTAACTTGCAGTGCACTGTTTGTACATTGTAAACCGCCAAAACAGGTTTTATAGCAGAACTTTAAGGGGCTCGTAAAAAATGCTCAGTACATCTTTAAAAAAAAGGCAACAAAACCGTTTTTATCAGAAAAAATGTCTTGATCGTTAACAGAAAAGCGATCTGACACATTTTTACTGAAACAGTTTGTATCATTAAAGAACTGCAGTGCAGGCTTTGTGAGAGAACGGCATCAGAACTCAGTTTTCAGAGATACTTCCCTCCATATGACATTTTGGGAGCCAGACAAGCAGCGGGGCAGGCAGGAGAAAGCGGCAGGTCTAGCAGGGACACAGTGAGCACAGCAGGCCAGCAAGCTCATCTGGACACTCTGGGCAAGGAGCAGGAGAAGGCTCGGCTGACGCAGGAGGATGGAGGAGGGAGCACAGAGACAAAGGCACTCATGGCCATTCTGGGGCTGCAGAGCGAGACGTCGGAGCGAAGCAGCAGCAAACCTCAAAGACTCTCTCACGCCCGCTCGGGAGGGTGACACCCAGCACCAGGAACACAAACAGACGCCAGCTTTATGACTTATGCAGTGACGGTTGTTCAGAATAAAATCAAGTTCAGTGATGCTTACAGGTCTCCTCCGAGGTGCTGCTAAGTTGGGAGAGCTCAAGTGCAGAAGGCAAGTTAGCAGTGAGACTGGAAGCTGAGGTGTCCAGGCCAGTTTGCACGGGGTCTCCGTCAGTTCCTGGGAATGAAGAGATCCTGACTGTCTAGAGAAGTTTCATGGAAGGAGTCAGCCGGAAACCTCCTTTGTCATCCTGTAGTCTACCGGCTGTACCAAAGACAAAGTGCGGACCAAGGCTGGTGGCAACTACTCAAACCCTTTCCGGTTCTTCACAGAGCACACACAGGAGACTTGAGAAGTGCCAGCGCTGTGACTCCTGCTTTACCGTTGGTTGTAGGCCATCTTCAATCCTGACCCCTCGCAGCACGGTGTCCGGCAGCCAGCACCGCAGCCGTGCCCTTTTCTGGGCCCGCGCGCCACGGCCCCTTGGGGACCCCGGGGCTTCCCACAGCACAAACCACACGCAGAAGGAGTGACAAACAGCACAAGGGCAAAACACACGACACGCGAGGTACAAACAGTAATTAAAGGCAACATCACCAAATAAGTGTGGCAATGTTTACAGCAGTTGTGCAATGTTAAACTCTCTGGGAAATAAGAAAATCCCTCATGACTACCTAAAACCATCCAATCAACACCATTAGTCATAACATTTTGCAATCCGATTTCGAATGTACTATTCAATGACTTACTAACCAAGAATAGAAGCTGGAGACATGTTGCCATGTATGAAACAAAAATAGCACATCTGGCAATATTTAGCAATTTCACAATATGGTATAGTTATATTCCAAGTTGTGTAAACAAAAGAGTACTTTTAGGCAACAAAAAAAAAGGATCTTTTTTCCCTCCAATGGAAAAGACATTCTCACACACGACGTTTGCCTTGCTTTTGACATATAATGGGCACCTTAAGACTTCTAAAAGCCCTAAACTATGCATGTTTAAGTTCCTAAGCTACTCGGGGAAAAAAATTACGTATTCTTTCCAATGTAGTAAAAAAATATATTGCATCTAATGGGAGGCTCTTGTCAGACATACAGAATACTTTTAAATAATTTCAAAAGTACACAACTTGGACTAGAGCGTAAAAATTAAGTTTCTCCAGCTTTCACCATGACTACAGACCCCATCACCCCTTTCAGGGGGTGATGAAGTTCAGAAATCAGCTGGTTCAGAAATCAGCTGGAAAAGGTCTGCTTAAGGATCCAGAAGTTCAAGCAAACCCGTCAGGGATACAGCTACGAGATGAACGGATGCATTATCGGAACTGCTATTTCCCCCTCCCCTGCCCCCAGCCCTGCCTCCTCTTCGCATGGCAGTGTTCTTACCAATCCCTCCAGAGAACACAAATCGGGGACAGCCAAGATGGACAAAAGTATGTGAAGTATTTGCAGAACGAGACCTCCACAGAGCAGCCATGACAGGCTGGAGCTCTGCCCACAGGGCTTTGTCGCGGAGAACCTCAGGAGATCGGTCCAGCCGGGGGTTATCCCGGAACGGCACCAGCGGCGCAGCGCTGGCCGCACCGACATGGAGGAGAAGCGGGCTCAGCGCATCGCGTGCAGCTCTTTCAGCCTCTGGGCAGCTCTGCGCCACTACAGCTCCAGCTGACAGCCCGTGTTTTGGGCCACGGACAGCCAGCCTCCTCACAGCCAGAAAGAGAACGTCCGTAATTCAGAGGCTGGTGCCTTCAGGCCAGCTGTTACTGGACTGAAGCACTTCTCATGGTGGCCTACCCAGGCCCCAGCGATCGCAGCTTCTCCAGAGCCCCCGACCAGGCTCAGCCCACCCCTAGACGGCGGGAGGGCACTAGGTCCAGATGGAAGTTGGTCACAAGCAGCCCTTCCTCCCCACTTTTGTTTTGAGTCCTGACCTCCATCCGAGGCTGTCCATGCCACAGCAGGCAAGCTCATCTTTCGCATTAAAATCCAAAGCAGAAAACAGTCGGCTAAATGAATTTCTGTTACCGTTTTGCAGCAGAGCGGTAGCACGAACTGTTAATGCTGGCCGCTGAACTCCAGCAGTGGCTCTCAGAAACCGTCAGTTAAGAGGAATCGAAGCGGCCACACAGAAGAGAGAAAATAAATATCAAAATATTTCCCTTCCTCTTCCGTTTTTGCTCCGTTCCCCATCCTCCCTGGTTTTATCCATCACTAACATTTTAGGAGAGTTATTGAGAACTGTGCTTTGTTTCTTCACTCATTGTCCGGGCCTTCCTGCTAACTCTATTCTTGGACCGAGTCTGTGCTGGGAAAACAAAGTCAGGGCTTTTCGCCCGGCTCAGCAATAGCCGAGGAATGCCAAAATCAAGGAGAGGGAAAGGCAGAGCCCTGCCCTGCACCGCACCCTGCAGCCCAGCCTGCGCACCTCTGCCTTTCAGCACCTGGGGAAGCTCTCAAGGGCCGTAAACAATTAAAAGAGATTTCCCTTACAATTGGCATTCAAAGACTGGGTTTTATTCAGAAAGTTATTGGTTGAAGGCTGATTTCTCTTGCTTTCTGGATTAATATGTACCTTATAAAACTTCTGGTACAGGAGCGTCTGACTTCTTTCATACTAACATATCCACATATACCATTCTCCTAAAAGGGCCTTAATGTCTTTAGACATTTTCAAACAGGTAAATGAACAGTAATTATTTTATTCATGCAAAACCTACAGACAACATTAAAAAAACCCCAACAAAATACGAGAATCTTGCCCAACAATTAGTCTAACTGGTACCATTCGTCTCTCTTGGCAACACGTATATACTCAAGGGATTTTTGCCTTAGGAATTCCATTATATTTCCCTTTCTTTCATCCCAGCATGTGCCACTGTAGGTGATATGAAGGCCATTTGTGCCTTTGTACAATTTGGGCAATAGGAATAAAGAAGAGAGCTGGAAATTACTTATTATACAGTTTGTTAATCCCACTATTAGCTTAATCTTGTTCCATAAGGCCTGCTTTCTCCTCTGACTCATTTTCCATCATGCAAATACAGAACAGAAATCGTATGCTTTTTATCTCAAGTTCTAGAGATGCTGCTGTGCCAGGTCACCCAAAACAGCAGAGAGGAGACCGTTCCTGCTGTGTCCTGCCTTTTGCTGGAATGACAGAGGTACTTTTGAAGGAAAAACCCTAAAACCAGAGAACTCTTCGCTGTGCTGAAGTTTCCCACCAACTCACAGACGTGTGGCTGTACACACTGAACACATCCCCGTGTTTTTTCTCAGAGAGGCTGACATTTTCTTTAGCCAGCCTCTGAGAGCAGCCTGGTCAGAAAGCCCAGAATCCTGTGACAAATTTGCAAGCCCACCTGCACCCATCCAACCTCAATTTTCAGCACCTGTAAAGATGAAGACTTAATATCCCGCGTCACTAGGTGTTTCGATGTCAAGAGGCTAGAACGAGTAGCGGCACGAACTTTTCTCCACACATCTACAGACATGCAGACAGAGACACCAGAGCTCAAGAAAGTCCTGGTAACTGGACCTGGTAACAAATGCAAAGCGTCCGAGCTTCAGGCTCCGGTTCAGCAGCTGCGGAGCCACTGCCTCCACCGAAGGAGGTAACCGAAGCCAACATCAACTCTGCTGCTCTGGAGAAGGGATGGGAGACAAGTTCCCCAGCCTGTACTTACTCTTCCCGGGGCCACACACCACCCTCCACCACAACCGAATGTAGGCACGGGGTTATAAGAAGCTGCAGTAGCCTACTCCAGGGCGGCAGGTGAAGGTCTGTCACCTACGAGCAGGCTTGTGAGTGGGTAAATCCTGCTCACGAGTGGGGCGGGGGCAGAGATCACAAGCGCTGTCTCCCAGATCTGAAATACAGCCTGAAAATCCGGTGAGACACAAGTCTACAACTGGATGAAGCCCTCTAGATCTTATTAGCAACTCCTCAAAATAGTCAGTGACATGCTGAGGTGCACAGAGGCAATTTCTCATACAGAGAGAGGCGCACAGAAAGGTCCATCAGGGAAGCGGCATGCAGGTCGTTTTCTGTTACGACGTCCCACTGACAGCGGAAGGTCACCTCAAGTCACCCGCTGGGGCAGAAAGCATCCCAGTTAAAAGAGTACAAACCTGGAAAGAAAGTCAGGGTAACACAGAAGAACCCTCATTACTGCAAACTAATCCTGCACTTCGAAACTTAGCACCTGTTAATGCAAAATACTGCAATGAAATCCCTGCCAACAATGAGTATAGAAAAAGCAGATATCCAGGTTGAATCTCTCCTTGAAAAAGTATATTTTCACACACTGTAAAAAAAAAAACAAAACACCAAACCCACAGAAAACCAACTCAAAACAAGAAGAACCTCCCCTCACGCAAGGCCCAGTAACAAGAGCTGTGCTGCTGACTGAGGCACGCAATGCCATCTACAGTTTTACTGCAGAAATCCATGCACGGGCAACCAAAACAAACAAACGGCATCCTGCTCTCAGAGACCCTCGTGCTGCAACTCATTTTCTTGTTTTCCAGCCACTCTTCAGACATTTACAATGTAAGCCCTTGGTAATTAACACGCAAGTCGAGCTGAAGCAGGTCGGCAGAAGAAGAGCTGAGGGAGAGGCTTGTGGCCGCGGCCGGGTGCAGCTGCAGCAACCGCAGAACCTGCTGCCTCGTCCGGCGGGGCCGTGCACGGGGCCTTCTCAAGGCCTCTCCTCCTCCGTGAGATTCGCTCCTGCCTGAAGGCAAGCTTTTCATAGCCACGTGCTCTGCTTTTAAACTCGAATCTGCACAATCGAGATAGATAGATAGGCAGACAGCTATAACGTCCACATCAAGATGTCTGTACCAAGCGTCAAACTGCATGTATTACTACTCTTTAAAAGCGAGGGTGGTGGGAGGCGGGCTGGCTTAAACAAGGACCTTGACAAAGCAGGTACATTTTAAAGACCAGAAAGCCTGTGTGCTAAGTTAGGCACTAACAGGCAGACCCAGCGGCTGCGTTACCCACCACAGCTGGCACGGGACAACCCACCAACGCGAGACAAGCCGTATAATGGCACGCAGCGACGTGCCGGAGGACGAGGTGGCATTACACACGGACCTCTGGGCCGAGCCATCCCAGCTGGGGCCTTGTGCCAGCACGGTCCGAGCACGGCGAACCCTGGCCCAGCCCGTACTCGGTGGTGGAAACAAAAACTTTTACAATGTCAGTAAGATAACGGACTAACTACTAACCCTAGAACTGCCGCCATGCCTTGTCGGACCAGCTGACAGTTCCCGTGCTGGTTACCTGCTGTGGTGCCTCCACTTCAACTTCCTTGCCCTCAGTCAGAGAGGAACCCAAGATCTAGATTCGGATTTCTGAGTGCCATGTAAGACCAGAAGTGAAAGAAGAAAAAATGCCAGCTGAGCAAGGAGTTGCCTAAAAACTCGCTTTGGAAGCAGCAGCTCCCTAAGCACAGGAACACACCTACACAGGCAGCCTAGGCAATGGCATTCAAGCCGTTTTTCCCCGCGCAGAGCCCACCGCCGGCACGGCCGGTACACCCCCAGCTCGAGGCCTCCTGAGCGACGGACGCGGGTGCTGCAGAGGCAGCCCGGGACAGCCCAGGCTCGTGCAGCCCAGCTCCCTCACCTACGTACTCAGCTATGCCCCTCGGAAAGTTTATTGTTACTGGGGCCCAAATGAAGCTTTCCTGTAATATGAATTATGTGGAGAAGGGCTGTCAGAAAAGAACAGCGAACAAATAACGTTAGCACTGTTCAGTTTTCAGCTCACATGAATTCCCCCAAATGTTTAGAGCAAAGGGCTCAGGCTAAAAATTAAGTAAGTAATTTTCTCTGGTACTGAAATATGAAACCAGAGGTTTTGCAACAACCAGTTCAAGCGCTAGGACGACAGACATGCCTCCGTTGCTCCTCTATAAATAGTGGTTTTCTCCCAAGATTCCAGCATCCCAACTTGAAAAAAAAAAACCATGGTATTTTATTTCTACATTTCTAGAGCATGGCCACTATTAGTATCTCCCTTCTGTTGTCAACTGGAAGAAAAATACTCAAATAATCCTTATTCCTGCCCCAGGCCACAGGTGAGATGCGATCCCGGGGTACAGAGCTCCCAGCTGCCAGGCTGCCACCCAGGCTGGCTCCTCCAGAGAGGCTGGTGGGAGCTGACCTGCCTCCGGCAGCATCCAGCGTCTGCCCGGCCGCACCAGCAGGCGACGGTCCCCAAGGCTACCGCAGCAACTGCCCCGCCGTCTGCCCTCCTGCATCTCACATGACGCAGCAAGTGCTTCCAGTAACAGGCTTTTAAATTCTGTTAAGTACTGCATGATAGCAGCTTAAACGCAAGTTATAATTGCAAATGATGTATTCATTTGCATCTTTCCTACCTGTAACATCACTCAGGGGTGTAAGTATACAAAAAGGTATCATCTGAGAAAGTAGTGTATTTTACAGCTTTTTCAAAAAAGCCTGGCTTAAACACAAATCTTGGAAAGAAGAGCCAAATAATTAAACCTAAAAATAGTATAAATATTTATTTTTAAAAAGCACTGAATCAACTTCATTACACAATTTTGAGTCTGGCAGACTCAAGTACTGCAGCAGCTGTGTAATACACAGAGCTCCTGGAAGTGCAAATCTTTTTCCTCCCTCTAATTGGGACCAGGAATCTTACACTTTCTAGTCCCTGCTGGGCAAGAATCAATGATACCGATCTAACACCACAGAAAAGCTGCCTTACGAGCTGCTAAAATGAACTGCAGAACCCCAAAGTTCAAGACAGACTAACGAGATCGCTGAAACAGCATCAGCCAAAGACGTCCCCCAGCAATGCCTTGGTGTCCTTTGCCCCTCTCGCCCCCCAGCAGAAGACCCTACGTGCCGTCAGACCCGTATCAACAGAGGACACATCTGCCTTCCTGCCCACAACGGAGACCCTGCAAACCCCTTGCTTCTAACGCACGGGCGCGCCAACGTGAGCCGCAGTAATTGCTCACCAAAGCCGATCACAAAGACGCGGCACTCGGTGACACAGACTGGCCAAGGACAACAAGGAGAGCGGCTCCTCACGTGCCAGGAGATGCCCTGTCACGGGTCAAACCTCACCGCCAACCCAGACGCTTGTCTGTCCGAAAACACGGGGGTGCGTTTCCCATAGACAGTTCACAGTCAGCACCCACAACTGACCGCCTTCTTTCCAAACCTCTCTAGTCTGAATTCTTACCCGAGCCATCTAAAGCAGGTCTTTTAAATTGTGTGCAGAGATGTTTGACACTGTAAAACTTCAGCCAGTGCGAGGTCTTTATTATTTCCTTGTGATGCCCCAGTTAACAGCTCTCAGCTTCTCGCAAGGACTAATCCATAGCTGCTATACACTGCTGATCCATAAAGTCCCCAGTACATCAGATATCATCTTCCTAACATCTAGACTAATGCCAATTCAAATCACAAACTCCCTCAAGATATTCCAGCCCATAAAATCTATGAGGTTACAAGTCTGTTTCCTTCAGACACTTCCTTTCGTCTTCACGGTTAATGCCTCGTGGGATATCACAGAGAGCATTTGGAATATCTTTAGGAGATGCAAGAAATTCACTTTTCCCCGAACAGAGTTGCAGTTTAGATTTTCCTGTCTGAAACAAGTTGGGGAAAAAAAATGGCTAGTGTTTTACAGCCAGCCTTTAAAATCCCCATTAGCTGGCTCTCATGGTCACGTCCTCGGCACAGTACTTCTGCACTCTCAGGCTGCCACACGAGCAGGTGAGCAGCCGTTTGCACTCGCACGGCACTTACCGACAGGCAGGCGGAGGGTGATGTTGTTGCAGAAGTCAGTGTAGCAGCACTCGGTCTTTGTGATGTTCTTGGAACTGTGGCAGAAGACCTGCGCGTTCAGCTCCGGGAGGGAGACGCAGGACTTGATCACCTCCTCCCGCCCGTTGGTCAGCATGACCGAAGCCCAGCAGGCACCCTCCGTCTGGCAGGTGAAGTTGGTGTGCTCGCACAGCTGGCACACGCACTTCAGACCTGAAAAAGAGGTTTCCAGCTTTCGTGAGAAGATCCCGGGAAGACAGAACCCCACGGCCGCCACGCCAGCTTGTCCTGCCGGTTGGCCGAGGCCAGCCGGTTCACCACGAGCACCCCACGGGAGCTCCAGCGCAGGCCCCGTGCCGGGGCTGTCGCCTGTGCCGGTGAACGGGCTCCTGGGCTGCAGGAGGAAGCCTGTCCCGGGAGGCCCCGACAGCACAGGTCCCCAACACCCACAGATGACGAGTTTTTAAACCAGACGATCCTTGGTCACAGGGAAGCGTGTAGAATCTCTCTCGCGTGGTGGAGAAGACCGACCACCCCAAGAAGAAATTTCTGTGGAAGCTGCCTTTTGCCTCGGTGGGGAGACAGAGGCTCAGGTTTACATTCTCAGCTCCCACAGACTCACACCTCAGACAACGCTCAGGACAAACACATGGGCACATGCTCCATTTTGAGAGGTATATTTAGACACAGCTACGTTCATTACGTACTGAATTTTAAATAGTATCAACAGCCACTGTTTAGGTAGCTGTGCTGACTTCCCAAAACACGGCCACCCCTCACCTGTGCCAGCCCCCTGCCCCACGCCAGCCATACGCACGCCTTGCCGGAGCCGACGGGGTTAGAGCAATGAGTCTGAGGAATCGGCAAGATGCAGAGTCCCGGCACGCACCACCCTACGCCCTACAGACAGGCACGGGCAGTAACTGCGGACTTCTCCTCCCCATGTCTTCCGAGATGATCCACCTTTTTCAGGCACACAAACAGGTGCCCAGTTTCTTTTGGTGCAAAGTCTGATGACTTCCAAGCTTTGCATGTTTTTAACCATATCTTCATGTTTTACCAAATCAAATAGAAACACATTTAGTAACAACTACATTTTTCAGGCTCTGTTGACTCTTCCTTGGAAGAGAGAAGGAAACCAAAGCCACATCATCTCAGTGAAACACCAGATGCCAACAATAAATTTTTTTGCCTTCCTTGTTTTCTTCACCTGCTTCATAACAAACAATTTCTGCTCGCTTCATGCCAAATTTAGGAGCCTGTATTAGCAGTGATACAATAACAAAGACATCTTAACCTTGGGCTGAAAGCAATTTCTACAGGAAACACTTCCTTAACTGCACTTTACATGATTGTTTCTGTAAAAAAACCTTCATTTTAGAGTACAGAGACTTGATCTCCTCAACTTTTGTCTTAAACAGTTCTTATCCCACCACAGGCTCCCCAAAATGCATTCTGTACACCCTCCCGGGTCAGTTCTAACTCTGCAAGACTGAACACTGCTCTACTTATGGGAGCTAGGGTATTAAAAAAAAAGTGATTTTATCCATAAATCCATTCTGTTTCTTCCGGAACAGGGGCAGGGGAGGTGTCCCACACCCATGGCGGAAGAGGAAGGTGCGATGACCGACGGCTGCGGCAGCACTCGCCACGTGGCAGGAGTAGCGGAGACTCATCTCAAGAGCCTCCGGAGGAGCGGAGAAGTCCTGACAGACGTCAGCGCAAATCTGATTTCTGTTTCTGTGACACTACTTGTTTTCTTTACAACAACCTTCATCCTGTGCTACCCTTCTGAAGTAACAGCTTGTAGTGTTTATCTTCAGCTGAGGCCCGCAACAAACTTCCTTGGCACCATATGTCCGTGTTTATCCTGGATGCAGGGTACGCTAGGAACCATATCACTGTCTGTCTGCTTCGGCTTTCTCTCGGTGTGGGGAGTGAGCGCAATCAATCACCCAGCAACAGAACAGGTGAATCTCTTCCTTAAAGACATTACCGTAGTCCTAGAAGAGACGCCAGGCGCAAGACTCATCAGATCTAAACAAATAAGAGGTCTAGCAGAAGAAAAACAGACACATCATCACCAATACTGCAAAATAAAAGCATTACTGGAGGAAATGAATATAAGACTGTCGCAAGCATCTTCAGTGTTTCAGACACATCATGATGCTGTTTTTTCTCCCCCTTCTCATGATCTAAAAATAAAATAGGAAATGGTCTCTATGACGTTATCCACAGTAGATAACTGACAGTTTTATCCATATTCTGGTGTTTTGCAGATTGCTTGAGAGAGGAGCTGATCAAAACTGCCACAGCAAGTCCTGAACCCCAGGGTATTCCTCTGAGCACCGTGACACAGGGTGAGAAAGGACGGCAGAGGAGCCTCTCGGGCTCTGTAACCTCACCTCGACCGAGCTAAGACAGTCACTTATTTCCAGAATGAAAGGGGCCTCGCACCACCTCGAGCCTCTCCGCACCCCGAGCTGGCTGGAGGTCGTGCCAGCAGACACGTCTGACGGCTGCCTCGCTTGGCAGGGAAAGCAAGGGGTGCCATCGCCGAAGATCGGCATTTTCTGCTGTTGTATTCAGAGACCATTTTACTTTGCTGGATGTCCTTTTGTCTTTCTACGTCACTGACAGAAAGATTCTAACCCCGTTTTTCCTATTAGTTCTGAACATGTTCCTCGAAACTGGCTCGTCCAATCTACTTCCCACGACTGCAAGTTCACAGACCTATGGAAATCAGCCTTGTTCCCCACAGAGCTGTTTCTGAGAGAAGTTATTATGCAAAGAAGAATGAAAATTAAAAAATTTTGGGTCAAAATTCTCAATACAACCCAACCATGTTATTAGTGCTTCTGAAAGCGAAAGCATTCAGCCACCAGATGACAAGCTGGGAGGAGCAGGGAAAGGAGCATGTTGAACTCAGTACTTCCAGAGAATTTTCATGCCCACTGGAGACTTGAAAGTCCTGGAGACCAAGACGGCTCGACAAGCATTCCCTCTTCTCCTTCGGAAATACTGAGCTCACAGAAGTCATATGAGACAAGCACACAAACTTCTGACGGGAACAATGTGTTCCGTTTGGAAGAGGCAGAAGAGCACATGAAGAAAAACTTGTCCACACCCAAAAACATTACATACTAAAAAACTTTTAAATGTATGTTTGTCCTACCACACTTGAACTGTTGCCTTTTTTAATCATTCCTTCAAAAGAAGCTGAGAACCACTGCCCCAATGGGTACAAAGCCTTCAGCCTGTGCTTCACCCAGCTCCTTCCAGCCGCCCCATCCCGGTCCTGACGCCCACCCTGTCCCAGTTCCCGTCCCCTCATCCCTAGGCAGCTCCTGATGCCCACCCCGCCTCATCCACGAGCTCTCCCCAGGAGTGCCCACCGCTCCCCGCCGCTGCATCCCCTGACCACCTCTGCTCTCCCGAGGCGGCTCACGCTCACTACTTATACCGTGCCAGTTCCCAGAGCCTCGCCGGCACAGCCTCCCAGTCCACACCTCTCCTCCTTCACCCTCTCCCAGTTCCTGCTCTACTCCCCTGCTCTTGGTCCCGCTGTCTTTCCTATGGGGTTGCCAGCTGCAGCATTTGCCCCGGCTCCATCAGACTCTTCCCCCACCTCGTGGCCGAGGCTTCGTCCTCTCTGGGCTCGGCGGCAGCGGCCGGTGCCAGGGCAGGGGAAGCACTGTGCTGGCAGCACCGGGCAGAGGTTTCTCTGCTCTCCGTTACTTCCGACAGCCCTGCGCTAGCCTGCATCTGAGATCAGCTGCTCCAGCCAAGTCTTCCTAAACCAAGACTCTCTGGGCTGGAACAAATTTGGGCTGTTAGGCGATGCGTGGCGGAAGTCAAACGGACAACACCACGAGAGCAACACGCTGGTCGGCAAGGATGAAGACTTCACGCATCTCCGCTGCTAACAAGATTCAAAGGGGTCCTAATGAGAGGTGGAATCCGCACTCCCTCCCCTTTCAGCTTCATATTTTGGATTTTCCTAGCGTTGTGTCTGCTGCCATCACTCACCCAAGGTTAAACGCTGACAAATTTCAAGCTCTTATGCAGGAAAAAGGAACCCAGAAAAACAGTGCAGCTAAATCTGTTCAAAGACAAGATCAGAGTTTGAGTTGTGGGCAAGACGAGACTCTCTCTTCCTAGAAGATTTACATAGACCACTTTTAAATATAATTCTACAAAAAGAGAAGCCCAAGGTTCCCCAGCTATCTGCCTGCGCTCCTGGCTAATTTCTCACACAGAAAAAAGGATAGAAAACTCAAAACAGATACAAATACTTGACCTTGTTTCCAAGAGCATTTATGTACATCAAGAATCCTTTGCTGAAAGAGCAGAAAGATTATCATAAAATATAACCACAAAAGTACGACTTTCCTGCACCCGTGCTATTTTGGCTGCCTCACCTCAGTGGAATCAGGAGAAGAGGAGCCTGGGCCCTTCGGAGCACACCCTTGGGAAGTTCCATGGCGTGGAGCCCCTTTCCTGGAGTCACTTCCCTGCTCCCAGTCCCGCTGAACGGGGCAGGCGACGAAGCCCCTCAGCTCCCAGCTCTCCCCCAGCACCGCAGCCCCGTACTGCGCCTCGCGCGTAGCTCCTCGCAGACGCTTGTACAACCTCTCGAACTCTGCCGAGCCCGAACCGCCATCCCCGCTGACAAACTCGGGGACACGGGACTCGCCAGAATTTGTGACTTACCCGTGTTGATCCACTAGACGTGTCCCAGTGCTGCTCCAGTTTATTCACAACAACTTCCTCTATTATCTTTTCCTTTTTATGGAAAAAATTGTCCATATCCAGTTCTACAACCTAGCAATGTATTTCAAGCCTTCCCGTTACATATCTGCACAGTTTCTGCTCTAGTTTGACTCCACTGCTGTCCCACAGAAGCTGGCAAGATGTTCCCCCCTGTTTCCAGACCAGAGGGATAACAGCACGATGACGAATGTCTCTCGCAGTGCTCAAGCCAATGCCACCTTTGAACCATGCCTCCCCTCCCAAGCAGCCATTCTATGGCACGAAGGAAGAGGAAGAATTTGCAACTATTGACTGAAATTCTGCAAGCTCCTACATGCAGTGCGTAATGCTTACTCCCCGCCTGGGGAAAGCGCACCACATTTCTCCAGCTCCGTTCCCAGGGATGGTCCTGGCAAGGGTACCGGCGATACCCCCACAGGCAGGGGGTAAGTTGGGACTTCCACCGCCGTGGAAGCCAGAGAAGTGGAATAAGGTGATTGTGAAGGAGTTAAAGGGAAAAGGATCAAAGCGGCAGGAGGAAAATGTGCTCCCAAAGTTTCAAAATAAGGCACTCTTTAATCCAGTAACGAACATGACTCCTTTATTTACTCAAGCACAACAACATTTCCCTTAAAACGTTGCATTCTCTGGTTGAGAAACTGGGAGAAAGTGAACAAATGAAATACGGCCTGAGAGAGCTATGTGAGGCATCCAAACTTGGCTACCAACGGTTACAGTTCTCTGAGCATGTAATTCTCCAGCCATTAACAAATTTGTCCTCAGCCTCCCCAAAGCACCGCGCCCCCCGCAGAGGCTGCACCCCGTGAGGATGACGAGCACGTTGCCTGCCGTGACCGGCTGCCCAGCCCAAGGCAGGGCGCAGGGCAGAGCAGGAGAGGGCACCCCGCGGGCCCCTTCAGCAGGGACGGCCGTTACAGAGACGCGTTGTGCCACAGAGCCGTGCAGTCCCTCGTCTCCCAGAGAGAAGCGTGGCGCTTGGCAAGACCCAGGTGAACAACAGGAGAAACTAACAGCCAGCCGAGGTGACTCGGAAGTCGATTCACAAATTGTCAGACACACAAGGAAAGCAGCTTCTAGATGCAGAGACCACGAGGAAGAGGTGCTCCCTGGTTTTAGCATTTTTAAGACATAAGTCGTTTTCAAGGATTTTTTTTCTGCTGTTACTGCAATAGCAGTTGAGACGATATACCAATTTCTTGGATGAGACCCACTATGAATCAAGGACAGAATGACTTGCTCTTCAGAGCAGAAAATAACTGACATGACGTACATAAAAAGCAACGTTTTTTTCTTTTTAGTTTTCAGTGCAACCATAAGAAAACACACAGCAGAAGCAAACACGCTGTGCAATTAACTTACATAGCAGGAAGAACTGAACTAGCATCCGATTCACAACAAATCAACACAAAGATGCACAACGGAAGATTTTTTTTTTTAATATACTTCCATCAGCTTTTCCTCACGTGTCAGCTTCAAATACATGAATCACTAGCTAACTAAGGAACAAGAATGATACTTCATGTGAACAACAGATGGAAGAATGTGAGTTTAGACACCAGCTTAATGAAAGCAGCTAACAATTAAAACAAGCAGATAGACATAGTGCAACCTCAAAAGTTAAATGGAAAGAATTGAGCATATAATGGGCATAAGCTGTCTAACAGCATGGGACTAAAAGCATATACTAAAAACTAAGGAAAAAAAAGCCCAGGCTTGCTATCTCTTATGAACCACACAATGTTCTACATTTCAACACGGACTTTTTACTGTACAGATTAACAAGGCATTAATCTTCCATTAAGTCATAACCCAGCACTACCCACAATAGTTAGCAGTTTCTTTCTGTGACTACAGGGCAGTAGAGCATTTCAAAATTAAATTGGAAAGCAAGTATCTAAGTGGCCTTACAGCGATCAGTTGTCTTTACTCATGATGGGAAGGAAAGCTGAACATCCAGAACGTTTCCATCCTCGATCTGTACCGTCACTCTGTATTGTGCACTTCTAGATACACTTGCACTTTATTCCCAAATTAAGCGATCTGGGGCTCATGTGAGCATTTGCTCTCCACGTTGCCTGTGTCCCCTGCCCCGGCACACACCCCAGCGCGAGGACACAGCTGCCCTCCAGGCCACCTTCGCGTGGGCAGGGGTCACAGCGCGGCAGGACGCGTGCCTGGACCTGACCCACCGGCCGACCCGACCGCCTCGCTCTCGGGAGGGTGCCAGGTGGCACAAGCTTCACTGTGGTAAAAAGGGCTCAGAGGACACCCTAAAACTACAGACCGGCGGTTTCCCATTGTCCGCTCCGTTGCTCGTGACGGAGCTGGAACAAAGACGGGAGCAGGCGCTGGTAGAGGTGCCGCAGGGCCGTGCGGAGCTGCCACAGTCCCTCGGCAGGCGTTCTCTGACCGAGTCCGCACGACTGCTGGTAACGGACTACGGGCAAAGAAACTTCGCTGCCACGAGGCAGAGCTGTTCCAGTCTTAACCCGAGGTCAGCCCGTTTGTCTGGGAGCAGCCGAGGAAAAAGGCAGGGGGAAACCATCAGCTTTTACAGTGAGAGGCTGTTATCTGCGGGGTCGTACAGAAACGTGTCTCGTGTGCTCCAGTGAGCTGGAAAGGGGAACCGATAATGAAGGAATAAGGTTTGCTGAGGATAGAAAAAGCACAACCGACTTCAGAGCATCGCGAAGGAATCTCACCATGCTGAGGGATCAAAAGACAGAGGAGAGTAAAATCACTCAGGAGAAAAAACTTCAGCTGTGCACGTGCAGTAACCGGCCCAGTGTTAGCTGTCACCACTCCAACAGGGACGGCTGTGCCCTTCTGGGGAGCTCTGGAGAACATCGGCTCAGCTCATGGAGGGGGGCCGGCAGGAGAAACCAGGAGGAGATCCAAGCCCATCTCGCCATTGGGATTGGTTCCCATCACCCACTTCAAAAGGGCACAGGAGAGGTAGAAGGAGTTACGGGACAGATGGCAAGGGGCACTGGACATAGATTAAGAAAATGGGCTCTTTCACGTCAAAGGCAACTTTGGGGAGTTATGAAAGTTTTATATATTGAGAAGACGAATGGATCAGCTACTCACCGTTTCCCATTAACTCGAAAGCTCTCAGGCCGCACAGACGTTACTGACAGCAAATTCACAATAAGCAAGAGGAAGCACTCCTCTTTCTCCTGCTGCCTTGCCACCTTCCCCGACAGCGTTAGGCGTTGATACTGTTGCCACCGCTTAGGATAAGGCATTAGCGTATTCAAAAAATCGTTGGACAAATCCACCTTTATGCACTAGAGATTTATAGAAACCGCTATGCGACGACACAAATACATCTGCTGACTGAGAGCCCTTAACCCGCAAGCTGCCGAGAGCTGGGAGAGATCAGACAGGAGTTCAGAAAGTGCCTTCTGAACTTGCATCGTGTCCCCCTCCTTCCTCGAGCTTCTGCTGGAGCAGCAGCGGCGGTCGGGGCTGATGAGACCACCCTTCTGCTCCCGCACACACCCACGAGCGCGGCCAAGCCAGGAGGGGAGAAGAATTCACTTGCAAATATCGACTGAAACTCTGCAAGTCTTTACGTGCAGCAGGAAACGTGTATTCCCTCCCAGAGCACTGCGCCCGTTCGCACGGGCAAAGAGGGATCTGTCTCCTGCGGTCAGCCACGTTCATGGAAGGGATAGCGTGTCGCTATCATTTCTTCATTTCTTCAGAAGACGAAACCGGAATCTTGAGCAATGACAGGTTTTAAAAAACATTCGATTTTTGGACTACTATGAAAAATACAGAGGAGTTCCCTCTCTGGAGAGGCCTCTGGAAAAAAGAATAGGAGGAGTAATAGCAGATTAAAAGCCCACTATATAGACATACTGCAAAAAGGACTGATACCAAACTAGGCAAAAACTAGAGAGCTGTAGAGAAGAGAGGAAAAGTAATTATTCCAGAACTGAAGAAAATGTCTTAGAACAAGAGACATTAAATAGTTCCAATGCTTTCATCTCTTAAAAATATGTATGGTAAGTGATTTTATTAACTTGTAGAACAAGTAATCTTAATTTTACAGGCAGGATACTGGGTACTCAAAATCCCTGTTCTAGAAAAGCTCAGCAACCGTAACAAAACAACAGCAGACAGAAACTGAGGCCAGGCATCTAAATTAACTGAGTGGGGAAAGGGCAACAAAACCTGGTGAAATTATTTCTGTTGGAATAAGCTGTCAAAGGACATTTGCTAATTTCTCATTAGCTTCAAATACGCGAGGTATCCTTTGAAATGTTAGGTTTTATGATAGGTAAGCTATGCATCAAAACACTATGCACGCAAGAATTTTGTGAAATACAGCATACACACAAAGCTGAGGAAGAACCTGCTGGTCTCGGTCTACAAGGCGCTGACGGAGGATCCAGTGTAGGGATGAGGGTACAAATTCCACGGGGAGGCGGCTGCGATAACACGGTGCTGACAGCATTTACTGACCCCAAGTCTGAAATGGCTTGCATAAAAAAGAGTGAACCCAAAGAGTTGTGGTGAATGGAGCTAAATCCAGTTGGTGGCCGGTCACCAGTGGTGTTTATTGATACTGAGCCCCAGGGCTCAGTATTGGGGCCAGTTCTGTTTAACGTCTTTATCAATGATCTGGACGAGGGGATCGAGTGCACCCTCGGTCAGTTTGCAGACGACACAGGGATGGGTGGGAGTGTTGGTCTGCTTGAGGGTAGGGAGGGCTCTGCAGAGGGACCTGGGCAGGCTGGATCGATGGGCTGGGGCCAGTTGAATGAGGTTCAACAAGGCTCAGTGCCGGGTCCTGCACTTGGGTCACAGCAACCCCATGCGATGCTACAGGCTTGGGGAAGAGCGTCCGGAAAGCTGCTTGGCGGAAAAGGACCTGGGGGTGTTGGTTGACAGCCGGCTGAACATGAGCCAGCAGTGTGTCCAGGTGGCCAAGAAGGCCAATAGCTTCCTGGCTTGTGTCAGAAATAGCGTGGCCAGCAGGACTAGGGCAGTGATCGTCCCCTGTACTGGGCACTGGTGAGGCCGCACCTCGAATGCTGTGTTCAGTTTTGGGCCCCTCACTCCAAGAGAGACATTGAGGGGCTGGAGCGTGTCCAGAGAAGGGCAACGGAGCTGGTGAAGGGTCTGGAGCACAAGGTTGATGGGAAGCGGCTGAGGGACCTGGGGTTGTTTAGCCTGGGGAAAAAAAAAAAGGAGGCTGAGGGGAGACCTCATTGCTCTCTACAACTACCTGAAAGGAGGGTGTAGAGAGGTGGGGTTGGTCTCTTGTCCCAGGTAACAAGTGATAGGACAAGAGGAAATGGCCTCAAGTTGCGCCAGGGGAGGTTCAGAGTGGATATTAGGAAAAGTGTCTTCACGGAAAGGATTGTCAAGCATTGGAAGGGGCTGCCCAGGGAAGTGGTGGAGTCACCGTCCCTGGGGGTATTTAAAAGCCGTGTCGATGAGGTGCTCAGGGACATGGTTTAGTGGTGGGCTTGGCAGTGCTAGGTTAACGGTTGGACTTGATGATCTTAAAGGTCTTTTCCAAACTAAACGATTCTATGATTCCATGATTCTCTGAAAACTGAAGATAGTCAACACTTGAAAACAGTTTGACAAGGTATTTTACATCCAGGAAATCAAGTCTTTTCTATTGCCACAGAGTTCCCCTCTAGTTAAACACAGCCTTTTTCACAAAAAGTAGGTACTACTGAAGAATGAAATTAGACTTTGAAGATGAAAATTTGAATGGTTTAGAGTTACTGTATTAAGAAGAGCAAAGCATTTGAAAACAGCACTTGGCAACCAGAAATGTCCCCTTTAACTTAAGTGTCACTGGTTTTGCCCCATCGTATGTCAGACTGAAAACATATACTGCTGGAGAAGCGAGGGGGACGAGAGTTCTGCAACCACTCCTCTGGTTACCTAGAATTAGCTCCCTGGTAAACACGAAACCAAGAAAACATCGACTTTTTGATATACTTTATTTATTGTTGCCACCACCAAGCTTAAGATGAACCAAGAACAGAAAGATAAAACGCCAGCTGCATACTGGCAGTTGGCCTAGGTGATCATTGTAGGTCCCTTCCAACTGAACTATTCTCTTCTGTAAGAAAAACTTAACTTGCAAAGGCCATTTATTCTGGAAAAAAGCATTCCTGAGGCTACCCCAGCAGTGAAAGGTAACCGCCTCTGAATGAAGGCTGGCAAGGGCAGAAGCACAGCCAGGGTTACATCCATCACTCCAGCACTACGGCAATGGAAGAATTCTCGCACCTGGGGGGACACCGGGATTACAGCGTCACTGAAGGCCCTCGGGACAGGACAGGACGTGTGCTAAAGCGACAAAACCTGCCAGCCTCCATCAGAGCGACGTGCACATGCCCAGATTCATCTAGACATGTCCAAAGTTGTTGGGGGGTGGGGGTATTCCCACAACAGGTATTCCCCCCCCTCAACAGGTACTCACAGCATCTGAATTTAGGCATCCAACTTGGGCTTCAATTAGGACTTTGTTCTCTGCATGATAGCTAGAGACAATCCAGGATAATTCAGAGCCTAACAGCACTTGAGGTAAAGAGAGGAAATTGCATTTCTGAACTGGGATGGAGTTATTAGCTAAGTATTTCTTCCCTATCGTCTGCTCACTGCTCAACACTTTCATGTCATGGTTCCATTAATTACTAGGCTATCTGAATCCTCACAGCCAGGCAGAAGCTGAATTTCTATCCTACAAAAATGACCATGGAAAAAAGCCCAAGCCTCCCCCTCCCAGCACCTGATAGAGAGAAAAATGTGGTAAGACTACAGTCCTGAGGGGCTTCAGCATGATGCCCGGGACCCGTTTTTCTAGGGATTTTTGCTGAAGGCTCTGACATCTCAACGCCATAACCCAGAACTCAAGCCAGACTTCAGCAGACGCTCCAACACAAACCCAGCTGAATCGACAGGCACGTCCCATAGTTCACTCCCGTCCTGAGAGAGGGACGGCTGCGCTGCGCTGCACTGCAGCGCGCGTGGAGGACAACTGTACTGCTCTCGTTCCAGCAGCACTCCTCACAAGTGACAAAATATCCTGGCCAGATTAAAGCCCAGAATAATAATTTGCAAGCAACTGGATCTAGAGCCTACTCCAAAAAAGCAGAATCAAATTACACCCACTCACCCCACATATAGTCTTTTATCTTGTGAATTATTCGCAGACACCCTGGTAGCTCACGGAGTGAGGCCATTAAGTGCTTATAGTTCTCATCCACGCTGTTTCATTAAAGCTTTTTTTATTATTAAAGCTTTTACTAAAAGCTAGGAAACAGAACTTCAGTGATCCACAGAAATGAGAAGTAGCATCATACTGATAATTTGTCACATAGCAGTGAATTAAATTGTTTAGTGAAGTACGACTGCTTTGCTATTGCGGTACTTCTTTCTAAGGACATGCTAATTTTGGTGCTTGACAACACATAGGCTTTTCAATATTGCCAGTTAATAAGGACTAAGCAAACCAAAGTATTAAGCTGGAACAAAGATGGTTTTTGCAGAATGCGGCTCTCTGGACCTGTCGGCGACACACACTTACACGGATGTGCAGTGGCTGGTTCACAGCTTTGTGTGCAGGCAACAGCCATCGCCGTGCGTGTTATGTACCTCGGACTTTTATTCCGAGTTTACCTTCTATAGGAAACAGTGAAATAAACAGAGTGTCCGAAAAATTCAGACTTAAGATTCACAGGGCATTTTCAGGGACTGTTTATATCTCAATACAAGGATGTTTTACAGTATGGAAAAGACAAGACGACAAAGTTGTTTGAATACAGTACTACTCATGTAGCAAGAGTCCAATTTTATGCCATTTTCATGCATTTATGTAGCAGTTTTCACTAGCAATCTATTTTGCTTCTCATTTTTAAACAGTAAGTTTATATTATACCTGGCTGTAAGCAGTAGTTGCTCATGCGTGTGCTCTCCACTCTGCTTTCAGCTACACAGACTAACGGCACTCCCACAGTTACGGTGAAGATCCATTTCACACCTACCTGTTTTACGGGACATACAGGCATCTTTTCCACGCATCAGGGACAGCTTATGGTTTTTGTGGCTTGCTTTTTGGAGGATTAAAATGCATTTAAGTGGGAAACAAAGGATTAAAATGCATTAAGTGGGAAACAAACCCTCACAAACTTAGAATTTGTCTAAAGGCTCTCTTAAGAAATACAAAATGAGACAATTCAGTGCTGAGCACTATGAGAGGCTCACATGCCACCACGTACAGTAACACGTTTCCTTACTGCAGTCCACACCCTCAACTCCTGTTTATTTAGAAACCCTACAGCATGCCAAGTACGCTTTACTTCCCCTCAAATAACGTTGTGAAGAGTATAGGAGAGCACGCCAAAGCATTTGATACAACACAACGGAGGCGATGGAGAACAACGGTGGTAGGAGCCGGGGGGGATGCAATTTTGAGAAGCCCACACGAGGTAAGCAGATAGGAAGCAGCAGGACCGTTCGCCACATCAGTAGCAAGATACTTTTCCTCTTAATCCTATAAATATTCCTGAATACTAGGGCACAACAGAAGTTCCTCAGGACACCTCCATTGCCCAGGACAGCCTCTTCAAACTTGCATGAGAGAGAATGGGGGGGAGGGGTTCACTGGAGCATGCTTAGTCGTGTACCTTGAAAAGACACGTTTGCAGTGGAGTACGAGCAGATGTAGAGTTGATCAAGCAGATGCACAGCTAATCGCTTGACACTCAACAGCAACCGCTGCTCAAGACCTGAAGACCTTTTCTAGGCACGTGTAACTCCCCTTGGTGCCCCCTCTAATGAGCTGTAAGGGCGAAGAGGATATCTGCCCATCCTGGGCCATACGCACCCATACCATACCTGATCCAGACTCCGAAAAGGTAACTAACGGGGTAAGAAAAACAGAGGACAATACTATTGCAACTTAAGAGAACAAAGCAATGCAAGACTATTTATATAAATGACAATCAAAGCCAATGAGATTTGCTAGTGTAGTGGTCTCCAGAGGGAAGTGGTAATGGCCGCAGCGTTGGTGATGCTTCAATTCAATTCAACCATACCAGGGAAAAACAAGAGTTGCACAGGGCTGCCTATTTCTGTGGTTCACTTCCACACTTAAACAATAAAAAACTAGACAAACAAAGAGAAGAGCTCGGATAGATCAGGTTTTACACCCCTTGAAGCTAACAAAGATTTACTGGATGTATAGTGCTATAAGAACTACTTCAAACATCAACAGCTGAGCTTTGTCACTCCTCCTTTCCCAAAAGAAGGGATTATATGAGCACTTGGATGTGGGAGTGGGCACAGTCCTTCCTTGCAGCTTGGGGCTGTGACCACCTCTCTGCAAGAGTATAGGGAGCATCACTGGGCTGGCCGAGAAACTCCTGTAGTGAAAATGTTGAGAGAAAAGTAAATTGTAGTCAACCTAATAAAAAAAATTTAAAATGTTCTATTCTACACTGTCTTACTTTACCTTACAGATAGCTGCTGGTTTACAGAGCATTATTTGAGATTTTTAAGGGAAAGACCGAAGAGAATGAACATCTCATACCACATGCTGTGCAAGAGGAGAACCTGTATCGGAAGGACCTAGACACTGCACCTTTGGCACCCCTGCCCAAAGCCCTCCAGCGGGTTGTGAACTTCGTCCCATCCGCGGTGTGACGGGACAGGACGGGATGGGACGGGATGGGGTGCGCTGCCCAGGGCAGCCCCACACGACACCCGGCATGGACAGACGCACCGACCGACAGCGCTCACTCTGAGAAGCTGCCCCTGAGCACCAAGGCAAGGCGAGCAGAGCCTTGGGTGCACGCTACAACGCCCTCGGGGCGAGACCTGCCAGTATCACTTGATAACGCCCAACGGATCAAGAACTTCTCAGAGCGCGGTACCCAAACGGCGTGGGCTGGAACCAGCTTCGGGCTGGTTATTCCCCGTAAATCCCAGCTGACCTATTTCTTGCATATACATGTTGACCATAATTAAATGCATTAAGCTCCTTAACCTCCCGAGAAACAACGCTGACCCCGGCCGGGCGCGGGCACAGCTGCCGGAGCGCCGGGCGCACGGCGGGGCGGGGGGGCCCGGGCGCGGGGGGGCCCCGGTGCGAGGCGCGGCGGGCGAGGGGCCCGCACCCCGCCCCCGCCCCGCGGCGATCGCGCACCCCGCATGCCGCCGCGCCGCGCTCCCGCTCCCGGTGCCGCTCCCGGTGCCGCTGCCGCTCCGCCGCCCGCCCTACCTGCGCACAGCGAGACGGCGGCGCCCAGCAGCGGCAGGGCCACCCGCAGCGCGGGGCTGGGCGCCCGCCACATGGCCGCGCACCGCCGGCGGGGCCGGGGACGGATCCTGCTGCTGCTGCTGCTGCTGCCGCCGCCGGGCACCGGCCCCGCCGGGTCCCCGCCGGGTCCCCGCCGCCGGCAGCTGCCCGCGCCGCGCCGCCGCCGGCAGCTATAGCGGTGCGGGGAGGGGCCCCGCCCGGCTCCGCCCGCCCGCACTCACCTTCCCCGCCCGGGCAGGGCCCGGGGGACGGCGCCGGGCCCCCCCCCGCCCCGCAGCCCCCCCCCGGGCCGCGGCCCCTTCGCCGCTGCCGGGCCCTGCCCTGCTCCCGCCCCGCCCCGCCCGCGGGCTGCCGGCCGCGGCTCTGCCCCCCGCGGCGCTGAGGGCAGCGGCGGGCGGCTCGGAGCGGGTGCGCGGGGAGTGCGGGAGGTGCCGGGGGAGCCCCGGGGCGGCCCCGAGCCCGGCGCGGCGGCGGGGGAGGAAGGGGAGCGCCCGGCTTTGCCCTCAGGGAGGGGCGAGGGGGCGGTGAGGGCGGGGGAGCCCCTCGCCCCGCTCCGGGCAGCGGCCGCCCCGCGCCCGCGCTCTCGGCCCCGAGGCTTCGCCGCCTGCCCCCTGCTGCCGCCGGGGCCGGGGCCGGGGCCGGGGCCGGCCTTGAGCAGCGCCGGCGCCCGAGGCAGGTGACGCTGGAGCGGCTCGGAGCTCCAGCAGCTCATAGCTCGGCTTACGAGGCTTCAGCGTTCATCACGACAGCCTTCGGGAAGTTTTGACTGCAGATACACATAAAACTAGCCCAAAATACGACTGCGCGGGGTTTAGTTCTTTTTTTTTTTTCCCCAAATACCTGTTAGTGGGTTTTGCCATCTTCCCCTTGATTGCTTCAACGGGCTGTGCCAAGCTTTCCACGTACAGCAAAATTCTGAACGGCTTTCAGCGTTTCTTCAGCGTCTTGTTAGGATCTGTTCCGCAGAGGGCCTCAAGCCCCCCCCCACCTCCTTACAGCCCGGGTAGTACGAGCATCCCAAAAGCTCTCTGACACACTACAGACCACCGTGATATTTTTTAAAGCCATCGTGCCACTATAACCCAGAAGCCTCAGCAGTACTTACAGGTATCATCATAAAAATCAACCAAAGTGGAATCAAGATACAATCAAGCCTATTCTAAAAGTATTAGAGGAGCAGGCTATGCACTCTAAATTGTCTTTCAGAAAGTGCCGCACATGCTCCATTCCTCTCTATTTGTTTTAACGTAAAAATACTAGCAAGAGCCCCGTTTCCCACACATTGCTAGATGCATCTCTAGATTTTTATTACTGCCATGTGATACTTTACTATTATTATGACATCTCTATTAAGACTTTTAGGCTTCCCTAGACAGTAATCTCCTAGCAGTAATTTCCATTTTTTTGAATACTAAAGTTAGTGACATTTGTCAAATCAGCCTTTTGCAGCCTACCTTGTTCTACCCAATATTTCCAAATGCACTGGCAGAGGTTCCATAATTATATTGAAATGCCTGGAGGGGGAAAAAAAAAAAAGGAAATCATCACTGTCTGTTGATTTTTTTCATGTAGTTTTCCTTAAGTATTACAACACCGGCCATCCGTACTCACAAGGTCTTTACTAGCTCCGAATCCCAGATGTTTCCCCGCTGTAGGGTCACAGCTGAGCCTTCCCTCCGACTCGCTCACAAGGCTGCTTCCACGCACCATTGGAGCTACTGTTGTTCCGAATGCCTTTTCTGAGGCAATTATAGTTAAGGAGTTTCAGCAACGTCCTGGGATTTGGGAATTCAATGCATTCCAATGCATTGCTGCTAACATTAGAAAATTAACTTAGGACTCTGTTCAATTAAGAGTCTGATGCTGTGGAATGGAGACCCAGATAACCCGAATGAAAACTTGCCGACAGTAAACGCTAAGTGCGTGGACGTGCTGACGCTCCCGCTCCATCCCTCTGAGCTTGGCACCACAGCGAGGCATCCCTACTGACTTGGGATCCAGAGCCCTGGATCCTCCTTCATGACCTGCTTTTGAGAAATTAAGCAGGTCTAACTAAATTCTTTTAAAATATCCCAGAGGAGGAGTGCCCAGCTGTGCAGAAGTAAAATCAGTGATGGAAGCCTTCACCTGGGAAGTGAGAAAGGTGGGCTTGATTCCCTCTGCAACTGAAAACGCTATTCCGGCTCCCGGGGAAGAGCCTGGACCAGCTGACGGCTGGCGCGGCTGAGGGCTCGCTGCGCTCTCCTATGAAAGGTGCGTCCAAGGGAGGTGCCTTCCAGGGGGTGAGAAAGGAAGAGACTACCACCACACACACGCGGTAAAAGGAGTACGACTGCCTTCCTTACTGGCTACACTTGCACTCCGGCAGACCCAAGGGAAATTACCTGGGGTATAGGGACAAAAGCCCCAGCCTCCCCTTGTCCCCCCAGGCTGCAGCGACGCGTGGTCTTCTCTTCCCTTTCTCTCCTCCGAGCACCGTTCTTTGCTCAGTGTGCTGACCCGAAGGAGAGGGGCGGCCAGCCTGAAAAGATCCAGCTCACAACCCAGTAAGCCAAACTCAGCATAGTGTTGTAGGTCTGTTCCGTGAATTTTATTATGTGTTTATCTGAACTAATGTGCTCAAATTAATATTACTCGATCTGTGTTTCTGCATTGCTCTTTCACAAGCAAAAATCATTTGACTAAATGCTTTTAGAAAGAAAATGAATTAACCTATACCAAGATACAAATACAGCAAAGGTGAAATCCAAGTAGCCTAGGATTAAGTAGCCATTAAATACAACTGAAAAAAAGGTGCCCTTCTACAACTGTTTTTTTTTTTTTTAATTGTCATCCAAATATATCCAGGGAAGGTATTCAGGACTTCCACGTCACCCCATCATCAGTTAAATGCAATGGGAATTGCAACATCTTATTACAATTAAGTCCACGTGTTGACTACTTCATAGCAAACACTATAGGTATATGTAGTATCATACTGAAATACAACACAGCAGCCTAGTATATACCTTACTGCTTTATAAACAATGGAGAGTGATTAGAAAATACATGCCAAAATCTAATTAAAAAAAGGCAGGTTTGGGGTGTCAAAGCAATAAAATAATAGAGGAAAAACTTGCAACTCCTTCCCTTTTGAAAGCATAGAGTTAATAACCGCTCTCGGATTACGGCTTGCCAAATACCTGTTAAGCTATATATTATTTTCACGTAGATCCTAGCTTGCTCGTGGGAATGCCATGAGGGAATGTCAAAATCCTCACCAACATCTACCTACTGCTCATCTTTCCGACAAAATCAGATAAACGTAACGCTGTTCTTGGCAAATCCGTGTTTTCTTTCTTTCCTTTTGAACACTTACAAATAATTTACTTTATTTACTCAGTGAATCATAGAATTGTTCAGGTTGGAAAAGACCTTTAAGATCATCGAGTCCAACCGTTAACCCAGCACTGCCAAGCCCACCACTAAACCATGTCCCTAAGCACCACATCTACACGGCTTTTAAATACCTCCAGGGATGGGGACTCCACCACTTCCCTGGGCAGCCCCTTCCAATGCTTGACAATCCTTTCCGTGAAGACACTTTTCCTAATATCCACTCTGAACCTCCCCTGGCGCAACTTGAGGCCATTTCCTCTCGTCCTATCCCTTGTTACCTGGGAGAAGAGACCGACCCCAACTCTCTACACCCTCCTGTCAGGCAGTTGTAGAGAGCGATGAGGTCTCCCCTCAGCCTCCGCTTCTCCAGGCTAAACAGCCCCAGGTCCCTCAGCCGCTCCTCATCAACCTTGTGCTCCAGACCCTTCACCAGCTTCGTTGCCCTTCTCTGGACACACTCCA
Source organism: Ciconia boyciana (assembly GCF_034638445.1). Classification (NCBI taxonomy): domain Eukaryota; kingdom Metazoa; phylum Chordata; class Aves; order Ciconiiformes; family Ciconiidae; genus Ciconia; species Ciconia boyciana. The sequence goes on along the minus strand of NC_132943.1, from coordinate 780,813 downwards.
GCCCCTCCATGTCTCTCTTGGAGTGAGGGGCCCAACACTGAACACAGCATTCGAGGTGTGGCCTCACCAGTGCCAAGTACAGGGGCACGATCACTGCCCCAGTCCTGCTGGCCATGCTATTCCTGATACAAGCCAGGAAGCTATTGGCCTTCTTGGCCACCTGGGCACACTGCCGGCTCATGTTCAGCCGGCTGTCGACCAACACCCCCAGGTCCTTTTCCGCCAAGCAGCTTTCCGGACGCTCTTCCCCAAGCCTGTAGCATCGCATGGGGTTGCTGTGACCCAAGTGCAGGACCCGGCACTGAGCCTTGTTGAACCTCATTCAACTGGCCCCAGCCCATCGATCCAGCCTGCCCAGGTCCCTCTGCAGAGCCCTCCTACCCTCAAGCAGACCAACACTCCCACCCATCCCTGTGTCGTCTGCAAACTGACCGAGGGTGCACTCGATCCCCTCGTCCAGATCATTGATAAAGACGTTAAACAGAACTGGCCCCAATACTGAGCCCTGGGGCTCAGTATCAATAAACACCACTGGTGACCGGCCACCAACTGGATTTAGCTCCATTCACCACAACTCTTTGGGCCCGGCCATCCAACCAGTTTTTTACCCAGTGAAGTGTACGCCTGTCCAAGCCACGAGCAGCCAGTTTCTCCAGGAGAATGCTGTGGGAAACCATGTCCAAGGCTTTACTAAAGTCTAGGTCGACAACATCCACAGCCCTTCCCTCATCCACTAAGCGGGTCACCTTGTCATAGAAGGAGATCAGGTTAGTCAAGCAGGACCTGCCTTTCATAAACCCATGCTGACTGGGCCCGATCCCCTGGTTGTCCTGTACGTGCCGTGTGATGGCACTCAGGATGATCTGCACAAGTGTAGAGAGCGTAAATATATCTCATTCAGACTTATCTCTGGTTCATAGCATGTAATTATTACTTTTGCTTTTTTATTTGAAGGAAGACATAGAATTATGAATTATGTAATTAAAGTAGTTAAGGTTATTCTTCAGTTTAAAAAAAAAATCTATAGAACACATTTGCTCCTGTTTTACAGAAGTGATGAAGAAAACAGTATCTCCTGTGCTTCCTGTGCTTGTCAAGGAGAAGAATCAAAGTTTATAGAAAGAAGTTTGCAGCACACATACTTGCAAAAAATAGTTCTTAATAAAATGCCCATTCTGTTTTTAAATAAACATTTCTGACAAAAAAAAGGTTAGCTATTTATTTTAATAGCATGTCCAAATGTACTTTTTATCTCACTACATAACTAAAAGGGAAAGGCTTTTGTTCTAAAATTTTCCATTTTCATTATAAGTGTTAAAGGGGTCCAGCAGGAAGAATGTTCCATACTTTCTCCCCTCCAGTATAACAATGGAGCAGAGCCTAGTGATTTGCTGTATATCCTTTCTCTATATCTCACAGCCTCTGGAAAACCTGTTGTGCACACTTACTTTCAAGCAGGTGATAGAGCCAAACTCATCTCTTCCCTAACGATGAGAACTTTACAGTTGGTACCTGAGTGTGGAGAGGACTGGTGAAATCTATAAAAGCACATATACTCAGCGTGACCAGGTCTAGCGGTGACGATAATTTCAGCAACATATTTCAGCGTGACCCCGATACTGCCGGTGTACGAGTTCACCATGTTTGGAAACCTGTCCAATCGCCCACTGACGTTCTTGCGCACAGTGAGGGGTTTTATCAGACTTCTCTTCTGGAGCAGCATAGCTCAGTTCCTCCACGTGCTGGACGCCCTGGAAGCAGGCGGTGCCGCCTGCGCCCCTTACACAATTCCCAGGAGCAACGTTGCAGTAGACAGAACCGCATCAGTGCTAAAAGCCAAAGTCTCAACCAGAGACGGAGGAACACAGAGCGCAAACGGGCTTTGTCAGTGCAGGTGCGGGTAAATCAGGTCGTCTCCGAACTGTACGGAGGTTCTCGACGCCGCTGGCGTCAGCTGGAATGGATTTGTTAAGCAACACCGGTGCGCAAAGCCTAGGGACCACCTAGATGTGCCCAGGGAAGAGCCGCAGCTCTGCCAGCCGGGGGTGTCCTGTGACCCGCGGCCAGCAGGACCCTGCGCCTCCTGCGTGCCCCAGATCTCCCTCGGGGACCGGGGCTCGCCAGCAGCCCCCGCCGGCTCCCCCCGCATTTCCTGGCACGGCTAAACCGCACGTACGTCTTCTTTCCCATCGGAGGAGCGTGGCCCTGGAAGGGAGAAAGGGAACGCTAATTATCAACTCCTAATTACTACTACCCTCTTCTTTTGTTTCTGTCCCGTCGTTAACAGTCTGGGTTGCTTGCTTTGATAATTTCTCTGGAGCACAGCACACAATGGAAGAGCCATGCTCCATGTTCTCATCACCAATGCCAAAATCAGACTCCATTTGTCCTAATTAGTTTGTCCTTAGTGTACCACGGTTTTTATTAAGTGAAATTTGTAAATGTTAATGTCTTTTAGTTTGATTTTCAGAAAAGCAAAGTGCCTGACCTTGCATTGAAGTCAATGGGAGCTCAGGTTATAAATAGCCAAGAACACTTGTCTTGTATGTACCACCTACAACCAATTACACCGATTTGTATTGGGCATACTTCTATCAGAGATTCGGTACCGTTAACCCTCGCACTTCCATCACACAAATACAGACCCGCTACTAAATCATCTAAACAGGACAGTGCAGAACCATAGTTTTCATTTAAAAGCTCATGAAGATGTCAGTCTGTAATTTTCTGTTCCTGCCCCCCCTTCCCCATTATAGCAGTTTTTAACCTGCATCTACATTATTCCTTGAATAATACAGATACTGAGGTTTTTTCAAGCATTATTTTGTTCTACATCCTGGGTTTTGGGTTGGGGTTTTTTTTCCTATCTCCTTTCCCTCTCACATCCACTATCATAATTGCATTTTCTTGAAAATCCAGAATATATAAGCATTGAGGTGATGAAACTCTCCCACAATGAGTCTGCCATTTTAATTATGTATTGTAGCACCCTTAATCCCTTCCTTCCTACTCCTCCCTTCCCCACCATCCCTAATAACATATGTGCATGACTTTATCTTCAGTCATTGGTACCAAGAGGCATCTTGTAGTTGAACAGATGAAGTCCAAGAAATGCTATCTACAATTAATATGTTATTAGATAGAAAAGTCTGTCTGAGATGACAGTTCTCATCTCAACTTTTTTCCTTTTCCCCAGCAATCTCTGTTCAATAAAACATTTTTAGGGTGAGGAGATTCACAGAAAATTATCTCTCACCTGAATATACTGTTTCAGAACATTTTTATCTTCACGTCTTAACGAGACCTGGATGGGCAGATTTGCATCAGGAGCAGCAGACACAAGTGGACGATAACTAAAATCAAAATAATTTTGAAAAGGAAGTGCTTGCATAAGAAATCCTACTTACAGTAAAATTGGAGCTTTTGGGCCTGCAAACAATATTAAAAAAAACCCAAACCAAACACATGACCAGCCCAGACATGCCCACCAACGCACCTCAAAGGACAGACATGCGTCCCACGATGCCGTCCGCCGCGCGCTGCTCTGCAGCAGGTTTTGCGGCAGAGGCGGGGGTGGCTGCTCAAGAAGCCCCTTCCCTGGCCCCCGCAGCATTCCGCCTTGCTCAGAACCTGCTGAGTGTTCAGCGAGCGCTGTATTTTCTTTCCAAGTGCCTCAGCGCTCAGAGAGCTCACGTAGTGGGGGTTGTTGCTAACTACAATCAAGGATGCAAAAAGTTGAAAATTTTGCCAAGGAAAACTGTTCACTAGGAATTATATTTCCTCTTCTGTCACGATACCAACTTTGTTCCAAGGTAACATCTGTAACATCAGTGCTGTGGAACCCTGCACAAGAGGCGGTAAAGTACCTTTAACACCCTGCTGACAGAAATGACATGAAAAAACTTATTAAAATATTACATAGGTTGGGTTGGGTTGTTTTTGTTTTGTTTTTTTTTTTTTGGGGGGGGGGGGGGGGGGCAAACAAACCAGTCTTTCTTTTTTTGGTTGGAGTTATGATAGATGACTGATGACACATTAAGGCAAGAAAGTTTCAGTGAAATACATACTTAAAATCTTGTTTCACTGAAGCGGAATTGAAGAGGATTTATCAATCTGAATGTAGCATCTGCCAGTTTGAACAAGCAGGAACGTAAGTTGCATCTATCCAACCCCCACCAAGAGATTCTATTATATTATACATGTTATTTTACACAATTTAGACATATATACAGTTTGAAAACTCTGGTTCTATTCATAACATGAACACTGGGAGTGAAGAAATATCAGGACAAAATTGATACACCTGTTAATTAGTGCAGCTCATCCTAAGGGATTTCAAACCATTCAGTGAACAGTGACCACCACATCGTCAAAGGCTGGATGCATCCCATCAGTGTTTGGGGACTTAAGCAGAAATGGCTTTGTTTCAGAAGAGATTTGCTGAGCTCAGGAAAAGATGCCGGGCATCCAATAACTGGAAAATAACTGGTACTTTTGGCCCACGTAAGATATCTTGTCTGGGACAGGAGGCCCGATCCTCTGGCAGATACGCCATCGAGGGGAACAGAGGGGTGGGAAAGTCCTCTCTAAAGCTGGCGGCAGGCGCGAGCGTGCCCCCTTGTCATGGACAACATTTGTTCTATGGTTTTGAACAAATGTTTCATCAATAAAAGACAAGCTCAAACAGCAACTAATTACCAGTTTGGAGACACAAGCCCTATATATAAATATATGACTCAAAGTGTCTCCTCATCCTTTGGGATTACGTATGGGATTTCAGTTCTTGAAAGCTTTAGACAATCCTAGTAGGGTAACGGAGTGACAGACTGAATAATTCAAATGATGGAAAACTTGTTTATGAAAAGCATTGTAGAAACTTGCATGCCAAAGCTGGAGGAGTTTATTTGGGACCTCGATACACATCTATTAGAAAACAGAAACTGTAAGGCTTGTTGACACAAATCAATCCGTATCACCTATTGGCAGTATATCTAAGTATCTGACAAGTTTTTCTGTCGTCGTGTCCCCCCTCCCCTCCATTTCTATGTGTATTTATGAAAGAAAAGTAGTATGTCAGAATACTAATCATATTGATCTATCATACCTATCAGGTCAAATGCTCTATCCAACTTTTTCATACATCCCATGGCAATGCTGCCAATGTTACCTATTTTAAACAAGGCCCCATTTGCATGATTTAATACTCATAATACTGTGTGTCTTCAAAACACACTTGAGACCTTTTGTTTCCAATGTAGGCCATTAAAAACTAATTGTCTGGGCACTTCATATTCTATTATATTTTGTATTATACGATGCCTGCGGAATCTGGAACAATGCATTTCAAATTGTCTGTCAGGTCTTAACCTCCTACTTCAGTAAGTTCCATGTAAATAAATGTCATTATAACCATTACTGATACAGAAGCACAAGCTGCTTACATTTTAAAATTGTTTTGAAACCGAGTTTAAAACCAAAAAACCCACCCCAAACCACAGAACCCATTTGTATTCTCTCAACCCTTCTCTCCACTTCGTGCTCTGTATTGGTTTGCCTCCAGCCCTCAACCTCAGCCACTGTTTAGGAAGTACCTAAGGTTACTACAAGACATAATAAAGCCCATTGCTAAAGCAACAACGTGTATGCTTAAATGCCTTTTCACAAAGCTCATGCTCTGAACATTGGCCTTTTTTTGTTTTTCCAAGATTACCAACGTCGCTTAACTCTACAGCCACAAATCTGGTGAACTGTTTGAGATGCAGTAAGAGTAGAAAATACAATAACCTAAATTTAAATTGAACTTCTATCATTTAAAAGCAGAATTCTGTTTGTGTTTATTAGGAGAGAAGAAGAACAACAAGCAGCGAGTGCCCTCCCTCCTCCTGCCGGTCCCAAGGCCACCGGTCGGGGTTCGCCAGTGCAGGCGCTAGAAGCAGCTGAGAACGCCTGAGCTAGGGCCCAGGTCTGTGTTAACGGGCCAGGGGCTGAAACTGCCCAGCCCTTCAGGAACCACTAAAAAGCACGGTTCAGGGCAGAGCCGGGGAGGCCAGCCAGTTACTCACATCTTACTGTGTCTCGAGAGCATTCAGTGATTTGCAGGTTTAGGTCCCCAGTTATCCCCCATCGCTGATCTTTCACCCTTTGTCTCTAATCTTCATCGGGCCTTTGACACACCAAATGCCAGCGAAAAACAAAAGAGCAACAAAACAAGGGATGGAGGAAAAAACTCACCACAGTTTGCGGCTATTGTGAGGCAAATGTGCTCCCAAGGTAGATGTTTGCATGGCATGGTTCATAGTAGGACAGAAATAGCATATCCTGGGGATTTAAGAGTCTTTGGAAATGGGTAACACCATAAAAACGTTTGCCAACTGGAAGTGCTTCTAGGGTTGGCTGGAAAACAAGAATTTTGTTTTGTAATTTGTTTTGCTCCACATCGGACAAAACTAAGACCTATTGAAATTTTGTGCAAGCAAAACAAAACGAAGTACGTAGACATCCCAGAATGGCCAGCAGGTCAGTAGTTACCACTTATCTTGGTCCTCTACATCCCAGTTCAGTGTCCTAACTATGGAGCTGTCTTGCGCTCTGTCTCCCACTCTGTTCATCCAGAAATGCTATGAAACCTTCCAAAAATTGCTATCAGAATGATACATTTCTGCAAAAACATTATATTGTTGAACATGGCAATCAGAAGAAGAGTCAAAAAATTCCCAAACTGTTCCAAGAACTATTTTACAATTCTTTAGTCACCCCCACCCCAAATGCTGCTTTCTACAGCTCTGAAATCTCTTACACAGTAGTCCACAAATCTATTGAAAAGTTCGTATTAATCTGAGTGGGTGCCTTTTTGATGAGTAGGGTAATTATGGAACTTCTTGGAACATTTTAGCATCATTCAGACATAAGAAGTGTCCAAAGAGCAAGCATTAGTGTAATTTAAAAGTTAATTCTCTAATGGGGCTGCCCCTCTGCTCCTTACCTCTGTTCTCGGGATGACTGGCAGCGTCCTCCGCTCTCGCCATCCCAGCGCTGAGGGTGCCGCCGTCTCCCCACCCGCTCTTGCTTTCCTCCTCGCAATGCTGCCAGTGCCGAGACAGCGGTCGCTGCAGGGGAGACAGCGGCAGAGCCCCAGCAGGACGAAGCCGCCGACTCAGGTGCTTGGTCCTGGTTGCCTTCTGCAGCAGGTGAAGTGTGTTCATTAAGTGTGAAGTGTGTTCACACTTTCATTAAGTGTGAAGCATAAACTAAGCCCAGGCCAGCTTTTAACTTATGCTCTGCTTCGTGCCTGACCTAACCGGTAAGGACTTGACCTTCCGTCCATTAATCACCAGTGAAAAGCATGAGCCGAGAGACTACTGGGCAGAGGAGGACAGTTGCTAGAGGTGTTCCTGAACTGGTGTCCTCACCAGTCATTTCGATACTGGTGTGGACCAGAACGCACCGTTTCGGGCTTCCCATCCCTTCATAACAACAACCCTGGGCTTTGGATCAGGCCGGGGTGTGCTGGGCATCAGGGCTTATTCAGTGTTTTCCTGTGGGGAGCTCCTGGTGGCCCATTTCAGAACCATCTCCTGGCGAGGAGATTCACCAGGAACAGCAAAAGGAAAACCGAACCGCCCGCTGGTAACTGCTGGAAATGGCCAAAGGAACAAAGGGTAGGAGGAAAGGAGAGGGCCAGAGCCCTTTCCCTAAAGGCTTCCATTGCAATGCGAGATCCTTATAAAACAGAGCAGAAGACGCTACGAGTATTTCTCAGGCAATTTTTTAAAAAGGTGCTTGCAGAGAAAACACAATTTAAGATTATCTCATTTCAGTGAGCAAGTAGAAACAGTAAAGTAACAGTTAAAAAAAGAGATAATGGTATCAATGTTCTTTCTCCTAATGAAGGTGGGTAGTCACGTATTTTAAATTCACACAGAATCTCATTACAAGAGATTTGACACAGTAAATTTGTCACAGTTTTCAGCTTGTTTTCAATGTAAGTTGAAATACAATCATTTGAACTCTAGCCACGGTATCGATCAATTGCTATACAGTTTAGGGATGACATTGTCTAAAGCGTATGTTCAGTGCTTGAACTCCCGTCAGAGAACACTATTGCTTGTGTTTCACATTTCTTAAACAACTCAAGTGTATGACAAATATTAAGCTATTTTTAACTCCATGCATTAAAGATCGCAAGGTCCACACGCAGTACATAATCAAACGAGGATAAACGGGTAGACAAAAGGCATTATTTTTCCCTCCTTATTTTGCAACTTCTTTGTGCACTGAGTTATGGTAAGCTTTTCTTTGCTAGCAGTTCCGCTATTCTTATAAACTGCCTTTCAGACCTTTCAATTTCCTCCTTTTTAGCACTTATGTTAAAGGTATGTTCTCTTTATTGGAAGTAGACAATGTAATGTGATAGCTATTTTTGCAAATCTTTAGAATAAAATTCCTGGCTAGCATCCGACAGTTCACCAGCCCCTCACCACCTTTGGTAGGTATCACATTTTAAGGCTCCAGGTTTTCCAGGAGAACGTTTCAAGAATGAAGAGAGATCTGTGCCGTGAATCTGAAATATTTATGATATTGGGGGCGGGGGGGTGTTGGTGGTGAAAAATGGAGAAGACTGCTGCAGAGACCTATGGGGGAAGAGATTGGTGTGATAAAGTTCTTAAATCTAGCTAGCAACAGCCATCAAGCTTCAGTCAAGTGTGTCACGATCTTTTAAGGTCAAAACAACAAGCTGACTGCAGGTTTTAATGTCTTCTAACAAAAAAAGTCTCTGGCTTAGCTAAGTCCGATCTCCTTCTGGCACAGCTCTCCATAGCTGGCGCCCAGCTTTTCTCTGAGCCTGAGAGGAAGAGCAGCAGCTCACGGAGATGAACGGAAGGTGGGCACGGCCAGAGGCGCTGCCCTTGGGAGTTGTTGTCCCTCATGGGGACAACTCCCAGGACAAGTGGGGGAGGAACAGACACAGAGAGGGACTTTGGGAACGAGGAGATGGAAACGGTGGCAGACGGGGCTCCAGCACACCCACGGCCGGCCCAGAGGAGGGACGGGCTGGGCCAGGAAGCCGCTGTGGCGGGAGCGGGGCAGGACTGACACTTGTGCAGCTCTGCCAAAGGCATGAGGTGCCCACCGGCAGGTGGTCCACAAAGCATCACCACCCTCAGCTGCCGCACGCGTGTCCCAGTGAAACGGCTGGAGCGGGGAAGGAGTGGGCACACCTCAGCAGCGGTAGCGTGCCCCGGTGCCCACCCCACAGCCCAGCCCCACGCCCTCTCCAGGGCCCGGTGGGAGCTCAGCCCTCCAGGACGTTATCCCGGCTTACTTCAGTAAGTAGCGCAACACCCGGCAAGACCACGCAGGCTGGGCGCTGGGGGTATGGGCAAGCAGAGCGCTCCGCAAGACTTCCCAGTGCTGCAGACACACCCGTGTAATCATTTCCATCGAGAAAACCCGTAACCTGTGACATTCACCCCATTTCCAACAACGGCGATGAAGCTCCCGGGGTTGTGTACGGAAACAGCCGGACCGAAGGCACGTTGGCACACTGAGCCCAGCCAGCAGCGCAGCCGTCAGAGGTCCCACACCCTGGTGAGTTGTCACAGCACGTTTAAAAGCTCTTGCTGGAGTTAAGCGATTAGAAAAACATGGAAACCAGGTAAAATCCTCAAGTAACTCCCAAGGTTAGATCTTGATTTTTCACTTCTGGACTGACAAGAGATGAAAATTGCAGCCTTACTCCACTAAAGCACTCCGATATCTTTAAATCAGTAGAAAGAAGCGACCATGAAGTGCAGCATTAACTTAGGAACTGAGGTGACAGCAGCGCAGTACTGTAACCAGCACACTCTGCCTCTTCCTCTCTTTCCTAAAGTACTGCCTCACCACAGCTGATCAGGTCAGACTGTGCTGGCTCCTTCTATATGCTGTGAAAGCCACCAAAAACCAAAACAGAACAGAACAATTTAAGCTTTCCAAGATGTCTACAGGAAGAAGAAAAATACAGGTGTTGAAGCTGAACACAGCATCAACTTTTCATTTTTTGAAAGGAACAGATCTTAGCATAGTAACAAACACATGGAGTTGTTAAAACTGATGCTAGTATGTGAATGTTCTTGATTTTAGGAGTTCAGGGCTTCTGTGACAGTGAAACGCTCGGTCATTGCACTGGAAAAGGTGGTCAGTGTTTTGGTGGGGACTGCGGTTGGAAAGACTAATTAGTAATTATTGATGCTAGGTAATTTTAAAAATCCACCTCATCATCTGCGAATCAGCTGCTTCATCGCTCACGCAGTTCACAACGATGAAAAACCCCAGTACAAGACCCTTGGCGTGCTTTGAAGCGCCCGCTGAAGCCCCACCAACAGGCGACGGCCAACAGGGAGGAGGACGTGGCGGCTCCTTCCGGCAGCGGCCGCTGCCGGATGCTTCCCCGCTCTCCGTCCAGGGCACCCCGGGGCGAGCGCTCGGCCACGTCCCCTCCAGCAGAGCGGCGGCCTCCATCTGCCGCCCCGTCTGATGTCACCCTGCCTCGCGCCGGGCAGGGGGAAAGCACAGCCCGTGGGGCTGCACAGCACCGTCCACCAGTCACGGATATAAGGTAGGAACGTTTAGGTCAAGAACAAGCAAAGATATTTATTAGATCTGTAAGTATAAAGAGAGTCCTGAGGAGCTACACCAGACTGGAGGACAGGACGTGTACGCCAGCTCTCGTGCTGCTCTGCCAGGGCTGGACCCCCAGCTTTAGACATGGTGCTGGGATAAATTCCACTACACACAGAGCAACACACGGCAACGACTGTAGTGGAAAGGGGGACACTTTTTTTTCCTTTAAAAAAACCAACAAAAAACAAAACCAAAAACTAAGTCTCCCAAGTCTGACATATGGCAGGCACTTTGGTGTATCGCGTTACAGGCCACCATCCCCAAGAGGATCGTGTTCCTGGACCTCTAAGCAGTCTGGCTGGTACAGAACAGGTTGACACAGCAAGCACATGTCCCGAACCCCTCGAAGATCCCTGTTGCAGCCTTCGCACAGCTCTCCACCACGCAGGATCTGGAGGGAGTGAAACGAGTCCATACCCAGTGGGAAACTGCACTTTCCACACAGAAGGTCCCAGCCTCTCCATGAGCTCCAGAGGTCCCTCTCGCAGCCTCTCTTCCACCGTAACAGGCCGAGACTGACGTAAACCATGTACGACTGTGCTTTGCTCTTCCTGGCAAGCTTTGGCTTGTGTCTTGGCACGGTTTCTTGGTTCAGGCACTAGAAGTGTGGTGGTTTTTTTCCTTCCAACTGGGGATAAAGCAAACGTGCTATTCCCAGGTGAGAGCATCTGTCACAGTACATCATTAACTCTACATTTGATAAAATGCTTATTTTTCCCACACAAATCTTAGCTTTAAAATGTAAAAATGCATTCTGTGTTTGAGAAAGATTTAACTTCTTTCTATATAAATGGAACAGCACCTGTAACGTCTTTGTTTCCCTTCTCCAATGCCAACCACTACGCCAAGGCTGATCTTTTTGCACAGCAGACATTTCGCCCTGCAGGGAAGAGAATTCTTCCTTGTCCCTCCCTGTCAAAATAGTTTAATTCAGGTAAATAAAAAAAAATTCTGGAAGGCTTGATATGGGTTTTTCATGGAAAATTCCAGCACAGAAGGCCCACAAGAAAAGTTACAGACGAGTGGGAGGAAGCCCTCAGTGACTTCACTACAGCCACACTAACGTGCGTCACTGGCCCCGGGCTGCTTTAGGCAGCTGTCCCCAGGACGCCTGCCAAAGTGCCACATATTCCTAAGCAATAACCACCAAGCCTTCTGCATAGGAAAGAAAAGAAATCCAAATAAAAAGCAACACCCCCCTCCCAATCTAAAGTACCTCTGTTTTTTGCCTAGCCTTCCTCCTGCAACTGGCAGGTGGTCATACCTATCAGCAGGACAGCCGAATCAGACAGTGCTACTCATGCACTGATGTGTCATTTTATTTATTTTTTACATGCAGGGCCTCCTCTTACTAGGGCTCTGATATATGGGCAGGCACTGTTCGAATGACAACACCCCAGATCCATGCTGGCTGTGTACAGTGCAAATCTGCCAGACACATGAATAATTCAACCTCAACTACAGATCTGCTTGTGCCATCTCCATAGTAATAAATGCAGAGACGTCCTTAATGCAGCAGATTATATATAAGCATTCCAAATCTCTTTAGAAGATTAGATTTTATGGGGGTACTAGAGGAACATCCATTAATAAACATGCTGGAAAAATAGCATGGGAGGTGGGGGCGTTACCTTCACATCCGTCACTTGGACACTCTCCCCCACTGCCCAGGCCTGGACACCTTGAGGGACAAGCAGCAAGAAATTTTCTCCTGTGACTGTCCAGACAGTTGAAAATGAGGTTAAATACCACAGACCACAGATAATCCTTCACCGGCTATCACGGAGTTTTTCTGTCTCTGCTCCCAGGTGCACCATGCTCTAGCTCCCAAGAGGACTGCCCAGAGTTGCTGCTATTTCTGCTATTTTTTGAAAGCATGGACCCTGACTATCCTCAGTAGCAACTATACATTAGAAAAGCACAGTGCAGAATGACTTATCCCTAACTCAAGGGATAAGAAATTGCTAAGAAATTACTTCTTATGAGTATTTTCCACTCAATTTTCTTGATTCAAGTTTGCCAAATAGTAACCTAATTAAAAAAAAAAAAAATCAGTTAACATTTCAAATAGTTCAGTCAAAGCCTGGACCAGAAATACTTCATTAGCAGGGCATGAATGTGAATTTTGATATGCAAAAGGAAGCTACTAGCAGCAGCGCCAATTAAAATGACCTTGTCTAGCACATCGATGAGCGCCGAGGAGTCCTAGCATTGGACAGACTTTTTCACCCTGCCAGTAGCTTGCCTGGATAATCTTCTTTACCTAACAAGGGATAAATGGGATATTACTGGGGTGTTTTTACCGTTTGTGGTTTTATCCTTTAGTTGGTTATCCCTGCTGTACAGACAGGGAGAGCCAAGACTCCAGTTTTAATTCATGCTGAAGTTCCTCAGTCAAGTCCGTATCCAAACTCGGAAGAGGCCAGTGGTTCCCAGAGCCCAGCCCTGGAAGGGCTCCCCGGAGAACTGTGCGCTTCCTTGCTGCAGGCCCCGCATCCTGCAGGACCCCAACTAGCCCTAGCACAGCTAACAGACCAGTACCCAATGCCGCTGCTAGAAAATTCAGATCTTCAGAGACAGCAGAGTAAACTGCTATAGGGTACGCAGAGCTGTTTCCAACCTGAAGTCACATCGTTCTTCTACAGACACAGTACTTTTCAGAAGATGCTACAGCACAAAGAAGAGATGGATCAAGTATTTAACTTGACCATCTTCCCTAATATCTAGCAAGATGCTGTGACTCAGTATGTTAGCGTTTGAGAAAGGCACCGCAAATTCAGCCAACATGGCCAGAGTTGTTGTTAATCAGCACGACAGATTGTCTCTCTCCTCTAACACCTGTACTGGAAAATGCTGGAGATGTGAAAACTCAAAGTAAGAAACCTAACCAGCCACTTTAAACTCACACTGCGCTTTCACTGCTGGCTCTGTCCCTGTCCGCCTGTAGAGCCATCTCCCCTCCCACCCTCCACCGTCCAGACGTCCCCAGCTGTCCTCACCTCTGGGCACTGCAGCAGCCTGGGACCTCTGCAAGCAGGTTGCCTCACTTCCCACCTGTTTTAAATACCGATGCCTGTTCCATCATATAAATATATGTGAAAAACATATATGCGTGTGCACCAGGCACCTAGAACTAAAGAACTTCAGGCAATCCTCTGTATCAGAAAATTATCGCTAACACAGCTACTCATTTTGCAGTTGTAGCTGTCACTAGTTACTTCCATTCATATAGCATCTTCAGTCCAACAGACTGATTCACTCGAGACACAGCTGAAATACTGTCTCTCCTGGGCTGCAGTTATTTAACAGTTAGCCCAGCATGCATCACATACACAAACCAGTTTAGAGCAAACTGGAATGCATTCAGGCAACTGAGCCTTTGACTTCTTATTAAAAACTAACAATAAAAACTAATCAGATCCTGCTTTTCCTATGTTTTTTGCAGCGCTGGGTCTGCTCAGATTCTCATCAAGTATGATTAAGAGGCCTAGCAACTCGTATCAATTCAGTCTGCTCTGCAGAGCTATTGTACCATGCAGTCTCTTAGCCCCATGCAGTACCTACCCTGCAAACTTGGCTACTTCTACACTAGAAATGTAGAAAAAGAAAGGCATGCCACTTGGCCAGAGTAGGACAAGGAAGACTGGGGCTGAGAAGGAAAAATTACAGAGAAACAGGAGAGCAGAATCTGGCAGACTTAAAGCACAGAAGGGAACCTCAGAGAAATTTTTTAACCCAGAGAGGAAGCATGTCCAAATGGCTAATTACTACCCAGGTCCTTAGACTACCTGGAGGGTTTCAAGCCCATGAATAAAGGGGTTCTTTTCCAAGGATGAAAGGGCACTGTCACTTCCTAGTTACTCCTCCACTTGGCATAACAAATAAGATGAGAGTATCAAAAGTACAGGCAGAGAAAACACTTCTCTGGGTACAAAGCTGAATTCTTCCCCGTGAGGCTGGGGGATAACATACCTCCTTCTGCAAGACACGCTCCAGGAGGTTTGCATGGACATGGTTGATGTCACGTCCAAAGAGAGTACACCAGTTCCCTGCTGCACTATTTTGGGATCCAGTTCAGTACAGGAAAAACACACCCAGACAAACAACCGTTAACAGCCTCAGTACCTCGGTGTTCCACCCGGTATTGACCTGGACCAGCTCTATTCACCTGTGAGCACATGACTGGAGAAACCCACTGCTGCATTAGTATACCTTCGTTACTAACAGGCAGTAAGAGAACTAAAACACTCTTTTGTTTGACTTGAAAACATTCTATTTAATTTATACAAATAACTACTAAATAGAAAAAGTAGATTAAAACAAAATAGTTATTTTTCTGGCAGAGTTTAAATGCATATTATATAGCTTAGAAGAAATAAAATGCATTTTCCCCACAGCATTCATGACCTAAAATTCTAGTTAATTCCTCCATTGCTTTCCTTTTCTAGATCAGTAAGATACTAGACACAATGTGGGTAATGGCTATATATATGTTCCGTATTTGAACTGAAAATATGTTACAGACCACACACCTACAAATGTGAAGCACTTAAAATGTGACTATCGAGTTGTAATATGATAATACAGAAAACAATTTATGTTTCAGGTTATACTGTGTTACAAAAACATCTGTGTAAGAAATCATGAAAGAGGCCACATAAAAATAAGCTTTAACTTTATGCACTTATTTTACAGTTTAAAAAACTGGCAAGTGCACTAGTAATAAATAATTTGCAAGTTTTGTATAAACGAGAAATTCCTAATGTTCAGCATTATTGTAAACATCAGTACACATGTAAAATGCAGGTAAAATCTGACAGTTACATTTTCAGTTTACCAAATTCATTTCCTATTATTCAGGCATAGATCAATGTAGTATACAGCCAATCATATTTTTGGCAAGTCATGTCATTAAAATTAACAGTGACAGTGCAAGTAAGGAATGCAAAGAATTCCTAGTGCAATAAAGAAGAGAAGCACAGGCAATATTGCTGATTAAAATTTACCACTTCCATGTGTTCACCCTGGGAGTGATTAGGAGAATTAAAAAAAAAAAAGAAAGAAAAAAAGCTGTTCAAAGCCATTATTTAATGCCCTGATCTTGTCTTAGGATTTCTCTGTCTTCCTTCAGGCCACTACCTTTGCAACAGTACATCCAGCGTGAGTCCTTATAGCTTGACCATTTGTGAAATGCCCATTGTAGTCACTGAGCAAAGTCCCTATGGTTCCGATGTCTCCCAAACAGATGGCTTGGTAAGAACTTCTGCCTCTGTAAGTAGCCACATGGGGACCAATCGTATAAACTGCCTGGCCAGACTGCTTCTGAACCAGACAAATGCCTTCCTATCAGGAGAGCACCACGAGAAGAAGGTCAACAGTCAGCTTTCAGTTTATCTAAGGAATTATCAATTTTGGTCAAAGTCTTTTTGATTCGCAGGGCTGTTAGTCTCGCTGATGGATTTTGATACCAGCATTCTTTCATCAACTTGGCAAGAGATGTTAATGTCTGGGAAAAGAATAAAAAAACCAAAACATGCGTGTAAGTACACAAATCACAAGCCAAGAAAGCACTAGATTGGGTTAAGCACTAACACAATAAGGTTTTATTGCCTTGTTAATACTCAATTTTCAGAGTCTACAGAGAGTTTACTGCTATCTATCAAATATACAGCTTTCACGTGTTGAAAAAACCTGAAATTTGATAAATTCGTTAAACCAAGAGAATAACTAGACAATGGGCTGACTGGAGTGACAAGCTAGCCTAATTTTAAACAATGGAGTTTTGTGGGTTTTTTGTAATTAAGAAAACACTCTACAGAATCTCTTCTCAATGAAACTGACTCCTGCAAGATCAATGAAGAAGCCAGAGAAGGCACAGATTTTCTGTCTGTGATTTCATCATGTGCAGCGCAGCTTTAAATGGCTGGGATTCACAGCTGGCTGGTGCGGCTGCACAGGTCTCGGCAGCACCAAGAGCTTATAGATGGGACCTCTCATCCTTGCTGGCCCTAGCCAGCCGTACAGATTCAAACCGACCTCCATCGCTTCAGTAATAAGGAAGAAAACAGCTGGTCAACCTGGAGAGCCCAGACTGATGCTGATGAAGAAAAACTTCAGCACTAGCCTTTCAAAAAGAACAATGGTCCCTTATCCTGTAGCCAGGAGAGACACCAAAATTCTGTTCTAAATCTGCATGCTTATAAGCCACGGAAAGGCCTACACAGGCTACCTTGCCCTTAAAGAAATTTCCCCTTGGAGAGAGAACAACATAGGAAGAGCAGCTTTAAAACAGTTATTGTTAAATCACGCTACTAAAAGGCTAATCTCTGAACAACTCAGACTTAACAGTTGTAAGTTTGCTCATTGCGTTTTCTTCCTGCTCCAAGACAAAGGTCCACACCAGCATGCCTCTGAAATCTGTTACAGGCAATACTCTGACAAGTAGCTCTGAGATCACTTCAACTTCAGGTGATAACCGAAAATAAAACTTTCATGACTATTTCAAAAGAAGAAAGGTCAGCTCTATCTCCTGCAAACCGCCCACAGGCACACCCACTTACAGGGTCTGAGAACCATCTGTTGGGAATGTTCGGCCTTTGCTGATCTACACAGACCACTTTTCTCATGTCTTCAAAACTGGGATCGTTTGGAACCAAGTCATAAAATGGTGGTTTATAGTCCTCCACAATACCTAGAGAGACACAAACAAGAGAGGCATTATTTAATGACTGTGTCAGTGAAACAGCATTTCTGCACAGAAAGAGAGAACAGATGACCTAGCCGTCTAAGAAGCACAAAATTATTTTAAAAAAGTTAAGACCATAGTGTCAAGCAGCCATTAAACAACAGAATAGCACTATCACAGGAACAGCTTTTTCTACCCAAAATGTTAATTAATTGGCTCATATTACAATTCCACAAAGAAAGAACTATATCCATTTTGCAGATGCTTGAGCTGAAATGGCAAGAAATAAATTTCACTTGCCAAAAGGCCATCTTTTATAATGCATGGAGGTTTACCAACTACCACAAAACTGCGATTTCTACTAGCAATTGTAAAAAAATTAAGGTCTGCATTGTGGTTTTTAATAGACTTACCACACACTTTGCATGGCTTTATGATTCCTGAAAGAGTCCAATAAGCATGTTAACATCTACAGACCCTCACGCTGGTGCTTCAGATAATTTTATTTCTTGTTATTAAAATAGTAAAATACCTAGGGTAATTGGCACCACGCGCTATCACAAAGCCAAACACCTGAGAGCCTGTGGCACCCAGCGTCTGAATGCATTATCTAGGATTCTGCGTTGAAAAATGAGTTTGTCTGTGTGCTCCCACAACTTGCCACTCGGCTTACATAAAACTGGCAGGCTAAAAAGCCTTTTGCCTACTCTAAGGCATGCATGCAGCACTGCTGTTTCATCAGTGGATTAAGCTCACAAATGATCTATAGGGAGCTCAACTTTCTTAGGAAACCAATTTAAAAACTTGTGTTCAAAGACAGGCATTTGGGTCAGCAGCTTGGAAAAACACCGAGCGAATGAGGCCCTCTATGTACAGTAGAAACATGGGCAGAACAGTTGTAAAACTGCTTTTTAGCAGGCTGGCAGCTGTCCCACAGTCAGACGTACATGAAATCCAGGAGAATTTCTGTTGCTTTGGATATACTGAAGTTGAAAAGAGGTTCTCAAACTTTGCTACAGTGGCTGGGGTTTAGTTTTCTTGTTCTGTTGGAGATGAAGATCAAAATCCCATAGATCCTCTGTAAAAATCTGTAAATCCCTACCTGTGGTGACTAGTCGAAAAGGCAAATGGTCTTCAGGAAATTACAGCTCCCTTAGAAAATACTAGGACAGCTTAAAGATCTGGCTACCCAAGCGAGTTACCATACCAAAGTAGGCAGCAGACTGCAGGGTTTGCCCTATACTATTCTGATGTGGGTGCAGAAGGATAGACTATAGTACATGCTGCGTAAAGCAGCATCACCCACCCTCCTCCTTCGAGCAATTCATAATTGCGTATACCAAACATCACCTACAGGGCTGAACTCTTGTTTTTACACTCCTTCTGCTTCCTCCCAGAACACAGAATAAAGTTCACTGTGAGAACTCAAGAATACAGAAAAACCTCTTGTGTATCCACATTGTCTATGCTTCCCTTTCAGATAAAGTAGGAGCTTTATACGAGTCAAATGCACAACTTCAGAGCTACGTCATATAGCTCTGAAAATGCTTCCAGGGTCATTAGGATATTACAGATGAACTTTATCACTGAAGAGAGTTTGGCTGTAATTTACTATTTTCATGTGGTCTTTCCAAAGTACAGGGTATATAGCTGGCTATTTCAGGTAAGACATAGTAATAAATATGAACTGAAGTGGGTCTAGCCCTTACTCCAACAGAGCGATTCTAGAGGACCCCAATCTACCACAGCCAAACGTCACAGATCCCAGGGGACCGCCGCTGGCTCCGCAGCAGCCCGTCAGCGGTGCCGGCGAGCCGCTGCAACCTCTAGCCCACACCGCTCCGCTCGCAAAACTGTCACTGAACTGTGACACGCTGCCCTCTCCCACTGCCCCGGGAAGGCGAGCCAGCTGCTCGCTACGAGGGAGACCTGAGAGTCGTTCAGCACGACCTGTAGCTTGCCGCTTTCTGGGCAGTTTTAAGATTACTTCTGTAACTTACACAATATATTGTATTTTTTCCCCCGGCTTTGCTGGCTTTTAGCTACTCAAATCAAATAGAACTCACACACAGAGCAGTGTTTTCTTCACCTTTATTCCTCGTTACTTTAACATCAGCTTGTCCTACGCATGCGCCAATCTAACTGTTGGAGCAAAGCAAGATCTACACAAACACCTAAGCAACAGACACAGCCTGGGAGGGATGACGATGATCACACACCAGGCGTGGCTTTGAGCAGTAACCATCTTTCAGCTTCTGGTGTTACTATTAAAACTGAACAAGATCCCTATACTGGGAATGATAGTGAAAATTCACAGGGAACGGAACTGTAAGTGCCAGGTACCAGGTAAGGAAAGAAGCAAGGCACTGTACACTAGGAAGGGGCCACACTCAAAAGCAGTGAACAACCACTCTACAAGGAACAAGCACTGGTCTACTTAAAGAGGGTAAAATACTGATTTGGGGCTTAAATCGCATTTTTCAAGTACAGAGAGAAACGCTGAGTGGCTCCTGCTACAGCACAAAGACGATACACAAGTACTCTTGGTTGTGGTGAAGGAGTTTCCTATCACATTCCTACCAAGATACACCATCACCCAGGCCACACGAGCATGCTACCTTGACCTCAGCACCCTCACTCCCAGTGCCAGAGTCTTACTACAAATCAAACAGGGTTATCTGAGTGACCACCTGATAAAGTAATGACCTCCACACAGCTAACACTTGGATTTGAGAGAAGATGTTTACTCCATTTCAAACCAGTGCAAGGGAATGTAATTACTTACGGCAGCAGCCAGAAATACTGAGCAACTGGAGATAAGTACTGTGGAATTAGCATCACTGTCGTCTCAAACTTAAGACTTTATTGACATGACCAATATCATGACATATCTGTATTACTGTGAAAAGTTCTTCCACGGTGGCAATGAGCTCAGCCTGAATCAAATTACTGAAGCATTTACCTATCGTCTTTGGTAGGTCTGCAGTCCACGCTGAGTTTCATACCATCCTGGTGAAGATGCCAGCACAGTCTAATCTCACTAGTTTAAAAGTGGCTCAGGTAAGTTGTCTGTGAACTGCAGTTACTGCAGCAATACATATGTATCAAAACTTTGGCACAGGAATATTTAAATAATAGGTACCATTTCGTGGAATTTTCATTGCAAGAGGTAACTAGGTAAGACTGTGTGTATTTTTATATATATTATGTACAGTATATACATAAGTATAAACATATATTCATATACAGACAGAGCAAGACATCTAACATTCCATAAAGGATTACCAGTCTCCAAAACAGCCCTGTGGCAAGACAGATTCCAGACAAACTACTCAAAATTCAAGACTGGCAATAAAAACAACTTATCAAAAGCTTACACGTGAAGTTTCATCATCACGTAGGCCAGCTGCTATGTTCAACAGACAATACTCCACACGGTGCCTCTGTGCAAGCGTGCACCCCTGTAAGCGCTGCTGGTCCTGCCACCCGCAGCTACGAGCACGGTCCCTCCGCAGGCAGAGCGGAGGAAGACCGACTTCCACCTCTCATGCGCTGGCTTCCCTTCCCATCGCAGCGAGCATCACCTACTGCACGGTAAATAATCAGCCCCTGCCCAGCAAGCCCATCATATTATGGCAACTGGTAAACTACAGTGCTCACAGATTGCTGAGACAGATGAAGTGCAGAATATAAAACTGCACTGAAAACAATGAAGTTACAGCTTAAATTCTCAAGGCGCTCACACTGACGTGAACTGCAAGCCAGAGGTCTCCAAATATTGGGAAATGCAATGAGCAAGTCTTCATAACTGCCTACGACATACATTTGCCAATAAACAGAGAACATCATAAGAAAAATTAACACCATGCATTCACAAGACTTTCCTCCTTTCTCTGATTTACCACACACACCTTCACCTGAGATGATCATCACACTTTGTGATTCAGCTGACATATGGTCTTGTATCAGAACAATACCTATTCCTTTTGCTGCATACAGCTTCAAGTAACTCCTCTGACAGTGAAGGGAGAAGGAAGGCAAGGTGACGAGCTCAGCTCTGGCCATCCCACAGAAAGCCTATGGAAGTTCCCTTCTACTCCTGCAGTCAGTCCTGTGACTGCCGCCAGCTTCCAGCAAGACAGGAGCTGCTCGCTATGGATTCTGCAAGTTAAATTGCTCCAAAGCAGCTGTCCACCCCCGCAGATCACCCTGCTCTCTTGATCACAGAGAAATGCCCATTTTGGTTCTCTTCAGAGCTATCAAAGCAAGCTCTCAGGCTTACAAGGAGGCTTAAATTAGCTACCTGAGCCTACCTGATGCATTTTGCTACCTCCAAGTCAGCTTTGTTTAAGCACCCTGTAAGTATCCTAGAGAAGACAGGGGCTTTGGACAGTGCTCCAGGCCCCAGGGAGTCTCACAGCAAGCTTGGAAGGTCTGCTAATCTTCTCAGAAGTGCCACCTTCCAGCAGCCTTCTCATAACAAGCCTCACTGCAGTGTTTCTGGAGACAGCTAGCTGCCTGTGGCTGCTGTGCTGACAATTACCCTGAACAAGGGAGCAATACTTCCCCCCCCCGCCCCGACTTAAAATTTTTGCCACCAACAGATAACAGATTAATTACAAGGTTCATATTTAGAAGAAGTTCTGTACTTTAATAGAAAATAGTATTTCTTTGCTTCTAGAGCTGCTGCACGTTTGCCTGTCCTCTCTCCCCGCTCCCCATAGTCCAGTGTAACATTTGGACAGGATTTCCACTGGGGTCAGGGAATGAAGGGGAGATAATGCATGAGAAACAATATGAGGCAAGTACCTTAACTTCCAGTAGAATTTAAGCCAGGCTTTGTTACTCTGTACTAGCTACCACAAGCCTTCACTGTCATACCTTATTGCAGCCTACCTCTGTCCACTCACTGCTCCTCTCTCCACAAAACCATTCATACTCCCTGCCTTGGCTCTCAACAGCTGCTTTTTGAGAACATCTCTAAAGCTATCTTAATCCTTTCCTCCAAAGTCTTCCCTCAAATTCTGACTTGCAATAGTTCCCACCAAAAAAAGCCCTCAATTCTTCAGTCTGAGCCACTCCAACTACTGCCTATCGTTCTGACCGTGCCTCCTTTGGACAAGTTCATACTCGGATCCTAAGCTGGCAGGCACCCCGGCTGACACCAGCCCTACCTGCCCTGTGGGGTTCCAGCCTACCATCAGGGCTCAGAGGTACTGCAGCAAACAAACGACCAGTTGTCTTTTCCTGAAGAAGATAAACCCGTTGTCTGATGTCAGTTACAGAATCCCAGATTTGGATTTTGTGGGAATAGATCAGACAGACATAGAGCAAATAAATGCATATGACAATCCAGAATTTCCTCAGATTTAAACATGTCGCTGTTAACAATCCATCACTGCCAGTGTCTGCAGACATGCTGGAAGGGCAACTTCTGCATTCTCCTGTCCACTTGGGTCCAGAGAGCATAACCTGAGGCCCAGAAGTCAGAGAGGACTTCTCAACTGACAAGCACAAGAAATCACACCAACAGATACACAGCTTAAAGGTTCTTAAATTCAGACTCCCTTGCCAAAGAAACACGAAGCAACACTGTGCGCTACAAAACAGGATTGCAGTGGCACTCTTCCCAAGCAGAACTGTACTTTGACCAAGTTCTGCTTTGTGAGTGCATTTTGACTTGGTAAAGCAAGAGCATCCCTGAATTCTGATCACTTCACTTCTTCACTTCCTACATATTTTCCTTCTGTTCCTTAGGTTTCACAAGAAACAGCCATCTAAAAGTATTCACTATGGTTTAATGACACATGGAAAAAGTTTAGAGACTTTATGATCTAAAATTTTAACTCAACTGACTGTTTGGTACGAATTATTTCTCATCATGATTTAGGATGTAGCAGGGGAGCCTCTTTCTTCTCTACCTTAACAGAAATGACAACAATACTCAGCCATTGTACCCAACGTACCAACAACTTCAACACAGACAGCAAAGCGTCAGGAATCAAAATACTTTGGAGGTCCAGTATTTTACTGTGCATCCTATGCATTTTGGTGGCAGATGCTTTGCCGTGAATTACCATTTGCTTAACTCCTTCTAAACACAAGTAAAGGAGTCCCAAATACTTACCGTTGCTAACCATGCGTCTAGCTACTTCCCAAAGGACCAGCCCGAAAGCCCAGATATCGACCCTTTTATAAGAGTCAAAGCAGTCTGCCTGGATAGTTTCATCCAAGACTTCTGGAGCCATGTAGCGTTTGGTACCCACACGGGGATTGTTCCCCACATCCAACTGATTCGTGCTTTGGGAGTGCATTACTGCAAGGCCTGAAGGACAGAAAAAAAAAATCACTGTTAAGTCCCCTTTAAAACTATAGCAGCATACGTTTAAAATTACACATGAGCAGTGACAGCCATCAGACAGTTTCTTAAAAAGAAGGAGCTGAGAGTCCAACTGTCCAAAGACCAACTGGGTCAGCTCCAAACTAGCTATCAAAAACAGCCACTGTGTCCGTAGACTTAGACCAAATATCTCCTCAGGGATTACCATTAAGCATGTTATTGCACTGTTGCAAAATGTTGTCATCAAGTGTTTTGCAGCCACTGGATGTCACCAGCACTCTAGGCACGTATACACAGAAGGCCAAGCATCTGTTACTTAGAAGAAAACAATTTTTACACAGCATTCAAATTTATTTATAGAACTTTTGGGTAGGTGGATATATCCGAACTGTGGGGAAGAGAGAAGAAAAACACTGCATGATGGATATACACAAGTTGAAAAATAAAGCTGGAAAATAAAAACCACCATATTCGCAGTAGCTTGAAAAATAAACATCCTCAAGCTGACCTAAAATGGGTCAGTCAAAGCCACTCTACCTGGTTTCTACTAATTACCAAACATTTAAGCAAAGAACATTATGTGAGGGACTAAATTACTGTAAATTTGGAAACACACAGTACTCATTTTGCCATGGTAAACAGAGAGCACTGCAAATTGAACAGCAACATGTGCATGGCATAACCAAGCAATAGAAAAGATGACACAGACTCTCCCTAATTTCCTCAACAACTCTTGTAAGAATAACATATACTATTTACATTTAACATGAGTTTATTTTAGATGAAACTTAAAAAGCTTTTTAACTCAGACCCACAAAAAATTAACCTATCACCAGATCACGAATTTCTTTTTCTTCCCAAAAAACAGTCCGTACTTCCCCCAACAAAAATTTGGAAAACACTTTCCTACAGTTTAAATGCACTTCAAGTAATTTCAAGCTGCAAATTTTCAAGCTAAGAAAATGCTTATGGCAGCTCTAGAAAGATACCATCTACTAACCCCATGACTGCTGAGAAGATAAGTTGGAAAGCCAGATAAATTTTTTTTTCATATACATATGTGCATACACACAGAGGACATATTTACACACAGTCTTATACATTTATGTATTTGTTTATATTTATATTAATTTATATTATACAATATGTATAGATTATAATATTTTAAAAAACCCTTGCACACTGGAAACAAAGGTTAAACAAATTTCCTGGCAAACTCTGAAGACGTCAAGACTTCAGAGAATGCTTTGATAAAAGTCATAATACTTCATCCAAATTGGGCAAAACAGATTCAATAGATTGACAGGTCAAAGGTTTAAGGCTGAGGGATGCAAGTCAGCATCCCGTACACTACAAACTAAGAGAGTGTTGCAATAAGGTCAGGGGACAACAATGTTGTAATCAGGTTCTCATTATGGTGGCATCTGTGCTGTTCATGAGTTACGAAGCAGATATTGCACTATTTCAGTTTCTTTTCACCTCAGGAGAGGTGAAATGCACATTTAACTTAAATGCACATTTAACTTAAAGGCTCATAAGTGCTTGTCAGAGAAGCTCTTACTGTAAGATACCAATTCTCTAAAAAAAAAAAGCTTGACAGGAATACAAATTGATGAAACATTGGTTTTTAAGACACCAAAAAAATCCTCTTTAGTGTACTGGAGTATCTGCTGGAAACAAAAAATTGAGCAAATATGTTTTGTTAGGATTCTTTGCACCTTCCTCACCAATACCAGTGCTGGCTTCAAACAGACGTTCACTACTCTGTATGGAACGGGCAAGGGGAAGGAGGGAGTAAGAGGAGGGTTGGGCTAGAAAGAGCCCAACTTTCTTTTTGTATAAGCATTATTCTGCTGTTCTATAAAGTTGCTCAACTAAGACCTATTACCATGCACGTGAATTGCTTCAGAAGTAGAAGGGCAGAACTTTTCCACAGTGCTAACAGATTGAAGAGAGATTGACATCCATCCTTGGACTTTATCACACAGTTTCTGCTTAGCTAGAACATATTTGAAACAGCCAGTTTTGTAACTCAGCTCTGGATACTTGGGTTGCTGTTCGAAATACTGGTTTCCAGCACGCTTACTGAAGGACAAGCAGCCAATTCACAAAAAACTCTTGCACTTGTGCCAGCCGGAAGGACTAGGACTGAATGGAAGCAAACATCAAGCTACACTGCAGTTCAGGCGTGCAGCACCCAGGCTGCTGGCAAAAGAGACAATTACAAGATACGCATCTTGTATTGTATTCCTCTTTGGTTTTAGAGCTCACACCTATTATTAACGGGTACATTGCAAGTCCAGAACCTGATGTGACCGACAGAACCCAAGTTCAGCTTAGCTCTGGGCAGCTATAGTGAATCTTTCCATCTGCTCATACTTACCAGTCTCTAAGTGCCATTTTTCTTGTATGGTGCATGTGTTGAAACAGAGAAGGAGACCAGAGGAGGAAAAAAAGACAAAGCTATACAGAAAAAAAGGGCATGAATATATGGCAGAAGCACCAAACTCTTTGGTAACTCCTTTACAGATAAGGAACAAACAAAGAACAAATGAGGATTTCACATTTTAAAAAATAGCTATTTTACCACCATCAAAACTAACTGGGAAGTGTTTATTGCTGTGCTCTCTCAGAAAATCTCTCAAATATCTGAAGCCTCTAGATAAATAATGTAGATTTCACTTTATTAGTGTGATGTCAGTCAATGCCAGTATGTGCTGCCCCCTCCCCAGTGTGAACTACAAATTTGTGTAAAAGCCAACCTCTGAAGTTTTGTATTTTCAACTCACTGCTCCATTTTTTACTTACTATTCCCTCTGCAAATTTAGATAGGGCCAGGTGTGTGGCTTTCCTGTTTTCCCTGTGTGCCTCTCATATCCCTCAGGCAAAAGTGATAGGAACTATGCAGTAGAATTATTATTGAGAAGCATCCCATCTCCCAATACACTTTTTTCCTAGCCAATGACTCCCCAATCCTATTGTTCTACTGCTATTTTCTCCCTTGTCTTCAGAGAAAATAATAGTAATAAAAAAATATTGTCAGACATACCCCCGAGGTGTGAACAAGCCATACTGCTGCAACTGTTTCTCAGCATCCTACCAGCTTAAAGTCTAAAACCAGTTGGTCACGAAGGACCCAGTTTTGGGCTCACTGAATTATCTGGCAAAAGACTCAAGCTGGATGGACCTACGGAGCTTGGGACAGCGAGCGCATAGTTCTTGGACTGTAAGTGGACGGACATTTATTAGTTCAGAAATGCGCTGAAGCCTAATAACTGCTGCCTTCTGGGATCCATGAACGGAATTTAACAACAAAAACCCAAGAAAACGTCCAAAACGTTAGATCTGCTCCTGAATGCGGAGGCTAAGCTGGGCCCTCTCAGCAGTGGAGTGGCATTTTTAAGCTGGAAGTGCCATCTAGTGGCTGTCATAACTCTTCAGGGTAGTATCAGATCACGGTAAGGTTATTTTAAGGTTACTTTAAGACTTTTATGGTTGGAATTATCCAATATATTTTGATTTCTGCAGGAATGCACTGAGTATATTAGCATCGAAATGAACTCACCTAAATCTGCTATGCAGCACTGTCCGTTTTTCTTAACGAGGATATTTTTGCTCTTCAAGTCCCGATGCGAAATGGCAGGCTTCCCCTGGGTTCCAAATATCTCTATGTGCAAATGTGCAAGACCACTAGCTATGGACAGTACTATGCGTAGGCAGCTGACAGTGTCCAGGGTAGTGAGCTGTAGGTAGTCATACAGAGACCCCATTTCATGGTAGTGGGTAATTAACCACAACTGGGTACTAGAGTTTCTGGAAGTCATATCAGATGCAATAAAACCTAGAGAGGAAGAAAAAAGGAGAAACAGCAAAACAACATGATGGAGCTCCTTCAAGACTCCCCCAAGAAAAGGATCAATACTACTAGGCACCTCTTACAATTTAAAACTCTGTTTCATTAAAACTTTTCCACAGTTGTACTGCACTGAAAACAGACATTACCATGATGAAAAAAAGAGCTGAGATATTCTAGAAAACTAACTCAAGTCTATTCACAATAATGTATTTATGTATTTTGTCAGTCACACCAAGCACAACTACTTGTTAGGTCCACATACTTTAAAAAAATTGTTATTTTTACTTTGTTCCTTCTTTTTTAAGGTCTTGGGGGTGGGGAAGTTTCCAGTTAAACAAAAAGACCACCAAATTGTAGCACATCTGCTGCTGTCCACTCAACGGGATTACACTGGAGAGAAGCAAAATCTCAAACAGACAAACCATAGGTAATCATTTCCATTTTTATGGACAACAAGCAGGCAGCGCAGGCTGCTGAGAAAAGGGTTAAACTTGTTTCACATATGTATCACATCCTGATAAACAGACACTGTATGTTGTGCCAGCTTCACATTTACATCGAAGGTAAGACTATTTGGAGCACTTCAATCATCAACCTTGACATGTCAAAAGTTTGCTGTCCCCACAGGAGACGTCACACCCTTCTGACCAAATATAGGCTGAAAAAAGCACATGGCACCACAGGAACAACTTGCTCTCCAGTGATCTCCGATTGCTTAAAAGGCCACAGAGGGATTGCTGCGGCCGGATCAATTATCAGACCTATGGGACTACTCTAAACTGCTGTAGGCTCCAAATGCCTGATCTTCTTAACCCTACACCAGCTTGCAATGGAGCCACGGGATATAAAAAGTGGCAGATGGCTAAGGAGAGTGTGGCAGCACCAGAAGATCAGCATACCAAAACCCAAAGAATAGTGATTCTTCTGCTTTAAATACTAGACAGTTCAACTGGTGTGCAACTTACTTCCATGGTGAAGTAAGGCAGAGCACCTTTATGCATCATAGCTATATTTCACAATGATTTTCTACAAAGGAACAGAGAAAAATTTCTCTTTGAAACTCATGAACCTCAAGAACTGCTTTCAAAAGTGTGGTGTCTTAAAACTGAACCCAAAATTCAAGAGTGGCTCCCTTCCTGTTACCTCTCAATTTATTGTGTATCAGCACACTGTTGACTGCAACAGCTTTAGCTGGGAAGCAATGAAAGTTTTATTCCCAAGTTAGAGGAACAAATCATGTTTATTAAAAATCCCACATATGACATTTGTCAGAAAGAACACCCACTACTTTCTCTCCTGAAGTCAGATTTCTGCACAATGTGACACTTTTGTAATCTGTGATATGGTTTAATATTGCATCTAAAAAAATTCTATAAAATAGCCAACAAATTTGACAGTTATCAAGAAAGACTAAACAGAGAGAGGAACATGGGAAATGTGTAATGTAATTTCAGCCAAGTTACTTGCTCTCTTGGGAAGGAAAGTGCAATAATTCACATTTCAGGAGGCCACCAAATTCTTTTTGTAGTAACAAAGGAACTGCTTCAGGATACATTAGACAAACGTCTAGCAAGGTGAGCTATAGAGCCAAGGAATATTCTCTGACAGGAAACAAGAATAAGGAGCCCAAGTAAAAGTGATTAAAGACAGACAGACTGTGGGTGAGGCAATGTCAGCACCCAGAAAACGTGCTGCTGCTTTTAGTTGTAAAGGTGGCACACCAGTGAAAGAAGGTCATGTCTACTAGGAATCAAAAGGGCTGCTTAAACTCCAGCCACGGCTCACAACACAAAAAAGCCATTTTCTAAGCTCTCAGAACTGAGCACACAAGGTACAAGGGATGCAGAAGATTCAAAATCATCGCACTTTCACATTTACAAGGAAATGAGATACATCATAAAGGGGCAACTGTAGTTTAAGTTTAAACACCAAAGGAGCTTAGTTTGACCCTGAGCAGAACAGTTAAACAGAGGAAAATAATGGATTCATACTGCAGTTTATTCAGTCACAAGGAAAAGTACTCAAATATTTAAATCTCATTATAAACTCCTCTCCACTTTTTCTCCCTTTATTTCTCCCAGGTAAACTGAAGTTATTAAAAACACCTAGATCCACTAGAACTTCTCCACCTAACATCGTGCAATACTCTTTTGCCATTTGGCTGCCCTGCAACATGAGCTGCAAGGCCGAGTTCTTAGCATGCGGGTCTGTGGCACCTCCGTTCTTCTCTACACTGTGCTGCCAGCAATCGATTAATCTGGTTGACTGCTTCTTGCTAGACTATTTCTGCAGGAGGACAATGATTCATGGTTGCTACGACACTTTCTCCAGTTGAGACTCAGGCTTCAGCTCCTGCAAGTCTCCCCCTTAAAATTTCCCTTCAATTATTTATTGCAAACACAAGAGCCTAATCTCAAAAGATTGCAAGATATCCAGCAAATCTTTAGTGCTTTGCAAGTGAACTGTTCAGTTAACTCACCTTTATACCAGCTACGCTAGGAAACACAAACATGGTTGTTCTACCTACCTAAAATATTTTCATGCCGCAGCAATACAGTGTTGTACAATTCAGTTTCCCTGAACCAGGATTTTTCATCCCTAGAAGAGAAGATCTTCACAGCAACGTTTTCTCCTTGCCACTGGCCCCTCCAAACTTCTCCATAACGGCCCTTTCCTGGTGGGGGAAAAAAAACACAGTAAAAGTTGTCAACTAACAATCTTCATAGGCCAGAAGGACAGGATTAGCTAATAGGATGGAAACTCAACAGTTATGGCTCAAATACCACCCTGACGTAGTTTGATCACACGTGCATACACCTTTTACCACTTTTACAGTCATGGTGTGCTCCACTGTCCCTTAATTTTTCCTCTTTGCTTCAACTGCAAGCTCCGAGAGCACAGATCCTTCCTCCTTGCACGTTGGTACAGTATACAGAGTGTTGTACTGGGCAGCTATAATTATTCAACTACCAGCAATGAAAGCACTTTTGCAGCTTAAGCAACTTAGGCAACATACTACAGGTCGGTGTACACAACACAAACAAACCTATGAATTCTGAAGTTAGGAGGACAGGAAGGATATACAATGCTGGGGATACAGCCTTTACATTTCTAATACATCATCAGCTCTTGCAAAAACAACCAACACAGCCGGACACACAAAATGCAGAATGACAATTTAAAAAAAAAAAGGGGGGGCGGGGGGGGGCAAAAAATCCCAAAAACACCCACCCACAAACAAAAAAGGATAGAGAAAAACCCACCAAAAAACCAAAACCCAAAACACATACACCTGTCCTGTGAAGATCAGGGCACACTGCCCAAAGGCCAAGCTTTTTATCCAAATAGCTTAGAAGAACGTATGAAATTCTTAAGTGCCCAACAGCAAAGCAACATCCTGGACAAGGCACGCTGCAAAAGTTCTGATCGTTGCCATTTTCATTGCAGCCTGAATACAATAGCCTCAGGCTTCGTGCAATGAATTGTGCTAGATTTGACAACTATAAATACCCAAATTCTGCCCTTCATTACTCTGCCGTTCAATGTTCTTTAGAGGCACGTATGAATCAGCAGCAGGTATAACCAAATGAAGAGAGATACCCAACGCTGATGCCTCAATGCTGTCACCCAGAAGAGACTTCCTGCACAAGCACTTTCGTCTGGTTCTGCTACACAGGCTAAAACACACGGTCTCCGGAAATAGTGCCAGCCCGAGTTAACTTGGGAGCAGGCACAATTCCAGAGACACACTTATTCACACATATATACGTGCACAAAAAGATATGTCTATATTGCAGGCAAAATCATCATGCGTACCATATTCTACAGTTTCTGATGAAGAGAAATTGCAAAGCATCAGAGGATGTACACGTGGATTTAATGCAAGTGTGAACATTTGTGCCTGTTCAATACATACTGTAAGCCAGAAGCAAAGAAACACTGGTAAAATGTAGGCCCAGTCCCTACATATTCACAGATTCATCTGTTTTAGTCCGGGGCTGATTTAACACCCTGATGAGTTAAAACTTCTAGTAACTTACAGGAAGGTGTTAACCCGTTCTGAGTTCAAATCACCGAAGCAGCAGCATAAAACATATTTATAACAGTCTTTTTTTTCCAATAGAATCAATCATTATCATGCCTTCCTCACCTCTTTAGTGCCAGTATGGCATCTTGGCTCAATGTCTCTGCCTCAGGATAACTTTGACTCAAATGCTTCCTAAAATTACTAAATATAAGTTTAACACTACTCAATTAATACTATATAGATGCTGAAGAAAAATGTAATAAATCCTTAAAATTAACACTAAAGTCCTGGGAAAAAAAAAAAAAGATCCAGAAGAGTTTTAGGGAAGAATTACTGGAGAGATGATCTCTTTTAGGGGGAAAAGAACAGCGACAGTACATCATTGCCTGCACAGTCTTAAAGCAACAGTGCAAAGCAAGTAAGCTACAAAACATTCATGTTACCATTCTAATGGCACAGAATCACACCTTTTTTTTTAAATGCCACTTTAGCCACTTTGCTTGATGCTTCAACTCCAGATCTCAATCCAGATGATCCTTTTCTAATTCTAAAGCTTTCAAATTGAGCACCATTTAATGAACAAATGTTTGTTTCACAGTTTCAAACTTCAAATTGAGCTTGCTTTTCTAAAAACATAGTTTATTTCGCTTACAAAGTACCCTGTGCTGGTTTTGGCTGGGATAATTTTAATTTCCTTCATAGTCGCTAGTACAGGGCTGTGGTTTGGATTTGTGACCAAAGCAGTGTTGATAACCCAGGGATGGTTTCATCCCTGCTGAGCAGTGCTCACACAGCCTCAAGGCCTGTTCTGCTCCTCACCCCACCCCACCAGCGAGCAGGCTGGGGGGCACAAGGAGCTGGGAGGGGACACGGCTGCGACAGCTGACCCCAACCGACCAAAGGGCTATTCCAGACCATATAGCATTGTGCTCAGCATATAAAGCTGGTCGAAAGGAGGAGGAAGGGGGGACGTTTGGAGTGATGGCGTTCGTCTTCTCAAGCCACCGTTCCGCGTGATGGAGCCCTGCTTTCCTGGAGATGGCTGAACAGCTGCCTGCCCATGGGAAGGAGTGAAGGAATTCCTTCTTTTGCTTTGCTTTGCTTGTGTGCGCGGCTTTTGCTTTCCCTATTAAACTGTCTTTATCTCAAGTCACGAGTTTTCTCACTTTTACTCTTCCAATTCTCTCCCCCATCCCTCCAGGGGGGAGAGAGCAAGCAGCTGTGGGGGGCTTAGTTGCTGGCTGGGGTTAAACCACAACATACCCAAACAAGCCTAATTTGCATTTTCTAACATCGCCTTACTGAACAAAGCTTACATTTTTTCAATCATAAAGCACAGATGATACTTGCCCCTTTCTTCTGCATAGATCTGAAAGGAATTTTTTCACTTCGCTTTCCAAAACCAAATACGTTCTGCGAGGTGAAGCCTGAAAAGTTTCATATATTATATAAGCAACTGAGGAAAAACAGATAATTAGGATGGGAGATAAAGCTTTCTCTCTGCATTTGTTACCAAGACTTGGCACTAGATGTGAACAAGATTTATACTAACCTACACACTCTACAAGTGTGATCTGGCGAGCCACCGTTCTTTGCACCAAGAAAGGAAGTCCAGAACCACTTCCAGATGTGCAGGAATGATCCAATAAATCCTGTTCAAAAGGAAAAGCAGAAGTTTAACCTATGAGAAACTACATTTTTTTTCCCCTATTTAAATACACAAAGGTACACCACTTTACAGGATTGGTTAAGTTAAAGCTCATTGGTATCTCAATGGCTTTGGTGACGCCATTTGATCACTCAGGATCAAGACATACTGTTGCCATCAGCACACAGACAGATGGACAATCTCTTCGCAAGATACTACCACTTCAAAGAGCATCCCATGTATAGAAGAAACTGGTAGGGGAGCTGTAACTTACGCATAATCACTTTCTGCTGGAAGCTTTGCACACCACACAACAATGAACAGCAAACAAATCAAGCATCGTTTCATCCTCAGATTTCTTATTCTGTCTCTATCTTTTATTTGGCATTACAGTATCACTTTGTTTAATAAATAAATCATTTTGTTTAATACATAAGTGACAATAAATTTACTGCCTGTGAACCTGGAAGCTCACTCGTAGCCTACAAGTTATCCTCTGTAGTGAAATTCCACCCTTTTTCAGCGCTTTACTGTTCTCTTACTTAGCTTATGCTCTCTCAATTCCATATCTGTCACCCATCTCAAAAAGGTTGATATCAACTTTTTTCCCCAAAAAAATTTCTGTCTTGCAATAATTTGAGCCACCTCAATAAGAAATAAACTTACTTTCTCTGATTTCTCCTATACCCAAGGCCTTCATCCCCATACAGTTAGCAAAAAGAAAAACAGCATTTACTTTTCAACGTCCACGCAGCCTTTTCCCATTCTTCCAGTTACCTGGGGTTTCTTCCTAGTAAAGATGACTAGAAGGGCACAGCAACACAAATGTGTTTTCACTAACTAGAGATAAGGCCATGTCCCAGCCCCACCGATCTGTGGTATCAGATACTCTCAAAATCTATTTTACAATTCCCTATGAATAAACGTGCATTAGAAAGAGATATTCAGAACTTTGAAATTTTTTATTAATATAAACAGAATCTAGAAACAGCCACAGCCGACAGTTTCTAATTGAAATGGTAAGACAGATAAACCCAACACATTCCTGTCATACAGCTTGCTTTTTCAACACCTTTTTAATCAGTGGCCTGCACACAATTTGTGCTCAGCTGACCATTTTCTCTGAAGTAATACGGGGAGGGGTGCCGAAAGAAACCTACAGACGGGCGCCTTTTGGGTCCATATGAGTCAAGCGGAGAGGCTACAGCCCACACCTCACGGCACGGGGCTCACAGCTAGGGATGCCTCGGGGCACCCAAACCGCAGGGACAAGCCAGCTGCCGACACTGCTGCCCACCAGCACAAGCGCCTGCCCCCGCCAGCCTCCGGACAGCCTGACGGCACGGCTGCCGAGGACGCCCGCGCCGTCCTGCACCAGCCAGTTGTGCCGTTTGGAGCCGCAGAAGCAATGTGATCTGTCAGCAAGGGAAAAGCATCGCTTGCTTGTCAGATGTTTTCCTTCAACTTTTAATCACACATTTAAGGCCACTGACTTCACTGGGGCTGGAGGCTTGCTTTGCTGCTCTGCTCTCCCGCCAAGCCCCCTCTGCAAAGCACGCTCCGGCAGGCGAGCACCCCAAAACCGAACCCTTCTGGAAGGGCTGAACCAGCGGGCGGGTTTGCACAGCAGCCCAGGCAACCCATCCTCCCTGCTTTAGAGCCTGAGCATGAATTTATGAAACTACGTGCCCCTACAAAGCAGAGCTTCAGCTCTAACAGAGCAGGAGGAAGGCTGCTGCAGCAATCTTCACTGTCTTGCTCCTGTGTGCCCCACTTTGCTTTTGACACAGTGGGAACCACTGGCAAACTGCTGGTTAACTGCACCCAGTGCTATTTGGGATGTCCTAGTCTATCTCACTGACCTGCAGACACCACTCCAGAGAAGAACAGGTATCCAACAGGTCCTGTATCATACCTGTCAGACTCGCACGGATGCCCTAAAAACCACACAGCACCTCAATGTCACCAGACACCTCTGTTTTAGCAATCAAATCCCCAAAATAAGTGCTAAAAATTAATTCAGTAACAGCGATGAGAAAACAAATCATGCAACACTTTGCTGTTATGCAGGTAATCTGCCAGATAAAAGATTTGTAGATACATCCTCTGCAGCATGGCAACAACTGCTAGCTGCAGAAGCCCATTACCTTCGGCAGGGAAGAGAAGGAGAGAGATCCATGCTTTGGTTAGAGTTTTTCACATGCATTACACAGAAAATTGAGATAGTTTGGGAGTAACAGTTCTCCGGCACAGGCTCTTTGCTCATCCCTCATTATGCCCCCCATCCAGTTTCCTGTCCTTTTCCGCCATTACATTTTCATCTCTTCCCTCCACCTCAGTCCCAACCTTCCTTCCCCTTCTCCTTTGCCATTTCCCACCCCAGCTCCCGTTTCTGCCCTTGCTGTCATTATTCCCTTGGCCCCGTACGGTCAGTGCCCACCTCCCCCACCGCTGCCCGCTCCCGAGAGGCGCGAGCGCTGCACGCCCTCCTCCTCTCCGCCTCGGCCCTGCGGCCAGAAACACCGCAAAGGTGCCTTGGCTCGGGGAGAAACGTGCCCTGTCTCCGTGTGAAGCACCACACGGTGTCCACGGGGGAATGGACTCACATGTCTAAGAACAGATCTTCTAAACCAGAAGCTTTTGAAGTGGCTCAAAACAGAGAGCCCCGAGAAGAACGGCCACAAGCACATCTGGCACCACAGGGGTTTCCTGATAAATTTCAAGTCCCTGCCCCAAATTACAACTTATTTAAAAGACTACACCCAAGTAATTTATTTTAAGTTTCCTGCCCTAAAGTGGCTGAACCACACTAGATGAACAGTTGCTCAAAAAAAAAAAAAGTAATTCTGTGGTAGATAACAGTTATGGGAAGTTCTGGCCCAAACTATTCAAGTTTGGTACAGTTATTTATAACTGAACACAGTTTTCAAATAAACAAGGTGACAGGAGTATTACCTGTATCACCTACACTAGATATGTCATTGATGTTACAGAAAATTTTCTGTAACAAGTCTTTGTTACAAGTTTTGTTACAAGTTTTTGTTACAAGTCTTTGTAACAAGTTTTTATCAGTTTCTGGTATTTTTAGTGCATGGAAACCAGACTTTAAACTGTAAGCTTATAAAAAAACATGAGTGAGATTCTAACTGAATGTTAAAATCCCATTAGCTTTTTAAAATGCTAATACGCAGCTACTTTTATGGCTAGGACTTCCGTACTAGTTCAAAGCATTAACAACTATTACTGGATTTTTTTTCTTTACAAAGGAAAATAGGATTAAAAAGCATAAGTATAAGCAACTTCCTAGTATTTCCAGCAAATTGCACTACTGGGCTTTACCAAGACACAATGAAATCTCATTTCTCCTAATAATTTTTTAATGAGTGCTCAAGAAAAAGATAAATCTAAGAATGACAGGAGACTGCTATTTTGCTTTTTAATACAAACTGAGGGCTCATTTTCCTTCCTGCTTGCATCAGAGGCAAAAAACCCCCCAAGCTTATCTGCAGCTACTGTAAAAACAAGATTTGAAGAGGCCACAGCTCTTTCCATTCCCCATTAGGAAGCTTAGGGCTTTAAGGATTTGCTACACTATGGAGACTAATCCTAAATGTAAACTAATCTAATGTGTAACAAAACCAGCTATTTAAAACACACAATGGAGAAGAAAAATCTGAAATTTTAAAAAGACTTACTGTTTAGATGAACATTGAGAAACCAGGAACTATCAATTTGGTTTTTTTTTTTTTTACATCACCAACACTCAAGAGGCACATCAGAGGCACTGCAATCATTACACTAAGAGGGTCTGACAGCTGAGAACAAAACAGCTTCATTAGACCAAGCCTTTGCAGTTAGCAACTTCTCCAACTTCTTTTTAAAAAGAATTTATTTCTTCTTCTCAGGTTTTATCATCGTTTCCAAGTAACAATAAATGACTTGAAGTGCAAAAGGTTTGCAAATGGAATGGAAATGGTCTTGCACTGATAAGAGATAAGAGCTAGTAAAAGCTGGAAGTCAGTGCTTAAAGAGAGATAACCAGTTGCACACATGCCTAGTTCATGGTGAACATATCAAAACTGGCTGTTTTAAAACAGTAACACAGAATCAAGCTTTGTGGGCTAATTAAAGAGAGCCAAAGGCATTAAAAAAGATTATCAAGTATAGTTTATATAGGGCCAAGCTGAAGCAAAATAGCAGGGCAGCAGCAAAAAGCTGCTGCAGTTTGCACCACACTTGATCCTACAGTTACACGAAGTGCCCGGACATTTCCAGCTCTAAGAGGGAGGCAATTTCCATTGCTCCATCTTACCAAGGAAGCTAGCATTTAAAAGCCAAAACTCTGTTATGAGAGCGGCCACCCTAAGGTCCCTCTAGATCGGTATCTTGTCTCTGACTGTACCCAAAAGCAATGCCCTTTTTACCAGGGTATTACAAGTGGAGTGAATTGGGGTAGTAGATGTATAGGAGTATTGGACATATGGACATAGGGGCACTGGGGTATTAGAATATTGGGATACTAGATGTGGAGCGAATTAGAAGCAAATATAGGAATGCTTTAACATACATTATACTTTCCTCTAATGCTCTCTCAGCCTCCAAGCACATTCAGCTCAGGGACTTCCTTAGCTGCATTTGCTCTTACTTGCTAATTTTGATGCTTCCCCCTGTTATTGTACAGCAGAAGGCGAACAACCAATTGCTATCCATCCTCTCCTTACCCCTTGCCATGTGGTGTGCCCTCACCCCCTTAAGAGAACCAGGCTCTTCTTCCTGGCTAAAGCACTGGTTTACTTACTTTTCCCAATTAGGCTGTTTCAAAAATGCATACTGGAGCATCTGGATGATCAGAAGTCTGATTACTCAGTTTTAACCTATTCTCCCTTAAAAAAGAATCTTCCCTGCTCCAATGGTATCCCTTACTGGCCATCTCAGACCCTGAAAACTTACTTGTCAGGACATACTGTCTTGTGAATGAAAGGGTTTTTTCCATGTGACTCTTCCAGCACTTATTTACAGCAGCATTTTAGAGAAACATCTCTGCCTCAAAACAGAGATGCAAGAAACAGTTTCCAGCTCCCCAAAATAGTTCCATTTTTTGAGCGGTCCCACAGATCTTTCTTTTAATAAATTCCCATAGCTGGGCCTGCAAAGCAGTTATCAACTTTCAGGTGAGGAGGTGCAACCGTTTTCTGGGGTATTTTTTTTTGGACATAGTCAAAACTGCTTCCCTAGTTGGTGGTAACCAACACTTTCTAAGGAAGATATCAAAGGTTATTCCTCCCTAAAAGAAATACCCATTTCAGTTTCTCTCTCCTACAGAGAGAAACAGAGCCCAAAACACAGAAAGAAAATACCCAGTCAATGTATTTAGTAGCATATTATTAAAAATTTGTGGTTTGGACCATTTTTCTTCAGCCACTTTTCAACCCTGCAGCAAAAGCACATTAAGGCAGGAAAGCACCAAAATGGAAAATGTTTTCCGACCTCTTGATGTTGAAGAGATTTTAATCTTAGAAATGCAAGGAGGAGAAAACTTCTCCTCTTTGCATTGGTTTCAGAAACAAACACTCAAGCTGCCTCTGAAGCCTTACTTGCTCAGTTTCGATAAAGCATGGGAAAGCTGATGGGAACACCTTTTTTCTGGCCTCAAGGGAAAGGGTAAGATACATTAAGTCTTTAAAAAGGAAACACTTCCCCACGTCATTTTATTTTCTAGAGACTGCACAAACAACATATTTTAAAAACTGAATTTTGAGTAAGCATTCTCATTTCTTAAAATTCCCACTGCTCCTCTGTCAACAAAATTTCACTAATTTCCTAGTCACCCAAGAGCCCTTCTACTGAGATCATGGGAGTCAGGTTTGAAGTTTTTAAAAGTTAACAATATCTGTATTTTCTTCTTCCCCTAGCATCACATCTTTTCCAGCCTTTCAGGCTGTCTTTCATATATCAAAGATACAGTACATTTGGACACCTTTCATATCACTTCAGGCTACCAGATCAGGCATACTCTGTTTTGCTGTTCAGACGTTGCTTCTAGGAACATAAACAGTTTGACTACAGTTTATAGCAATTCTCCAGGTCAAAGGAGCTATGCTTGCAAAAGCTATCTTTTGATTAAATTTCATTTAAACTATGGCTTTGTGAGCATAGGAATGTCACCACAGAAGTCCTGATGCTAAGTGGCATCCCCTGGCAGCAAAAGGTCCTGTTATTGATGTGGCCACGCCTGGAGGGTACGAGAGGGGAGCTTGGAAGTGAAGAAAGCGCACACAAATTTTCACCATGCACACAGGTTACTTACTGCCAGCGTGCTGTCTCCAACATTTGATGCAATGAGTCCCTCAATTGTGCCATATTCTGCATCTCTAGAATTGAGCCTCTCCATATGGTTTTTCTGTATTCTCCGGATGATCAGCACAGCTACTGCAGAAAAAACTATCAACACTATCACGGGAGCCAGTATAACAATGATTAGTGTTTCCATGCTGTAACCCGCAGCTTCTCCTTGAAAGGTTTGCCCTTGGAAAGGAGAGGGGGAAAAGAAAAAAAAAAAAGAAAAAAGAGAAAAAAATAAGTTTGCGAATTCCCAGATAAAGTTTTTAAAACCAGCAGCACTGACACCAACATTTAACTTGGTAGCCACCTAGTCTGAAAGAGAGGCTGTGACACAGCCAGAGCTATGAGCATGCACTTACACAAAGGGTGCTACCGCAGCGACTCCCTGCAGAGCTGTCAGAACAACCCCGTCCCTTCAGAACAAGCCCACCCGTGACCGTGCCATTCACTCACAGGCAGTAACTCAACCCTGACCCTGACTGCGCACCTTAACCCGTACCATTCATCCAGCAATATAGATCATTCAACCTGTGGACATCAGATGTGTGCCAGTGGGCCCCAGGGTGGGGAACAAAGTAGAAAGGGCCTTACTGTGTTGATTAAACCCTTATTTTCACTAGCACTGAAGCCATCTCGCTCCCATCACATCAGATGAAAGCAGAACCTTTTTTCTTTCTCAGAATTCACTATTTATTAACCTCTCACCTTTAGAAGAGGGCAACTGCGCAGTGATATTCATGTTGCACAGGTATCCTTGGCAGCACTCAACAGCTTGGTCAGGAGACGGAGGTGTTTTGCATGTCATTTTCCCTTGTTCGTAGACTTGGAAGCAGCCTTTCTGGTAAACCTTAGCACCGTCATTAATGCTCAGGGAAGCAAAACATTGCTGGCCTTGGCAACGATCTCCATTCCCACAGGACATGCCTTCACACACACATTCGTAGTGGACCATATTTAGCTTCAGTTCATCATCTGTAAAAGGAGAGAGTTCAGGAAAACACACCATCCTGTGCTTAATAGCTTCAGTTATATAGAGGTAACGAAATCACTAGACAATAAAGCCTTCTGTTTAAGGGAAGAAATACTACTTGCAGCTAGTGCTGAAGAACCACCAAGTAGGAGCCAACGATATTAATTTAGCCGTTTCAGCAAGGCAAAGATATGAGCTTGCACCATCAAAGAAATTCCAGTCATATCTGCCTACTCCAAGTACTCAAATTTTGAGAGTTCAGTGACATTTTACGTCACCTCTTG
Organism: Ciconia boyciana; assembly: GCF_034638445.1. Lineage (NCBI taxonomy): Eukaryota > Metazoa > Chordata > Aves > Ciconiiformes > Ciconiidae > Ciconia > Ciconia boyciana. The sequence continues at coordinate 739,999 of NC_132943.1, read as the reverse complement.
CACATACACTACTGCAGGTATACAACTTGGGAGGGTCATCTACACAGGGACACTCAGCAGAGGGGAAAAAAGCCTAACAAACAGTGTAAATTTAAAACAGATTTGCTAAACCACATTATATTTCTATATCGAAATAGTTATTCTCAAGCATTCCGGAAACGACTAACTAAATCAAATTAAGGCCATTTAAATTCGCAGTGGACACAGCTATACAGGATTTAGCGGGTTTAACTACCTTGCTTGAAAAGTAAATCTGGACTGACTTTCCCAGGAAGACAAGCCTTTGAGGAGTACCTTGTGAGTCTGAGTAACCACAGAGATAAGAAGTAAAGCGTGAAGCAGCACACCCTGTCAGCAGGTACAACACCTTCCCTGCAACTCCAGATACTTCAGCTAAGTAAAAGGAAGAACTTCTAAGAGAATGTATAGAGTAGGAAACTAAACTTCTAAGTATCCTCAGCAAAGTGTCCGAGATCCCCAGCTGGGAAAACCCCCCTCTTTCTGCGCAGAACTGCACACGCTGCTGCTTTCAGGAATGGCACGTGCCTTTAAACACACAGCACCGGGTCACTCCGGTCTCTGCAGCAGAGGACACCACTCTCGACTAGCTCATGGAGAACACTGGCAGCTCTTCAGACTCCTGGAAAATAGAGGTGCCCATGGTGGTAAACAGGCATGTGCACCCACAGATGGCTGAGAGAAGAGGCACAGCTGTGAAGGACAGAACAAGTCACTGCTCTCTGCTACACACATCCTGTGCATACACACGCACACGTTTATGGCAACATAACATATTTACATTCTCTTTTTCAGTTCTAACACACAAGAAAAATTTCCAGCCACAAATAGAGTGGAAGCTCCTAAAACAGCAGCTGAGCGTACCATGTGTTGGACTTTTTCAAGCCTATCATTAGAGTCTGCCCACTGGGAATATAACGGTTTGTATTCCGCTTTGTTTTCCTTCCCTCCTCTCACAATGAACAAATACGCAAATACAATTTTTCATTTTTGAACCACTAACAAAAACTAAGTTAGGGAAAGAATCCTGAAATCAGACAGCATCTGTCACTGATTTCAAGTACTGGTATACACAATCCCAGTCATACACGTACCAATAACTTTGCTAATTTTGTGGAACTTTTTTTTTAAAAAAAAAATATATATATATGCCAGACATTCCTATAATCAAAGTTCTGTTCCTTCTCCTCCCACAACAGCAGCAGTAAAACACAACTGGTATTGTAACACACAAGCCCTTAATCTTGGTTCGTCTGGCTGGAACTGCCGAAGGCATTCAAAGCCAGAGACCTACGAGGGACTTCCTCCCAAGGCATGGTCACAACCTGCCTAAAAGAGCACGAGATCCATACCTTTGGTAAGGACAGCCTTCCCCAGACAGCCCTTTAGCAGCGAGGATTTCAGTACCTCCCAGTGAGCGACACATTTCTGCTGTCATTGACAAACACCGGCCTGTGAGGACAGAGCTGAGGAGGTTTGCAGGCTGCAGTAACAGCCATTGCAGCTATTAACAGCAGAAATAGCTGCTAAATGGAGTAGGACAACTAACCTACCATCTGAGAGCCATACCAAGTCCACAAGGAAAATTCATACGGCTTGCAGCCTGATCCAGCCTAATGCTTCCCTCTTCTCTTGACCCAAGGACCCTTCAAGACTGAGCAAACTTCACACAAGCCAGAGGAGCAGTTCTGGCAGAAAGCCACCTCCCCTCACATGACACCTCTCGGAGCTCCGCAATCCCAAAACGGGCCGGGAAGCGGCTGCACAGCCACAGGGCAATTAATCAGTCCATGCAGAGCAAACCTGACATCCCTTACAAGCAAGGAACTAAGGCATACTAAGGCATTGCAACTCCAAACATGCTACCTGTCTTTTGAAGAGATTGCTCTAGTCTGAAGGCAGGGTGAGCAATCTATAACGTGACACACACGCTGTGGATCCATTTAATAGAGCAAGAAGACAGCGTAACACTGACTACATACATGTGAACTGCTGCAGATCCTGATGTGTCCACAGACCAATACAGATCAATTATCTGCTGTAAAAATGAAACATTTCTGGTGAAGAACTCCTGGGTTGGAAACAGAGACACTCTCCTTCATGACTTACTGTTCCTTATGCCCAAACTGCTCCTTTCTTTACTTAGTTGGTTTTCCAACTGCATGGTATATTACCATGTACCAGCCAGCCCTTCCCTTGTTAATGCTCCTGCAGTGCCACGCTCGCTTAAAAAAATGGGTTGAGCTTTAACCAAACAGGAAGGCTTATTCAGGCTGCAGAACCAGCCAAAGCACTGACCCTGTCCTCCCATTCCTGTCTCTGCAGGCCACCAGCTAAGACAGAGCTGCAGGCCAGAAGCCCGAGAGCAGACAGACGGGGCAATGCTCCAGTGAACACGTACAAGCTAAACGCTGTACTATCCCCACAAAGCACTCTCCCCGCGCACAAAGCCAGCTATGAAGGGGTGGGTATTCCAGCCCTGTTTCCCCAAGGTGAAACCAGCTGCACTTGCAAAGGACAGTGGTGTTGGCATATGGCGAACCCACAGCAGAGGCAGAGCTGGACCGGGTGGTACTTCTCCACAGCTCTCATGAGCGTGGCTGTGCGAGCAAGTCTGCGGGACAGACGTGACCAGCAAATGCCGGAGGCCAGGTGCAATCAAGAGGTTATGGCTGAAGCAGATCAACTCCCCCAGACACACACGCTCAGAGGTAAGCATCTGTTCAACAGCTCCAGGCATGGAAGGCTGTCAGGCCAACTACGTATGTGGCAGTCAGGCAACGCACGCAGGCAAGCCGCCAAGCTTAAAAATACTTCCATTACCTAAACACGTTCACTGCATATATTTTTGTTTCGTAATACTCATTGCTGCACTTCTAGCCCATATATATTGTGCACACAAAGACAGAGATTTGCATTAACTTCTCATTAACTAGTTTATTAGTTCATTATTATGAAAGTGTCGAAATTGAAGCTCTTTTATTTTGTTTGCTTATTCACTTTGTGAAAGTCAACAATTAAGAGTGCTGACTAGTTACTAGGTATTTCAACAGAACAAGAACCAAGGCACTCCATCTTAACCAGCGAACTGGACGGTCCAGTGTTTAACCCCCTTGGAGGCTGCCCAGGACACGATGTGCTGCGTGCAGGCACACAGCCCCAGCCGCCCCAACCCGAACCCACAGGGCACCAAACCGCAAGACTCTGGGAACGCACGTTAACGACGGAAATGTACAGATGCAAAGAAACAAGAGGACAAGTTAGTTACTTCTATGTGAAGTTTATTTCACACAACTAGTTACCAATCTAGACAATCTTTTATTTCATATTTTATAGCCAATTCCTGGACTGTAAACATTGTTAACTGTTTGGGAAAATACCAAACTTCTTCTCTCCAAGGAGAAATACACTACATATGTTTCCGGTAACACACCTAATTTTGAGGTGATCTCTTCACATTTAGAAGAGTGATTCACTTTCCATCAAAACAGCTAGTACAATAGGCACTTGGCCACTTTTTTGTATTGGCACTACAGCAACACAGTTTCTTCAACTACCTTTGACTTGAAAAAATGCTTATGTTAACTATGTGATGTGGTCAGCAAATATTGAATTTAAAAAAGCATAAAAAAGTAAAAACCTATATATACACACCATAAGAGTCTCAATTTTCTTTCTTTCTAAAGAAATAGACTCTAATTATACTATGTATACCTTTTAAAGAAGGCCTTTAACAATATAAAATAATTTCCTTCCAGCGAGGCACCGCCACTGCATATCCTCCCTTTCAAAATTTCACCTTGCAGATAAAAACTAGTACCTCTTAGTACACAGATATATGTGATATAATATATATAGCACATGCATGCGAGCAAGTGTTCAGAGGGATAACCTACGTGACACAAGACCTCTTAATATGTGGCTGGAAAAAGCAGCCAGGTGGCCAAGGATAGAGGACGGAGGTAAACAAGCCTTAAACAAACTAGTCCTTCGCTCACCATACATGACTTTAGAACAGCCTAAGTTTGAGAGGCACAGTTCCATCCAATTGACGCCTCTTTACTGAAGAGCGAGGCAAAGCACTAAGGAGAGACCCCTTCGGCCACAAGAAGCGGGCAGAGCAGATCGTCCGGGAGCTCTCCTCCAGCCCAGCCCAGCCCACAGCTGTGCAGCGGGAAGGCGCCGTGCCTCCGTGGCCGCATTCTGAACATGCACAGACGCTGCAGTCATCGGCTAACCTCGGGCACGCGCGGCCCATCCCAGCCCTCAGAGCCACCGGGCTCCGGCTTCCCAACCTGAGACCGCTCGGAGCCGTACTACGGTTGTTACCGCCGTAGGCTTGCTGCTCAGCTTTGGGTGGGACCACCTGCTGAGCGGGATCATTCTTTTCAAATGGAAAACCTTGAAATCAAACCAGAAAGGTTACAAGTCCCAGGCAAAGCTTATTTCAGAATTCTTGGAAGCCACGGAGTTGCTGAAATCTCTAGTAGGATGAAAGGGACTTCACGCTCGAAGGCCAAAATATTTAAAAGCCGCAGTACTCTTTCTTTTTAAATGACTAGGATTGGGGGGAAAGGTGGGATCTGTTAGGGCTTCATATCATAATGAATTGAAGATGAAGGAAAGCAGACTTGGAAAAATTAAAATCTCTTTAGAGTCCATTTGACTGTACATTAGACAGCTCTTTTTTGGTGCTTAACTTCCCTTTATGATTCTTAGCCATTTCAGGGAAACAGAAAATAATAAGCTTGTAGAGATGACTACTCCATTCAGAGTTTTCTCCTTCTCAATCCATACAGTAACCAGCATTATACAACAGCCATAATAATAATCACAGAATCATTTAGGTTGGAAAAGACCTTTAAGATCATCAAGTCCAACCGTTAACCTAGCACTGCCAAGTCCACCACTAAACCATGTCCCTAAGCACCACATCGACACGGCTTTCGAACACCTCCAGTGTTCGAGGTGACTCCACCACTTCCCTGGGCAGCCTATAATAATATATTTTACACAGGATTTATTAATTTAACAAAAGCCTTTGAATTTGCCAGCACTAAGAAACAGCTGTTTAGCCTTATTACTGTTCTCCGTATTACAAAAACCCCTAAAACAGAAAAAGCACAGGCGGTACAGACACTGACAGTCAGCTGCGAGCTCCAAGGCCGGGCAGACGTGCCTGGCCCTGCAGAAGGGCAGCCTCCCCCAGCCCAGCTGCTGGAGAGGGGGTTAGGCTGCTCCTAGAGCCAGCTTCCCGCAGGCCGGACAGGTTTCTGGAGTTTCAGTAGCTCCCAAATGCTTCCTGGCCGTGGCGCGACACAAGACCCCGTCCAGCCTGCCCAGCTCTCACAGCAGGAGAGAGGCTGGTTCGGCAGGGAAGCCGCAGCAGCCAGAGCAGTCAGAACACGGCCCCGACGCCTTCCCCCCGTCACGAGAGACGGCAGAAGCATCGGCAGCATTTCACGCGCCGTGCTCCTAACATTGCCATGGGGATCAGGAAACGGCATTTGTGCACGGTCGCTAGTAAGTGAAAAACCTCACCCTCTCAAGCGTAGGCATTACATTATTTAGTCAGGGTTTGGCTTCTTGGCAAATGAAGAAAAGCCTCTTTCCTCACTTTACAGGGCTAGTAAAGCAGCAACACAGAAGTAAGCACTGTAAAAAACCTTTAGAATAAAAGGATTTTCTGGACACTCAAGAGAAGAGGGAAGAGATGTGTTTCTGCACTTAGAATTCTACACAGCGTTTGATTTTTTGGGTTGGGTTGTGGGGTTGCTTTTTTTTTTTAAAATCATGTTTAATCTCATCTTCTGAGGCCTAGTAGCAATGCAGAAATAGTCAGAGTCTGCCCCTGAACGCTACCCAAAGATATGCCCAGACATTTTTCACTCACCAAAAATGCAAAAACACCAAACCTGGTCCAAATCCCAGTGAAAGGAAATGGACCGATCTGTGATAAAATACACGGGGGGGGGATCAGAAGGCTTTGCGCCTTTTTCTTTTTGTTATTTTGTGCAAAGGGAAGACAACTCTTCTCCCCCAAAACATCAACTTTTTTAAAAATTCAGGAAAAACGCATGGGAAAGCATGCTGGACAAGGTACAGCAGACCCATCTCCATGGCCTGTTAGCAGGTAGCAGAGGATCAACTTCCATTCCCTCAAAGGATCTCCAAAGGTGCACTCCCCCTTGAAAAACACTCCAGACACAAGTCTGCGCTTCTGGTCTTACCACCTCAGCCCTAGCACAGGCTGCTGGCTCGTAGGCACCGAGCGGCACTTAGACACTCAAGGAACAAAGTGGTGAGTTCTCCCATTGCTACTATGTTGGTGAAGAAGCCAAAACCTAGATGAAGAGATGTAAATGAAAATTTGCTGAGGGGTCCACTAGGCGTTTCTGCCTCCCCAAACACTCCGCTACAACCAGCTTGGAAGTAGGAAATTATTTCCAAAGGAAACAGAACAGCATTACTACTAGCAAACATGAAAAGAGGGAAGAGCAGTATTATTTAAGTGTATTAGACAAGTAGTTACTCACAGAAAAAGAAAGTATGAGGGGAGGAGAAGGGAAGGAATAAAGCAAGAAAAGCAAAGCAAGATTGTCATGTGTCTTCTACAGAGTCTTTCACAGGAGCTCTATCACCGTGGGAGAGAGATGCAGGCCCAAACACAGAGTTCTTTAAAGAGTATTATTGGACAAGCTCTCCCTTGGCACGGGAGCTCCACGTCGTGAACCGAAAACTCTGTTCCTTGCAGATGTCCAGTTGGCACAGGCAGATGGACAGCAAGAACACAACCTCTGCACACCTCTGCTCACACGCTCCTGCTCCCACACAAGCTCTGTCCAAAGCCCATTCCAGCAGCGCATCTGGTCCAGCTCTGCCTTTGCTGCCACATGAGGCACGATCCTGTACCTCCAGTCTTAGTATCACAGACAGCCAGGGAAAGAAAGAAAACGTCTTGGCGTGGATTTAGTAACTGTTCTCTTGCTGATCACTTATTGGCATCTTTGCAACAAAAAGGTATCATTCTAAGCCCTAGAACCTACTTTTCTTTTTTAAGCGGAGTCAGGTCAAATGTGGGGTAGGTTTGACCACCTGTGGGGTAGCTTTGGAAGGGTAGGGGAGGTTGCTAATACTGCTCTATAGGTTGCACTATGCAGGCAGTGCAAGTGTCCGATTCCACACCTTGCACAGGAGAAATTAACCGGAAGCTCAGACTTTAACATCATTTTTCCCATGTATTTCTCTTCTCCATCTACTGTTCTTCATGTTAAGGATGTGAAAGACAGGTGGTTTAACTTCAAGATTTTTAATATAAGCAGCTCCAAAAACTGAAAAAACATTTTTGAGAAGCAGATTGCTGCACTTCAAGAGTGATAAGAAGGTACAGTGTGATAACTGCTACCAAACCTTATTTCAAGATAATATTGTACCAATAACATTAGCAATTTAATGTATTTCCACTAGCATTCGTCCAGCATTCTTCCTTTTAAAAACTTTCTCTCAATTTCCTATTCATAGACATGACTCATGTCAACCACTAGACCTCCGTGCATTTTTAATCTTCACCTTCCACCATCCATTCTAATACTCCATTTAATATACTCTGCCCTTTATTATTTGCATCAACATTTGAAAATAAATGCATTTCAGCAGAGTATTTCAGAAAGAGATTTCACAAGGTAAATACAAAAGAACGCCTATATGCCATAACAAACACTAGATACACCTCTCAAGTCACTTGAAATGTAAAGCTGAGAAAACCAAGTTACTCACAGAAAACCTTTAGTCAACATTTTTAAGAGGCTGTTTGCGAAGTAGCAAGTATGCATCTTTCAGGAGGTCATCTCCCAAAACATGCAGAAGACCTTCAGGTGAACCATTCCTGCCTCTCCACGGCAGTGGAAATACCCTTCTTGGATTTTGTTGAGGCAAACCTTAAATGCACTACATGTCATAAAACCTTATGTGCACACAACTGCATAAACGATTTATGAAAAAGTCACTTTCCGCATCCAAAGACCTTATTGGAGCAATCATAGAAAAATTATCTAACACCATACTAAATACTCCAAAGAGCTTTCCCAGAGAAGAAAACTTTGCTTTTAAGAACGCAAGCAACAACTGCACCTCAGCCCATGGGCTAGAAAGGCCTACTTGTTACATAGCTCAATAATTTGCCAGTCAAATAAGGTTTCCCATTTCCCTGCCCGGGCCCTGGCAAGACCTACGTCAATTGCACATGCTATAAATTTTATACATAAATGGGCAACGAATATCCTTTGAAGCGGCTCGAAATGGAAAAGCAAACATCTCATTCCTGAGAGGAATATGCCCATGCTCTCAGCTCCCGAGCGAGCAGGGTGCTGTGGAGCGGTGCCAGGCGGCTCCAACAGCTGAGCCGGCACTCGAGCCCGGCTCCCCCAGCAGCAGACAGCTACCGCACCACCACGCACGTCACTCACCTTGCCAGCTCGGGGAGGGAAACGCCATCATGATCAGCACAGGAAGCATCATAACTCCATCTACCATCGTAGAGCTGCGGAAAGAGAAGAGACATGAGAGCTCTTGTACGCTTTCAATGTCGTCTTAAAATGTAACCACCCCAAAATCAGTGTTTAGCAACATCTTTCATCGATTCCTTATACAAAACGCAGAACCACGAAGGTTGATTGGTCTCCTTTTTACTCTGTCTTGTTTCCCAAGTCATTTCCTTCATTTATAAAATTCATAATTTACTGCAATTTCTTAAATCTGATTTTTTTTTTTTAAAGTCATAGAAACATCATGTGCAACCACAGTGTGTATTTAGAAGCATGCTAGTAGGAAAACATGAACCCTTTCAGTACCAAGCAGGCATGTAAAATAGAAGATACACTCTTTCAAACCAGGTATTAGAAAGTTAAATTATTGTGAACTGAAAAGAAGGCCCATAAAACTGTGTATTACTTGGGCTTTGAAGAGAAACAGAGAAGATCTCAGCCAGAAAACTCTGAATAACTTTCTTTAACCAGCAGAAATCATTGCTAAATGGCAAGAAAAACAGCAAGATGTATTTAAGGGAGACACCACTCTCAGAAGAGTAATTTCCCAGTTTAAGCTGCTTTTCCCAAGGGTTTCCCTTTCAATGGCCAAGCTTAATTTCCCTGATGTTGAAGACAGGTAACTACATCTTGTGTGAAAACTCAGGCTGTTTCCAGCGTATCAGTAGAGCCACATGCTCCCTCTAAAACAGTAAATCAAGGAGTGAATTCTCTTGCGCATTTCTAATCTTTTCCAGGATACTTGGTCTTACAAGAAAATAAAAGCTCCGCTTTTTATTATGAAATAAGATTTATTTAACACGTTTCTGAACGGAACTTTTCTGCAGTTTAAGAAACTAATTTAAGCGATCACTAAGCATTTAAGCTATCACTATTACCAAGGAATAGAGATTGACTACAATCAACCTTCATTGGGATTTAACCCAACAAGCAGGGCTGGATGACTCAGAAGGCCTCGTCTGTCCTGTGCTACTTGGTTCCTACAGAGACTCTCTGGCCTAATCATATGCCATAAAATTTCAGACAAAAGCAGCACCAAGTTGTATGTGCAAAACAAAGTTACTCTCCTTGACCAAGGCAGTGAGTCATTACCATTCTTCTTATGTGTAAGTATTTGTCTTCATTTTTCAGATTTAATTCTAGTGAAGCAGATAATCCTTGAAAATAAATGCGATATTGCCATTTTTCTTCCACATATCTTCTGTTACTACCTTTTCAAATCATTAGCAGGCCACTTAAGCACTTGGTGACAAAAGCCAAGCCATTTACTTCTGTATTTATTTCCTGACATGAATTTGTTTTGCAGAGTATGAGAAACATGTCACTAATTGCTTCATCATCAGTTAAGATGATTAAATGTTTCTGAACCCAAGTATTCAGAGTTTTCGTCCTTACAGAAAGGATCAGGTAGCGCTCACCACCTAACCTCCAGGAGTGAAACTCTCACTTTCAGACGTTCACTCACCAAGTAACTTTGCCTTCCTTGTTCTTGATACACCAATGCATTCTTAATAAGTGCTAATATTTAACTTCCAACAGCTATGCTGGAAACACGATGAAATAAAGTCATACATAGCATGATCGTTGAGCAATCCCATATAGGAAGTTTAACGCAGAAGAAAGCTATCTCAGGGAACAATTAGTCGCTTAATGCTCTGGATCAGCTCACAGGGGTCCGTCGCTCCAAAGGGGGGGTGGCTGCAGGACACGAGAGCGATACCGTCCTCCTCAGCCACCCAGCCACCACACATGCTTCCTTTGGCTGAACAGCTTACACCAGCATTTTCCTCAGCATTACACCCCAGTAACTCTGCAAGTCTAGACAAAGGTGGCTCATGAGACATGCCCTCTTTCTTTCAACACACCAATGGTTCAAAGAGCAGAGGCAGAAAACATTGGTTTTAATGATGCCGGCCCGCAGCCGCAGCGGAGCTGGGCGAGCCAGCCGCCCTGGAGGCTGCTGGGCAGAGGGGAGCGCTCAGGCGAGCCTGGCAGGGACAGGCAGCCGGTCCCCCCCCAGAGCCCCTCAGACAGCAGGGACACTGAGCCCAGGGAAACAGGGCTTCACAAGAGACAGAAAGAAATTTAACAACATAGAGCGGGTAGCATGCTGTCGACACCCAGAGCAGTTGCCAGGTTTCCTACAGATCTGCAATTCACGGTTGCATCCTCCATGCCCGATTAAAAAAGCGACAACGGTTGTTTGGTGCTGGCAGGGAGCCGTCGCACCGGCTCCGACGCCGCAGGTTTGCTCAGAGACCCGCACACGCTGCAGCCTCCCCTCAGCGGGGTCCTTCCCTGCTCCCAGCCATCCACCACCCGCAAGTCCCCCCACCCTTGGCCGACTCAGCTCTTCCTCCTGTCAAACCTGGCTGAGGCAGGAAGAGCAGGAGAGGAACCTGAAACGAGCTCAGTTCAGTTCTGCCAGGAAATGAGGCTGAACACAAGGTGAGCTGGCTAGAGTGAAGGAATTTAAGACACAGGAAGCAGACCACAGTACAGAAACCAGGAAAACTGCAAGTTGCATGCACCTATTTGTTTTATTTTCAAACAGTTTATTTCAATTCCCTAAAAAAAAAAAAGTATATATACACACACGAGCGCACCCCTGCCCTGTATTTCTCGGGGGGGGGGGGGGAGGAGGAGGAGGAAGGAAATCCAGACTGCACCCCCTCAAAGAGGCAGCCTCCCTCCCACGGGAGCTGGCCTGCGGTGACTACTTCCCATCTGAAGAAGGGGAGTTGTAACACACTCGGGGTGCTAAAATCAGCTCCCCGTCCTCTGATTCCACATGCCCCCACATCCCCAGCCCACATATGCGCTTCAGGACAAAGCCAGCACGGGTTGAGACAGACAGCGATTCATCAACAAGCATGAGTATTTTTACCAGTCCTCACCATAGGGATGAAATAAGGAAAAAAATCCACGAAACCACGGTAACAGTCATTCTTGATCCCTCATCCAAAACACTGTTCGAGGTTCCTCTTCAACACAGCCCAAGGATGACTTCATTGAGTAATGCACCCAAGATTACACCAAATTTTGTTAAATGCATTTAAGTGCCCAACGCAAAAAAGGCTGGCATCCTTCCCCTGCTTCACCGCTGCAGGAGAGGTGAGGTGCGCACACCGAAGTGAACCCACCTGCGGGGACTCAGCGGGCGAGCGCCGGCAGGGACAGGCAGGAGCCGGGTCAGGGGCTGCTCCGGTCCGGATCCTGGTCCTGCAGGCCAGAAACGGCTAGCCCAGTGCCTATAGAAAGGCCTGCTGAATGACCCACATTCAGCCCTGCGTTAGCAAGCAAATCTTGTGCAAGCCTCTTTGGTAGGGTTACATTTATTAATAGATTTTTCTTATTATAAATGCAAAGAACAACAAAATCAGACTATTAACAGACTTTATGCATTTCACAGCATGCATGGTCCTCTCAAAGAAAAAAGCCAAACACTACGAATTTAAATCGGGCTTCTATGAAACTTTGTTCCTGTAGACATTCATTTTCCCAAAAGCCTCAAAGAATATTTTGTCTGGTTTTGCTGAGAAGTGCTGTGCATACTTAAAACTGCCTATAAAAACCCCACCCTGTGTGTACTTATCGCCAATTAAAATCCTGTGCCATGTATGTGCAGACTCAGAACAGCTCTCGGGCTTTTGGCAAGCTGCCTGCACAGCCCTCAGCATGGCACAGCCCAGTTACACCACCTCAACTGGGTCTGCTGGGGTTGGGAGACTGGAGGAGGGAAGGAGTTGGGAGGGAGCCTCTGACCTTTGCAAAACACCGATCTTCCTTCAAAAATTATTTGAGAGCAAGTGGTTCCACTCTAAAAACTGACAAAAAAATCTTCACTATATTAAAACCATGTCAAGTCCTTAATCCCTGCTCTAAGACAAGAGAACATTTCAGGTGGGATCAGGCGAGGTCTGCTCTCAGCCCACACCATCACCCAGCACCGGCCGACGCACTGTTTAGACAGCTGAAATCCTGCCAGAGCCTCGGAAGAGGTGTCACGATCCCTTGCTGGTTGCCGTTTTGCTCAGGGTATGCCGTATCTGCCGCGCGCCTGTTAAATCAGCAGTTAAAAATAAGCCTGGAGAGCACGCCGCTTGCAAGGCAGCTGTGGGACGCGGGGCCGGGGGGGAAGCCCCACCCCAGGGGTCCCACCAGGCACCGGGCCCACTCAGAGCCACCGCAGGTGCTGCGGTGGGGATGGAGCTGCAGCGTCCTGCGGCTCCGAAACGGTGCTCTGGGTTTTACAGTCATCTGCATTCCCACAGTACCCTTTTAAGTGAAGGCACAAAACCACACACAACACTGCAGCCTGGCTTTTGCTGTTTCACTTTCAGGTTATCCCAGTTGCAAACTGCAGACACAGCAGGGGATGAGTTTAAAAGTCCTGTTTCCATCGCTTAAAAAATGACTTTTTAAAGCAATTAATAATACGCATATCTAAGAACCAAAATCTGGTTCTAGTGACACCAGCAAGCGTGTCTCTTCCACTTACTACTTGTTTAGAGAAAGAAAATGACGTTTAATGTAAAGAACAAAACATTCTTTAATAAAACTCCATAGCAAGTTGCTATGGATCTAGAGACCCATGAGATATCCAGTTACTATCTGGTGTTCAAATTCACAAGAACTTTTTCCAAAGGGGAGGACTGGGATTTAATCCAGATAAAGAAAAAAGGAACTAGAAAGCAACCAGCAAGTAGCGCACAAGATTTGTTTTCCTTTCTAGACACACCAATCTTTACTATTGCTCGACTGCAACTCTTCAACGTGTCCCACAGAACTGCCACAGCCGCAGGAGCCACTGGAGGGGATGGAGAACACCAGCACCTGGGCTGTAAGCACTCCACGCCACGCTTCTTACGCGCCCGCGTTGGACGCTGTATGCCGGAGCTGGAGACCCCATACAGTGCCTGTGAATTTCATCCATCTACAGTGAAAAGATGACCATTTGCTTTTAACTTTTTCCTGCAAAAGCCTATAATCAGAAGACCTGAAACTTGCTATAGGCCACGATGGAAAAGTCTCTTTTCAAGCGGCAGCTAACAGATTTCCAAACAAACCTGCTGGGAAGTGCAGATGACGAAGGGAACCTAGCTCCAGAGCAGGCCGGTATCTACTCTGAAGCCAGCTTTGGATTCCAAAGAAGGAATCAAACGAACTGTTTTCAGAAACCTAAATGAACAATAATAAGCATATCATATGGCAGAGATATTACTTGGTTAGGATACCCAAATTAACATAAAGATGCACACCTAATTGTTTTAGATAAAAGAAGTGACAGAATTCTTACAGTTTGTATTCATAAAGTTCCAACACTTTAAAGAATCTATCCTGAAAACCCCAATACCTTTTCTACTTTCACAGCAAATATAAATTGCTTTCTCTTTTCTTCCTAAGAAAACTCTTAGTCTCCTGGCAAATCATTCCTTTATGGCCTGACAGCAGCATGGGGGGTGAGGGAGACCTCGGATCCATAGCTGGGACTGTCGAGATCGCTGCTGCAACAAGCCGCAGGGGAGAGAAGAAGCCAGAGTTAAGATGACATGAAACACCACACCGACAGCAGCACAGGCTGTTGGGAAACTGCCTTTAGTCTCTGATGCCACCACCCTGATACACAGCAAAGACTGCGCTAGACTAAAGAGCAAGTCCAATTAGTGAAGAACTTTAAGATTACATTTCATCTCAATATGACACAGACATGGGAACACAAACCATTAGAGGAGTGCAGACTTTTCTGATGAGATCAGAAGCACCCACACTATCACTGACAGTCCTGGTGGCAACCCGCCAAGAGCCCAAGGGCTGTACATATTTTGCATGTACCTCACCAGATTTGTATCAAAAGAAAACATCCATAATACTGGATTGTAATTCTACCATCCACAATAGCCATACGCAAGCTAAATTCATCAACAGCTGTGTTTTTAGAAGGAAAGATGTGCATTTAAAAGCAATAGTTCACAGCTTGCTTTTTTTTTTAAATTGAAACTCACACAAACTAACTAACCTCAGAACAACACATACAAAGGCATTCCTAGTGTCAGAGAACAGCAGCCTTGGGTATTCCTTTAAGTCTAAACTTTGTCACCAGAATTCAACAAGATGGAAGCCAGCCACAAACTCCATTTGGCATCCACCTGAAAGTGCACAAGACACACATCAATACACTTCAGCTCAAGAAAATTTGCTAATGACTGCCACCTTGAAAGGCTTAATGTCTCAGATTCAAATGACCACAAAACCAGAGAGAACGAAGTGTGCAAGATACTGGTTCTCCTATACTCCTCATATACAAAGCAAAATCACGACACTGCTGAATAAGAATAAAAACCATCAGGAGGAAAAGAACCTATGCAATGTAAAATGTCATGAATGTTACTCCTTATGAGGCTAATAGCTCTGAATATGCTCATGAAGAGCCACTCCCTAGGTTCTTAGAAGAAAAGGAAGAGGTAACAAAGCACGAGCATCACTTACAGAAATAACATCCTCTTCGGTCTGCCTCCTAGCATACACAAGTAAGAATCCATTTCTTGCCTATGCTGTCACCCAAAGGCTCCAGCTGACACACCAACTGCAGCAACAGCACAGCACGGGACAACAAATAACATCCACAATGTCGAGGTGGGGGCACAGACACATGATGACACAGAGGGACAACACAACCACTTATCCAAGAGAGAACAAACGTCTTACCTAGGCAAAGAAGTGAACCAGCACTAGCCCCTTCCTGAGCGGGATGGGGAGGGCACGAGTCCCACACATACAGTCTCTCCTTTAACGGAGGGGAAGGCAGGGCTCTCTTGTGCCTGGAACAGGGGCAATCCCCGGAGAACACGCAGAGCAGCTGAAGGCCCAGGACACACAAGGGGCACAGAAGAGGCCAAAAATAATGCTAGCTTCCCCAGGCAGGTCAGCTGGTGAGCAGGTGGACTCACGACCTTGTATGTGGGCAGCAGAACTTCTCTGTGTGGTTGAAGGAGACAGAAGAAGAGGCTTGTCATTAGAAAGCCCAGGTTCAGGTTGTGTGTAGGTACTGCATCAATACGGGTGTCTTTGGCAACCCGACGGTGGATGGCTTACTCAAATGATGAAGTAAGCACAGACATTTTCAAATTGATCCAAAAACCCCAATATATATTGCAACTTCCTGGTGCCTTTGAAGCCACATGCTTATCTTTCCATATCATTTATTGCCTTGCAGGGTAAATAAATTCACCAGGAGGCAGCTATCAAGGATTAACATTGCACCATGGAACAGCTTTCCTCTGCAGAGCCTGCACACAGCAACATCCCTTAAAAATGCTCATTCACTAAGTTACTGCATGTGGTTCACTGATCGTGTCATCGCTGTGAGCATCTTGAAAGTAAGGTATGCAATTCCACACGTGCAAAGAACCAACTACACATGGTTTCGTTTATACGGGCAAATTAACAGATACGCATTTGCAAGCAGTTTCATGAGACAGTCAAGTGAACAGTCAAGCGTGCAGTAGCTTCATCTTACAATATATGCGCCTGAGGCATTGAGTAGGTATCAGTTCAAGACACTGTTAGATATACATGAATTGTTGTGGCTTCTCACAGATTTCATATATAAACAAAGACGTTACTTTATTATACTACATACATTTTATTGCTACACAGGTATTATTACATGGCACACAGACAGTTCCTACCAGAGGGGAACACCGCATTCTGTAATTGCCATGAAAAAGGCTCCATTGCACAGCTGCAACAAAGTTTCTTGGACATTTTCCCCTATTAGAAACAATTCTGAGTTGTAGACAACCTCAGGTACCGCTCACTTTGCTAAGGCCATGCCAAGTGCCCACAGAAAGTGGAGACAACTGCCATTAACAGCTGGTGCCTTAATTTGTGCTGGGGCCTTGGGCATAAGAGGCAAGCAAAATACCCTTTCAAATCCTGCTGCAAGACACTTTTCCCCCTAGAATTATTCTCTCAGAAGCCAGTATCTGCTGTCAGATCTCAGCGCAGAACTTCCGATGAAGATAAGAACTCCCTCTAACCTAAACGGAAAACCTGGATTTATCCACCAGCTGTGAATAAGACCCAAACACAAATACTTTCAACTGACAAGTCATCAGAACTTGCCTGTAAATGCTGCTTCTGCATTCTTTAGGAAAAAGAAAATAACCACACAAACCCAAAATGCACACAGCAACAGCTACTTACTTTTAACTTACTCAAAGTCTACCTCTTTGAGAGTTGGCCTGCTTTCATCCAGCTAGCAATCCTTTATTTATTAAAGATTTTATCTGGGCAGTATGCGATGAAGGAGTTCAGGGAAGAACACACTTTCGCAGCTCGCAGGCGTTTCAAAATTGCCTACCAAATACTGCTTATATCACATCCTGGGCGCGTCCATCTTGACAGGTGACGAAAACAAGAAGTATAGGCAGAAACGCTGAGCTTAATTCATATCTGCACAGAAAGGGCATATAGTCTGACACAGGATCAGAGTCAAGTTTTATTCGGGTATGGTTTCACAACCAGTTTGGACCAATCTAAGACACAGCAGTGCCAAAACTGGCTGTCCAACCAAATCCTCAGCTCACTGCCGTCACTCTAAGCAGGCTCTCACCCCTCCCCTTGGCCGCGGCGATCGCAAGGCCGTGGGGTAAGCCGGATCAGGCCACAGATCAGGCCACACACTGTTCAGTCTTCACTGTGACGAAACGTGCGAGGCTCAGCCCGGCAGTGCAACGTTGCCAGTGCTAGTGCAGGAGAGGTGGTGGGAACACAGCTGATCTCAGACAGGCATCCCTTCAGTGGCAGCAAAATGTTAGGTTGGTTTAAAAAAAAAAAAAACAACAGAACACAAGGCACACAAACAAAACACCAAACAACAAACAAACAAAAAAATCACAGTGAAAACACACCTTCAGTCACTACAAGAGAATTAGCAAGACAGACAGCAGCGTCTTAACAATCGCCCCCCTAGCTCTCCAAATAAAATACACTTTTTAGAGAAAAATCCTAACAATCTGCCAAGTAAAGAACATTCCTCTAGGGTTTTTTGTTTTGTTTTTAGCCTAAAACAAAGCTCCCATTTTTATTACTCACTTTCACTTCCCTTTCATCAAGCAATTGCCAGCTCTCCCTCCTGATACAGGCGTGGCTCAGCAAAGAGCCCTCCCGGCAGGCTGGTCCTTGCCATTGCGTGAGACCACTTAAGAGAAACTGCTGGTGTGTCCCCAAATAATACTTTGCTCTTGAAAACCTAAACACCCCTGTCAACCTCGGGAAAGTTTCAGAAGGAAGCCTGCAAGACAGGATTGCAGAAGATCTCTCTGCACTGCAATTTCACCAGATGGTCAAATACGTTACCTCATCACATTGGACTGAAACCAGGTATCAAAACCGCTGCACCTATGTCAAGCCCCAGGGAAGTCCAAGGTTGTGTCACGGCTTGCGTACACTACTGAGATACCGAATATCCCCACACGGCCCTGTCCTACGGTTTAACTCTTCCAGAGAACTGCATTATAATCTTAAAAAGCTGCGACCATTGAAGTTACGGTCTAAATGAGATCAATTACTATTAATCCAAGATCAGGATTTTTAAATGCTTTTTATTAACCATTTAAATATTACATAGATTGCCTGTTAAAAGTTTCTCGTGGAACACTTCAGCTAACACAAAACAAACATTTCTGAAAACAAATCTTTAGCTTCAGTCTCATCAACAACAGTCCTAATTTTTCCTCAAAATGTTCAATTTTTTTCTGGTTTTCCCCTCTTTTTTCTTTACACAAATTTCAAATACTCATTTCTTTGCCTTGGGTTGTTTTTGTGGGTTTTGGGTTTTTTTCCTTTAGTAGAGAAGCTAGGGTCTCATTATATGATGTGAACAGCATTTAAAGACCATCTCTCACTCTGGCAAGCCCTGCTGAAAGATAAAAATACAGTCTAGTTCCTACAAGTGTATTAATTAAGCAGTGTCTCACTAGAGTCTAGTTCTGTGTTTTCACATATGCAGGGACCTTAAGAGGTGCAAATGCTTTTTATTTTCAGCCTCTGATGTTATCAGGCCAGTAAGTGAATTGGAGGAGCTGCTGGAAGCTCCCTCACTGGTGACTCCTTATCTGTGTGGGTATTTCACCACCAGTGAGGACCCTCATTTGCACATCAGTAATCCCAGTGGGATTTTGCCTGCCTGGGCAAATCTGAACCTCTACAGTTATTTTCACAGGGTCGTTACCACAAGAATACCCTACTTAAACCCCTTAGCCCAAGCATCCTAACCAGAATGCAACTCGTGTATTTTGATAAAAATTAGCTAAAAATATTTTTTAATCCATTTCATTGCATTGGCAGAATAATACAACTGCAGCACAACACCGTAAACACACAGCCGTTCCGTACAATAAAGCCATCGAGTCTACAAGGGCGAGCAGGACAGGAGAGCGAGACGTGCAGAGGAAGCATGCACGCCGCTGCGGGCTGCAGCCCTACCACGCGTGGGCACTGCTCGACGGCGAGGGGGACTCCGGGAGAGCCAGGCTTTACACCTCCGGCTCACTGCTCACAGACTACGCTGGGCTTCGGACAGCGTTCTTCAGGAGTGATGGGTTGCTACAAAGTAGGAAAGGTTAAGGGACACAAAAAAGTCAGGTATTCATTTTGCATGCCACTTAAAGCTTAACTGCTCCCAAACATCAGTGAGCCGAAGGAAGCCAAATACAAATTAACAAAATATTTTTAGAACAAATCAGACTGAGAACAGAAGTTCCTAACACTCCATAGGCACGTGTCGCTGAACAGCCTTTCATCTCCTCAGATTCTTTCATTAACTATTACTTTGGAGTCCAAAAAGCTGAATGCAGTTAGCAATCCAGAAAAGAAGGAAACACCCTGCTGCATAAGAAAGTAAAATTCTTCAGAGATTGTATTACACCACCACAGAATTTTAACAATATTGTTCCACAATTTGGTCTTGCCTGTTTGGACAGGCCAGAGCCATGTTATTCTGTTCTTAAACACACAGTACAGACAAAACCGAGTTATATTACAGCCATGGTGGTCTGCAACCTTTCTTCTTCCACTGACATTACGCAAATTGGATGCTACTGCACAGAGGCGTAGAGAACCTCATTAAATCTAGAAACATAACATCAGAAGGTCAGTCATCACTCAGATGAACGTAACTCAAAGCTGAGTTTAAGGAGCTAGTAAGGTAAGGAACAGTTGGGTTCTTCTCCATCCTAGAACTCTCCAATGATATTTCTGTCCGTCCCCCCCACACCAGCGACATTAACCTCCAAGTTACTTGTGCTGCTGTTCATACCACAGCTTTACCCTCTGTTCTCACCTTCCGCCATGATCCTTTCCCCTTACTCTGCTCCAACTCCCTCAATGCATCCTGCAAGCTGTCCTCCTTTTTCACCTGAGGCTTCATAAGGCTCCACAACCTCCACCACAGGTCTCTGTTCCACTCACATCTTACCTGTGGCAGCCTCACCTTCCAACACTAATCCAGCTAAAGTTCAAACCTGTGTGCTAAAACAGCTTGAGATCTTTCTTTCCAATTTACTCTGTCCTGACGTTCCTTAGTTGCCGTTTTAGCCATGTCTATCTTGATCCCACAGACAAACATCTGTGTCCCTCCTGGTAATGGAATTACCCTTTCATAGTCACAGGGATGTTCATTATTGCCATACTACACAACCCTCAGTGTAATAATCGAGCATCTTGTTACCTCTCCCTAGGTCAAATTTACTCAAAATATATACAGCTCTGACACTTTTTTCCAGAGCTGTTATAAGTGGTCCCTTTCCACCTGTTTAGCTGTAAGCTTTCAAATTCACGCATCTCATGTGGCCTTGCCAAACCTGACTGTACTTGTGTATCTTCAAAAAACTGTTCCATATATTTACCCAGACTTTTGTTTCAATTGCTGCTACAGATGCCAAAAGCAATCAAATTACTATTTAACAGCTAAATTACTGCAGCTGACCTCGCACATACTCCTAGCTGCAAACTGCAAATGTGAAGTAAAATGCAAGCTAAAATTCTCTTTACAGACAAGTCTAGCTTTGGATCTCCCAATGAAGGACTGCCTAAGAGTAACTCACCTATGATCACATAGAAACAAAGCCATACTCTCTCGATTAAAGTGAGCTTATGACATCCATTCACTGGAGATTTCCAAGGTTCAACATCTCCACAGAGAGCATCCAGCCATGACTGTTAATGTAACAGACTGAAGACAACAAGATAACCTTCACCAACTGCTTTTGAAAAGGAAGCGCCCAAATATGCTTTGGGTCAAGAGCTATCTTCACTAATGGGAAGTGATGGAGTAAGAGACCATTCTGAATAGGATACAAGAAGAGAAAGCGCTTGTTCATACAGAGTAGGTGACCACACCACTTTTTTTTCAGTGTCAGGAAGCATTTGGCATAAAGCCATTCTCCTCTGAGATGAGAATGCACAAGTTAAGGAGTGAATATACTTCCCACAAATAACCTTTTATGGAAACTGTTCGTACAAAAGGGGCAAAGAGCATTGGCCAAAGGCACAAGGAACCGAATTTTGGATGCCCTGGGTAGCTATTGTCATCAACCTGTCGGCACAGATGATAATACTGATGAAGAGGTCCAACAGTCAGTATGAAGAGGTTTCCATGTCCTTATTGCTGCTCAGTGGAAATGGAAAGCCAGATCGGTCAGCACGGCCAGATCTACCTCCACAGGAATCTGTCAAGTTTTCACCTATCTCCTGGCCAAAAGATAGGCTCTTCTGAGTTTCATGCTGCAAAACTTTCCACTCAGAGAAAAACAGCAACAAAAAACAACCTCAAGTTCTCACCAGTGTGGATCTAATTCTGAGCACTCCAAAGTTAGCAGGAATATGGTTGCAGAGATAAAACAGTAGCTGCCATGTCTGCCTATGAGCATTCAATTAGGCCAGGAATCACCTTAGCTTCAGCTGGACTAGACGCTAAGAAAACCACAATAAAATGGACTGAGACATCCAAAATTATTCTCAGAAAATAGGCCAGACTGGGCATGAAAACATCTGGGCTTGGCTTGAATCATGAACCACATGAGCAAGACACCCCACTGCTGCCTGCGGGCAGCTGAGCGAAGGAATGCAGAGCAGCACAAAGGTAGGCAGCAGGAGTCTCCTACACTCAGATTTTCTTTCTGTATCTTCCTCCAGCAAACATATGCAACAGCCTGTTTATTCTGAAGCTTTTTCTACAGCCTAGTCCTGTAGAATTCCTAAGGATGGTGTTTCTGGGGCGTCAGGCAATGCTTACACAACCACAGCTGGTCAGCCAGCCAGCTCCAGGCACGTACGCCCACCTCTGTGGCAAAAACAAGGCAAAAAGGGTTAAATCATTACAATCCTAGCCTATGTTAACATGCACGTCCAACTGGCTAAGACTGTACATGCTCCAAGTATCTCCTACTCTGTTACACCAACGTGCACCAGTTCCCTCCCACCCACCCAAAACACAAAGCCAAACCCTTGTTTCAATAAGTTACACAAATTGCGATGTGGACAAGTTTATCCCAATTCCAAGCAGCAAACAGACAAGACTTCAGATACCAGAAGAGCTGTAACAGCTTGGCTCCTCTGTAACTTAGATGAGTCAGCGTCAGCACTATTAACTTTTAGCTTTACAGTATTAAACAAGGCAAGTGAATGGAGCATTCTTACAAGAACTGCTCACCAAGGTCAAAAAACCCTGAAGGACAACTATGCCACACCAGAAGGGACAGGCAATGGGGGAAGCAGGCCACTGACCAGAAACTGCTATTTCCTAGTCTCAACAATGGAAAAAGAAAAAAAAAATATTAAGGCGGAAATAAGCAGAACTGCAGCAATCATTTAAAAATAAACTGCTCATACATTTTAGAAATAAGCATGACAGGAGGAACAGGTCAGGAAGACACACAGGACACAGCATATCTATATATTTAATATAACAGAACATGGAAAGTGGTTATACTATTATACATATAACCTATAAACTACTACAGGAAATTGCATTCCTGGCCACCATATATACTTCTAAAAAGCATTTCAGCCGTTTTACTTCAGAGTGGATTTAGCCTGGTCCCTGTACTGGAAGTTGCTGCTACCACATGTGTCTCAAAGCCGTCCAGAAGAGGCCGAGACCTTTATGCCCACGTTTTGGGATGGAGCACATTTGGTACACACCAGAAACAGAGCTTGCAGCTTAGTTTCCTCCAGAAGGAATCCAGCATATGCATGCCCAAACTGCTCTGCAAGTCGCAATAAATGGAGCTGATCAGGGGGATGAGCTTCAAAGACCACAGTGGTGCTCCAAGACAAAACTCTGATGTAGTTCAGAGCCATAAAGCCACCTGACCCTGAAAGTGTGTTTTACCCACATCCCTTCAGCCCAGCTTTGCACCCCCACCCAACATCCACAGTCAGCTACTGCGAGTAAGCAAGCAGGACTCTAAGGTGTGTGCTGGGAGGGGGGAAGAAAGGGGGCTAATAATTAATTTTTAAATGAAAAAAGGGGGGCATTTGCACACCCGAACAAAACACCACTGCTATCCAAGTTAATGTTTAGTTTTACTTTAATACTTTTCAGCCTGTGCAGCTGTCTCCTCTTGCAGTTGGCACTGGTCCTTGCCAATCTGGGACTTATTTCCAGTGAAGACAGCATTGTTTTATTGGCTACTTAGGCAGCACATGCACCATTAACAGAGGTTTTATCTCTCCATTTTCCTGTCAGTACAGAACCAGCCAGTCTGACTGTGTTAACATTAAGAATGCTTATTTTTCCCCTATTCACTATCTCCAAGCCAAAACAACATCTGGAACTTCAGCTTGCCATACAAAGAAGAGAGACAGATTAAAACTGGAAAAAGCTACACATCAGCTTCCAGAGCTTTATGTTTCTGCTTTTATCCAAGTTTCCCACATGTACCTTCCAAAACAGCTCTACTGGGAGAAAAAACAAGTCCCTCATACAGACTCCCAAACACAATGTAAAGCCCTTTCAACTTCAAAATAACCTCAAAAAGGATTATCAGAAAAATAACAGGAGCAAAACCAATACGAAAGTTTAGAGTAAGAATTTACCATAGCTCTTTAAATAAAACAAAGGTGACATACCAGTGACCTAGAGAAGGAAATTAAACAAAAAATATTACTGGTGTGTGTTACTTGATAAAGTAATGGAAAAAAACCTGGCGCCATTTCAGCATACATGAATGTCCCACTTTAACAGACAGCTGTCTCCAGTGTCATTTAAGTATGCTTTTTGCTTAGATCATGTTCAATGAATCATGAAAATCAATACAGAGAAAAAACATAAAACCACACTGTAGACATGCACAGAAATCGAGCATGTACCAACTAGCACCAGCCTTTTCTGGAGAAAGACGTGCCAAATAAACACAGACTAGTTTTTCCAACAA
Source organism: Ciconia boyciana (assembly GCF_034638445.1). Classification (NCBI taxonomy): domain Eukaryota; kingdom Metazoa; phylum Chordata; class Aves; order Ciconiiformes; family Ciconiidae; genus Ciconia; species Ciconia boyciana. Next base: position 715,995 of record NC_132943.1, on the reverse strand, counting down.
CAGTTATTTAACTCTTAGTAGTTAATTAACAGAAGTCATGACTACTGGTTATTTTCTAACCAGCTATCACACTGAAGAGAATTACGAACTTAAGGCTTACCACCAAAGAAATACTCTCCCACTTGTTTGCCTGCCTTCTCCCCCCGACAGACGGCACACCTAACCTTGACGAAGACCTGGCTTCCAGCCCAACACACACACGGCTCCCTGCCACGGGCACGCGTTCAGCACAACTGGGCGCTCCGGGAAAGCGGAGCCGGGCGATCGTGGCAGAGATGTTTTCCACCCACCGCTCACCGGCAGCGCCCACCACCAGAGTCCAGGGCTCCCGGAGCACTGTGCTGCCTGCTCCAGCTGCGAAACCCATCCTCGGTCCTCGCAGGAGCGGGTGCACTGAGCCAGCACTGTCTCCCATCCCTGCCACGGTGCCAGCTGTTTCTGACAGCCACGCTGCTGTGTGCTAAGTAACGAATGCTGTCAGAGAAGGAATTCTCATTTCTGTAATGCAGAGCCCCCCCTAGACAAATTATACACTTTATAGTCCTGGGCCGCAGGAAGCTGCCTTGCTGCTGAAGTGCTGCCAGACGCAGTATTTTTTCATCTGACAATCAGGTAAAATGAATTTGAATGACCAAAGCAGAATAAAGTGTACGTTTTCAGGACCAAACAAAACATGTGTCACTGGTTTCTACATCTAGCAGCAGAGTTTTAACATGACACAGAGTAGAAACCAATTAAAATAGTTCCTGTTGAACAGAATCCATTGTGTTGCAAGTGGAAGGACAGAGTGCCAACCACTACACTGTACAACTGTTTTAACAAAGTCTCATAGCAATGATGGTCAGCTTCAAATAGACATCTTTATACCCAGCTGTTGCCTATTCTCAAGCCATCTACTAACTTATTAGGTATTTCCCTTTTGAAAAGAAGGATTAACTAAAAGCAGTAGTACTCCGAAGCACTGACATCGCAATAGCTTCCCCACACACCCAACCCTGCTAACAGCAGGCCTGTGCCATCAGCCAGTGCCCCCTGCCACTGCTGTCTCCAATCCACATCACAGCCAGCCTGGCACTCCAAATAAAGCTAAGCACCGGTGAGCAAACAAGGAGATTAGATAAACACAGAAATTACCAAAACATCTCAAAAGCTCCCAGAACTGATGGAATAATATGAACTTACTTGACAGTCTGAGCTAGTAAAAATAAAAGTCATCCCTACTGATTCATGCAACAGTCATCTGCCTTTTGTTTGTGTAACATTCACCATGGACATGGATAAGACTGCATTCGTTTGTACCAGAGCTCTGGGCTTGAACTGTCTTGCTGTTGTCTGATGGAAGGGACTTCCTTCTATCCTGCTCCCAATTTTCAGAAAAGATCATCTAATATTCCTCATGGATTCCTGGAGCAAAGATAATCAAGACCAGGGCTAGCAGAGTTAGAAACTAACAAACCAGTGAACCGCTACTGCATGAAGGTCTTTGTTTGATGGTATAAATGGTTCTTCATGAAAAACAAACCTGACCAACAAAATCTTCTCTCTGCCTAGAATTTTCCTGAATTAGAAGAGCAATGCAGCATTTTCTTAATATCTAGTTCACAACAATGCATTAAACTGAAATTTAGCTACCTACAAAAGTTACATGGCATAAATCATTTAACTAAGAAAAGGACTTTGACTTCTCCTCTTTTTCTATTCCCTTACTAACACCATGAGCATTTTCACTCACCCCAAGTCCTTCAAAGCAATCATTTTCACTCCATTTTGTCGGACCTCCCCTGTCCTTCACCTTCACATCTGCCTTCCAGTCCATGCTCTCTCTTTTGGCCACCTTCTCTTCCGGCCATCTTCTGCACCAGAAGAATTTCACATATACTACCTAGCAGATAATTTTCAAACACTTTCACCTTGCTTACAAAAGGATTAGATTGAACTTGTGCTAATGTCAAAGAATAAGTTAAGGGAGGCAATAAAGAGTGGTGCCTGCAATATCTCCTCCTCCAGCCATGTAGCTGGCAGGAATGTGGACCCTGGGGTCGATGTCATTCAGAGCACCTCAGCAGCAGAATGCTAAGAAGAGAGAGGCAACTGACTGCCTCTTCCACCCTCACGCTTTTTTTATTTTTTTAAAGTAGCTTTTATAACTGAATGCAGTGCATTATCTCAAACTACTTCCTTCTAGCTGGGATCAACACCTTTTTTGTTCCCTTTTCTCCTGTCAGGTTCTGGAGGGTGCAGCCAGGGTGCCGGTCAGCTGTGATCTTCAGCAACGACACTAAACATTCAACAACACAGCATCCAGGTTTTGGTGAAGACAAGTGTCTCTGGACACAAGTTAACACTGATCCACAGATATAAAAACACTACTCAAGAAACATAACTACTAACAACAGATCTTTAAATAACAGCCCTTGTAAGAGATGACTTCTTACCTGCAGCTGTTGAGAGGGCCATGTATTTCTGGGCCTGCAGCAGTACGTTACCTTCCAGTTCTCCTCAAGCAGCAATTAAACTATGCATCTCACTGCTGCACTCAGTCTGTTTTCTTTCTTTCAAGTCCTGCAACTGTTATACCTCTGTATGACCAGAGGTAGACAATCTCATATTAGCACCACATGCAAGCCAGAGAGCATAAGGCAGATCTTGTCTACAAACTGCTGGGAGCATGAATTCTGAGCAAAGGCTCTCCTCGATGGTCTGTATTTGACCATACCAACACAGCCTTAGCTCACCTGTCACCAGCTGGGGAGGAGAGGGTAAGAGACATTTGAACAGCTCTGCAATCGCCTGTGCAAAAGCCTGCGCTGCCATCACACCGCGACACAGGCACCAGCAGCAACGCCAGCTCAGTGCAGGCAGCCTGAGCCACGGTGCAAAGCCCAAAAACACGGAGGTTCCCACAAGCAGGACTGCAAAGAAATCAAACAGCTTCAAAATAATTTTGTGGTAAACTTCCTAGGGGCAGAGTTGCCAAACTCGCAATTCTGGGGAAGGTTGTACGAGCTAGGGATCTTTGCAGGTCTGCACTGCTCCCTAGGAGAAAACAATCCCTGGCCACCTGAAAACCCAGCCAGTCTGCACAAGCTGCTTCAGGCAAGTAACACCGCATAGAATTATTTTAGCACTATACAGAGTATTTCCATCCTTCCTAGACTGCTCCAGTTCTCTGCACCACAGCTCTAGGGTCTGAGTTATGCCACACTGGCATTAGGGAAATTTTCTTATAGAAGGGTAAAGGTTTCTTTGGACCTTCCGCACCACTTTAAGACTTCACTTTATCTTCATCCCCTTCCTCCTGTCTCCTCCCTCAAATTCAAAGTCTTATTCTCTTAGAAATGCATAAAACGACAGCGACATTATTTCAAAGCCCTTCATACCCCCAACCCTTCTCGCCTCATGTTGGATAAATCCAAAGAATGAATATCCAACATCCCTCAATACAGCCACACTCCCCTTTTGCTGCAGCCACTTCACTTGAACAGGGAATTCTGTACTCAGGATGGATGCACGGGATGGAAGTTTCTTTGGGCTACTACCATGAAAAAAATAGCTACAGAAATGCAAGATAAACCATACTGAGTAACTGTGTGAGCATGATGATTCAAAGAAAAGCTAAGCAAAATTCAAGGTTAAAACACAAAAACAAAACACCCCCTACACCGTTTGGAATTTTACCTGGTTTTCTGAAATTTTCAAAACAGCATTTTACATTTGCACAGGTGGAATATTCATTTCAGGTTTTGGTATGTATTTAAATGTTTCCAAGTTGATCAAGGTGATTTAAATTACCAAGCTGAGTCACAATTTAAACAACCAATTTCACATCTGATTTTGCACTTATTTTTTGTTCTTTTCTAAAGAAAGGTTAATTATGGTCCAACACAAATGAACATATTGTTAAGACTAACTAAATACAGACTTTAAAGACCATTTCCCAGGGAAAAAGGCAGTCTTGTTAAGAATAACAGGGGACGGAAGGGAAGATGACTTTTGACTGTTATTTGAGAGCACAGTGTGCTGGCTGGCAGCAATGGGGAGGGACAGCCCCCAAAGTTACTTCTGCAACTCTCTGCTTACCCCAACCAAGAATTCAGGCAAAAGAGATCCAAAAAGTGCATGGAGTAATGGACGGCGAGAGAGAAACGGAGCAAGCATGCTGTGAGGGGAGCACACCACCTGGGAAGGAGGGGGCACAACCATGGAAGGGCAGCGTAAGGCACAGCTGTTCAGGAAGGTCTGCTTTACACTACATTTGGCATATTTCATTAACCAAGCCTTAACCAAAGCAGCTCTATGCCTGTACTTTAATATCCAGGAACCCACGTTCCTAGTTTTTAAAGTTCACGTTTTACCGTAAGAGAAAGCGATACATTCGTTTTGATTATTCACTCCCTTACAAATAGAGTATTTGAAAAGTTTACTTTTAATCAGAAAACAGGCTTACCACAGCTTGACTGTGCTAATTATGCAAGAAAAATTACCAAAATATTCTGCTATTAAAGCCCATTTATTAGTCAAAGGACACCGTACCTGCAGTTACTGAACTGCATTAACCAAAACCAGCCAGTCGATCTTGTTGTCTGGGCGACCTGGGGGTGTGCGGGGGGAGAAGGTCGCCCTGTTTCTCAGTTCGTAGATGAGACAGAAACACGCTTTTCCGCTTTCCGAAGTCCCAGATGACTTCCCAGCTCTCAATCCACCCGACCAGCGGAGCACAGGCAGAGGTGCCACCCGCCCGGCCAGGCGGCAGGACCAGCACCCGCGCAGCCGGCCTGCCACCGTACCTGCTGTGGGTGCTCGCCGCCTGCCCGCTCCGATCCCCCTCGGCAGCACACACCCATCGGCCTGCATACCATCTTGAAGTGAAAGATTTGAAGAACTTTTTAGGAATCTCTGAAATGTCTTCGATTGGGAGTGTTTAATCACCTTTAAATCATCTTCATTACGCAGCTGGGGCAAGCATTTAATAAACTAGTTAGCATTTACTGTGGTTTTTTATGAAAAACAACAAGCAAACAAAAATACAAATTAAATTAAACCCAAGACAGCTCAACCATTTAGGTTAGTTTTAACTTTTATACTTTAAACACACAACAGCAAAGGTGAAGTCTGTTTCTTCAGGACCTCAGCCTCAGTATCGCTTCAGGGATGGGTCAGATCAGGGATTAAAATCTCATTATTTCCTCAAATTCTTCCACAGAGGTCTAAGCTTTAGCTTTCTAGTTTCTAACTCAATTCAGAGTAAAATCAAATGCTAATTTTTTTTGTATGTTTTACATGGAAAATCTTTACTATGTTCATTTATTTTATTTAAACATTTAAAATTACTTGCAACTGAGAAGATATTTGTTTGGTTTGTAAGAAAATGGCCTTTCAAGATCAGAGAATCAACAGAATCACCTTTTAACATGTAGATACTTAAGTATTTCCTCAGTGTCTCAAGAAACTGATCGAATACTACATGTCAGAAAACCCACTGTACTTTTTTCTTACTATGTGAGAAAACCCACTTTAATACTAAGCTATAACTCATGGTTAGCCATACAAGCCTAATTTCTTTCCTTTGGTGCTGGTTTGCTTCCTGACACAGTAGCTACTGTAGCCTTCTTGAGCAATAATTATTACCCAAAAAGAAGATAACATATTAAGCATACTTTTATCTTCAGTTGTTAGAACAAAAGATGATTGCATATCGGCTGTAATCCTAAGAACAATTTGAATAAAAACTATAAGCTGCATCAAGTTGTCAACTAACACATTTAACAGACATCTTTTTCATACAATTGTGATATGTAAATTGAGAGCATTAAATCAGACATTTTTGGCTTGTTCAGCATTCATTTTTTAATTAATATGCCATGACGAACTGAATCTGGGACATTCCTCATCCTCCTGGGACATTCAGCAGCGCCGACAGAGCGCACACAAGCCACCCTACGGCACTTCCACATCTCTGTGCAGAGCCACCTGGAGCACAACACAAAGGACAAGCAAACCTTCAATATAAAGCTAAGACAAACATTAAACTAAAAAAATGAACTGTTATTTATGCACTTGTTACAGGAAGGCTGTAAGTCCAAAAGATGAGCTACAGAGAAACTGGAAAAACTGTTCTCAGAGCACCTTCAAGAGCTAAGGATAAGCTGGCACATTTTCAGTACGCTACATATTTATGTGCCAACTTTTACAACTGCAGCGTGTTCATTTTCAGAAGAATCGCTCTCTTCACATAAAACCAAACACACCTGTGGGACAGAAACAAGATCAATCATGTCAAAAAAAGCCTTAACATTTTTAGAAGAATATTTCAGAACTTTGAGGAAAAAAACCAAAACATTTCACATCCTTTCACACTATTGGCACACCAAACCCTCAGAGATTTCATTTTACAGCTAATTGTTCACTTCTGTTTGCGGTTTTGTTTTAGCGAGTTTTTTTAGTTCATGTTCACATTGGTCAGCATTTTAGAAAGTGTGCATAGAAAAGATTTCTAACTGCCATGCAAGAATTTAGCAGATGCTCACCAAGCCCTACTCCTTCAAGGGACCTTGAAGTTCAACCTGCAGAGCGTCATTGCCAGTGCAATCCGCACAAGGGAGACTGCAGGGCCTCCAGCCTTTGCACCATGCAGAGCAGTCCCCTTGCACCCCCCACGGACAAAAAGCTGTTAAAAACCCCAGTCCTCACCATGTGAGATGTTACATGTGCTACTAGGAACTGTTCAGGTGAGACAATCCCGAGTCAAACATGCAATCCGATGCCATCACATTTCTTCTGACTCGCCACCAAGAGCCTTATCATGGTGCCATGGTACTACAGCGTACCAGGTAGCGCATCAACTAGGACATGGAAACTGCAGGGTAAACACCAAGACACCACCTGAAGTCTCAATGAAATGTTTTCAGCTACTGTTTTACCCATATTCACAAAACACTATGCATACGCACAGAGCTGAACAGCACCAATTAACAGCTGATAAGCAATAACTTATTTTGTTATGGATACTCAGCCACATGCCTGGCCTTTTGCCATTAACCCCTCTCACAGTGACACATAAAAAGTCCCATGAAGACTGCCGAGTGTCTCTTTCACCTCTACCCCCACCAATTACTTGTATCTGTAAAGAGCGCCAAACTCCATCTCAGTTCTCCAGAACTCTCCTTAAAGAGGCCTGACAGAAGAGGAGACCTTCACTCCCAGCACATGGGTTCTTCACCCTGTAAACCTTGTGACCCCAGTGTGAGGGTCACTTCCAGTTCACAGGCATTTGAATTCCAAGCTGAAGACCCTACACAAAGTAGGTCACATTGGTTCTCCAAGTTCCAGGCTGGTTCCGGTCTCACTTCTACAGGCAGTTGCCTACACCCAAATTCTGTGGTCCTCTTTGCCTAATATTCCCTCAGGTCTCCTCCAAAGTTTGTTGAAGGAGGCTCCTTTGCTGTCCCAGATTCTCCACAAAGTCCTCCAATTTCCCCAACTGCTGTGAAGTTCCACAATCACATAATCCTACAAAGAAGTCCATCCTGTTATGAATCCTTCAGGAGCAAAAAGCACAGAGAGTACTCTTCAGGGAAAGGACCATGTGCTACTCTCAACTGGTTAGCGTAAAGAAAAAAAAAAAAGAGCCTTCTCCACTCACCCTGAACTATCAAACCCCAGCATTCCTACCAGTCAAAATCTATTAGTTAGGCTCCTTCCCTCCCCAGAAAAAGGGGGGTTTGCCAATTTGTTTTGCTTTCAGTCATCTTGTGGCACACACATGGCTGAAGAAGGCATGCTTCTCTTTCCACATTTTCCATCACGGCCAGGAAAAACTGTAAATCTCCCTCTTCAGAGAGGGAACCTGATGTTTTCTTCAACCAGGTCCCAAAGGAACCGCCAAGTACCAAGAGACAAACACCACAGTCTTTCAAAAGCTGCAAGGTAAAGGCTTCCCTGCATCAGGAAACAGCCAGGAATGTTTCTCACTATTCCTTGCGGGAACAGTGCGGGCGCTCACAGGAAACTCGCTTAGGCCATGCAGGGCCTGACGCTGCTGAGCAAGAATGACAAGAGGACGCTGTGCAGAGGAACAGTGGCCTCTGAATTGCATCTACTTCACTTCTGAATAGCCTCAAAATATAAACAAGCTCTCAATCACTTTCTTTCGTCTTCATCTGCCACTGTGTTGACGTGCTGCGGCTCCATTAACCCAGCCTTGCGGAACAGCTTCAAGTTAATTCACCTTTTCCATTTGCTTTAGTCCACTCCCCAGAGCTCTATATCCAGTAGATATTTATTTTTAAAGCTAAGCCAAAACCATTCACATGCTAACATTTCAGGGCCTTCAATACTCTTGTTTGCATGCAGTAGGGCCTCTTTCAGAATAAAGAGCATCCACTTTGGGAACTAAACCAACATAATTATAATTGGTCTACATGTCGAAGTTCTGCAAATCCCCAGACTGGGAATAAAGCAAGTTTTACTCTTAGCGGACCCCTTGTCAAGGAAGGCATAAAACTGCACTGCAGACTCAGAAACACCGATTTCTCACCAGAGACTCCAGTAACTGCAGAAGAAAACTGACAGCTTCTAAAAGCGAGGTTGGTCTTCTGGCTCATAAGCGCACATCATTTTGGCCTTCCTAATGGAGGAACAAGATAAAGTTCCCTCAAAATCCTGGACATTGTTGTACATTAGAGTCCAATAAATGTTTGATTTGAATGTCTAACCAACATCCAGGATCAAATCCCAACTAAAAAGATGAAGTCAAAGACTTTTCCACTCATTAAAAAACTGCCACTTTTGCACAAGGCATGGAAATACCCTATTTCTTTCAAACAGTATTTTAATGGTACTTAGGCTTTTATTTCCATAACTTAGGAACAGTCATATTGATGCACTCATTCTTCAAAATATTATTTGTGTCGTAAGGAACATGTATGGAGGGAAGGGTCTAAATAGCTTCAGATTTTAGAACAGGTTTTGCAGAACAATTATGCACAAGTTTGCTTCAGAGGTATGGACATGAGTCTTACAAATGTGTAAAATGCCTACACAAAGACAGAAAAAACACCCTATTGTTTAGGCAAGTTGGAACATGTTACTCATTTAAATTATTCTCTACTAAAGGCTGATGCAAACACGCCAGGTCCACAAACACACACAAAAGTGTCTACGTGGCATTTCTGGCACATTTGTAAAGGCCTAATTGACAATCAACTAATGTGAGGTTAAGAGAGATAGCAAAAGCAAAGCCAAGGAGTTGTTCAAGAATTTAAGAAGTGCACAGTCCCTACAACAGAAGCCAAGGGGCAGGATCCACAAGAACGGACATGGAGGAAAGACACATTTGAAAAATAGGAAGCCACCAGCCATATTCCAAGCTGCGCCTTTACCCCATGATGCGGGAATTTGCAGGTAGGAGCAACATAGCCCAGCTTTCTTCGCAGTCTTTTAGGTGGAGCTTTTTCTTCTATCCCAGTGACTTGAAATAACTTGCATGTTTCTTTCTGGACAGAGAAGGGTTCAAATTATGCAAAGATGTTGGAGAATAGCCAATACTCAAATTATTTAACCTTCTTCATAACCACAAAGTAAAGATGTACCTCTGCTCTTACACAGACTTGTGTTTGGTCAGCTAGTCTGGACAGAAAGGGCTTCTAAACTGCAGCAAAAAGACTCTGCCTGAGAGAGAGGAAGAACTACATCAAAGTAAGACTCTTCGCTACCTCTTCAGTGAAGACAGCTCCTGAATCAAGATAAGCAGAGATGGTTCCACACCACGTTTACGCCTAGTTACCCTCGAGATGAAGAGCGGGCAGAGTGAAAATTGCCATGCAAGCACCTTATCATCATCATCATTTCATTTGGACTCAGGACGCACGCAGGTTTTACAGTTCATTCCAAAAATACAGGTCAAGTGGAATAAAAATTACTTGGATCAATGCCCAATAAGTAAGAATGAATGTCCAGAAAACAATTTAAGCCTAAGTTTTCCAAATATTTACTTTATTTTTCTATTGTAATCACAATCACCAAAAGCACACCCCCCCCATTTGTTATTTTTTTTTTTATTCACAAGCATCAGCACTTTTTTCATGAGCTAAGAGTACATCTAAAATACTTTTAAATACTGGCACAAGTTAAACGGTAATAAAAAGTCAAACTGAAAATAGCTTTTTTTTTTTCAAATGCACAACTTATTTTAATTCCACTCCTAAGTAGATATGAATTAGCTAGTTTAATACTCAGGCTAGTGCACTACAAGTCGTATATCTTTTCATTCTGACAACAGAAAATAAGGAGTTGCACACATTATAATACTACGAGATTGACTGCCACAAAATCCATTGCCAAATCATCCTACAGCCTGGGATTTGTCCAGCCCATGCAATCAAAATCAATGTTTTAGCAGGCTGCTACACAGAACCACAGCTTCAACAGGCAGTTACACTCTAGCATCAGTAAAGAGTGTAATTTAACGGATTAAAAAACCAAAAACCAAAAAAATTACTCTTTATGAAGTCAAGAAGAAGAGTTTCAGCATGCAACATGGACATGATTTTTACCAATAATAAAACAACCTGCAAGCTACCATCTATCTTTTCTCTAATGTAACATGATACGGTTAATTTATTCTCTTAAACCAAACCATTATCTTTTCATTTTATTTTCTCTTTCAAGATTCAGCCTTAAAATGACTTAATTGTTGCAGTCCACCCACACAAACACAAGAGTCAACTTTATTGCAGTAGAGAGCCCTAAATAGCACAGTCTGGTTTAGGCTGACTAATACAAACACGCATTTTGTTTAATTTTACATTTGTTCCTACAGAGATGTAGATCTCATCTCTTCTACCTCCAATTCAATACTAACTGACATCGTAGGAAGTTATCCACTCCTAAAGGGCTAAGTAACACAGGCAGATCTGCCATCGTGCGCGGCATCTCATAGAGGACAGGCTGGCCGCCATGCTAGTCACAATCCTTACAAGAAGGAAGGACAGGCAGAGCCCGTGGTACAAAAGCCGTGGCGTGCGGAACTTGCAAAAATGTGTGTTCAAGCTCTCCCCAGTGTAACAACGGGGGCCAAGAGCAAGCAGGCAGCAAAGAAACCTGCAGGAACTCTTCCAGGGGAGTAGACCACACCAGGTCCACTCTGGCACCGACAAACCGGGCTGAGGCACTCTGCAAACAGCCTTGGTCACAGCCAGTAAACTCAACACACCCACGATGCATGCAAGTAAGGAAATCATTTTCACAAATATGTCGAGGTAGCACACAGTCCTCTGTGTCTGCCCAGCCACTCATACTCTCAGAGATCCCTCCTTAGCACCAGCATGAAAAAAACAAACCAGGAACCAATCTGGCAAAGACAGGCTAAAAGTTTTAATCAAATTAATGCCTTATCCAGTTCACCACATGGCCACAGAGATGACAGAACAGGAGAAAGAACAGCACATGGAAAGGGACAAGCATGACTACTTACTTCCCTGGCATTGGTAGCCAGAAAAAAAGCTTGCGCAACCACAGCGCCAACTGCCTAAAACTGCTCAGCCAGGAACCTCAGGCCATTCAGAGTGGAAGGTTGGAGGGGCCTGCTGAGGCACACCGACTCATGAAAGCAGAGATCAGCAGCTTGCAGGACTTCAAAAGGAAGCCACTTCTAGCCTCCAAGCTATCCACCCAAGCAAAGGCAGCTGTCGAAAAGCTGCCAACCTGCTCCTACTGTTACAGGATACTTGCCAGACAAACAGCAGACCTGCAATTAGAAGAGGTGTTTGTTGGCCTCTCTTCTGCATCTTATTAGCAGAGAGGTAAGGTTTGTAGTCAGAACAAGAAATGCCTGACCTCCAGTGAGCTTAACTAGTTACAACTGCCCTGTAAGACGAGGAAGACGTCCTCCTACCAGTTTCTATTCAACTGAGGACGATCTGCGGCTTCAGCATGCTGAGAAGGAATGTTCCAGGTTCTTAGGACAGAAGGTTAAGAGTTGCAGCATCATCTCCTCTTCTGTAAAAAGGCCTAGAAAATAGCCGTTGGTGTTCCCCTCCACCATCTCCTACCTCCATCTCTGTTCATTTCAGACAAGGCAAATGAAGAGTCCAAAGTCTGCCTTGCACAATCACCAAACTGGAGGTCTTCTGTTTTAATAAGCTTTTCCTAATCAAGCCATAGTCTTCCTTTTCCTAAAACAGACTTGAGTTAATTTACAACAAGCTACAGACACTTCCATATGCATCTTTTCAGAAGCACTACAGGTAGCAAACAGTAACGTGGTTTGACACTGCCAGGAGCATTTCAAAATGGGGAGATGCACTGACAAAAATGACTTCTGGGGATGAGCAACCATTTAGCTGCCTTTTCAGGTCAACAGGAGAAACAGAAGAACAACAAGATGTACACCTAACTCAACAGTAGCCTGCTGACTCCAGAAGAGGCTAGTAGCAGATGCTTAGGAAGAAGGATGAAGAAGCATAAGGACACAGCATGCAAAGGTCATTCTTCCACCCTCCTCTGCTGCCCAACGCCATGCTTCCCAGAGGTAAATTCCCAAGTCCCAAACTGCATCTGGACCACTGCATTTAGTGGTCCACCCACAGACCTATGAACATATCCAATTCCTTTCTTAAAAAAAACAAAACAAAACACACAAACATACACCAAAACCACTCTCTTGAATGTTCCACTGCAATCATTCTATAACTTAAACGAGCACCATGCAAAAACTATGTTTTTTTAAATTTTAAAACTGCTGATTGTTGACTACACATGGTACTCCCTATTTCTTACATAAGAAATAATGTAAAATCATCACTTCCCATTTACTCGCATTTCAACTGTGACTTTAAGACCTCTATAATATTTCCTTTCAAACATTTCTCTCCTCAGCAAAAGAGTTAGTTTATTTAGACATGCTGCATCTATACCACCTCACAAAGCTTTGTGGAACAAGACTGAGCCAACCCCATGTTAAACTAAAACGACAGGTCCTGAGCATAAACTGCCGATCTGAAGGACAATGAGTTATCTTAATTGCTTAGAGACTTATGGTGCCTTTGTACTTGAACAGAACAGAACACGACCACTTGAGATGAGGGGCATTGATCTGGGGGGCTGTAGAGGTGTTTAAGAGCTGGTGGCACACTAATTTGCAGGCACAAAGAATGCAAAACATGTTCTAACCAGACCTGGGCAGAATCCTCTGTCCAACATGCCCTGGGATCCAGCACGCTGCCAGGCATAGCCACCATGCCACAGAGCAAGATTCACGGCCAGTACCGGTTCAGCAAACAAGGTGGAGCACTGACAACCAGGATGAATTCAGCATGAAATGAAAGAGCAGATCAAAAGAACCCTGTTTAAAGACGGGATCGTATAATAACTGGCAAGGACCATGATGCAGCACCTGATGTTGACTATTCATCGGCAGATGAATCATAAGGTCAGTTCTGGTCTTCCAGGGGAAACTCAGCATCTGAACCGCTAGCAAAGAACACCATCACATTTCTAAAATACATTACTACTGTCTTTCACATAAAGTAGTAGTAACGTACTTATTTCACTAGGAATATCGGCACACCCTTGATGATGCTTGTAGAAAACGGTTAGCATCCCACAGAATTAACGTCAAAGGCTAGATTCGATGCTACTTTATAATCATAGTTAGCTCACTGTAGATCTTGGTATGAGAGTAAAATTTTGAGAGCGTGTACTGAATACCAGTAAGACTTACAAATGCAAATGACTTTGAAATAGGAACCTGTGAACACTGAGCTGTATACACGTAATTGCAAAAGACCACATTTTAAGGAAGGGATTATCCATCAGCTGAAACTGGGTCACATGCATACTCATGGTCCAATATAACAAAGAAAACTATTTCATTACAACTACTTATTGCTATTTGACTACACTTTTATGCTTTTGAAAGCATTCATCTAAAACTGTGTTTTGGCTGCAAACATAGCAAAGAAAAAAGGAATTTCTTGAAAGCATTTCCATGGAATTCCACACATTTCATCATCAATAGCATTTTCTAAACTCATGATCCAAAAACATTTTGTAAACTTGTGATATCAGCTTTCCAACACTGCTAAGAAATACTACCATTCCTTATTTTACAGATACGTACAGACATGTAAAAGATGTAAATTACTTACGTCCTTAACGTGTAGTCACTGAACTTGTCTACAGCAGGATTTAAAAGGTGTGTTTTTAGACAGTGTTGGATACCTTTGTAACTAACATGCTCTTAAACTGTCTCAGTCTTGACTACCCTCAGGCCTCAAAGCAAATAAACTATCCCCTAACACAAGCGCATACCCTCATCCAGGCCAACCTGCAATCCACCCCAATGGATCTCCATGAATTCTCATACACAGAGAGGCTGGAAGAGAGCAATTATCACTCGGAAATCTACTGCATTTAACACCAGCACTGTAACCTTCTGTAGCTCTATATAGCTGCACAGGTGAGTGGGCTAAGTTTTTAACCTGTTTATACACAGTAGAAGAGAGAAAAGATACAAGAGCAGATACTGAGATGCCCATTTGAGAGTTCAAATACCTAAGAATGCAAGTGAATTCAAGCAGCTTTCTTTTTTTTTTTGGCAGGGACGAGGGGGCTAAAAGGGTGCCTAATTATTTTACAACGGCTGTCCCTAGATCCTATTTTAGCATCAGGCTTTCATTAAATTTAAGCATGACTTCAGAGTACCAGCTGGCCAAAAAACCCAAAAAAACAACAAACACCACAAACACAACCCGCCCACAACACCCCACTGGTGTTCTTTCCCCTGCCTATGTTCTCTTCCTACCCCAAGAGCTTCTTCGCTGCTAAGGAGCTCCCTGCTTTCTCCCTTCCCAAGAAGCATGCAGCTTTTGAAAGACCAACGCAAGGACAGAGCAGGGGTTGAGAGAGAGGGTGTTTCTCTAAACGATTTTTATCCCTCTCCCAGACTCATTTGCATCCCTCCCAAATAAGCTATTTGATGCCTCTGCTGTTGCTATGTCTGGCAGTTTTGCCAAGATGATGCAAGTCTCCATTCCTTCCCTGCTGGACACAGACTGAAGACAGGCAAACAATGCCATGCCAAGTTATGTTGCCACATGCCTTCCCGTCTCCCCCAGCCCTGGCCACCAACCCCTTTGTTTTCCCTTACACCTGCACTGGGACCTACCGACCACAGTCAGGCTGCGGGCAACTACAATGTTATCTGTGAAGAGTAAAACAGGAAAATAACCCTCTCTGTAGGCCTGGGAAGGCATAAATTTCATTTGGAGAGCTAGCCTCAAAAACAGATGAGTTTTGCAGGAAACTGCTATATTTAGCCCTCCCCTTTCACCTCAGCTCCTCAACACATTCTCATGCTCCTGCAGAAGAATCTTTCTAAATGGTGTTAGAGGTGAGCTTTAGCGGGTCACCTCAGCAGAAAAAAATACAACCAACTTCATATATGTTAATATAGAAAAAGGTAAACAATCATCAGAATATCAAACATCCAGCTACTAAGGCATAAAAAATTATCATGTCTCAAAGTGTGTTAAATTGCAAGCTCCAAGAACATAATATGGCCAAAGGTACTTTATGAGTTAAGTCCACGGAGGGCGAGGCTGAACTTCTGCATGCACCATTCAGGTCCTCACAAATACTTTTGTAAGTAACTAATGCAGCCATAGTATTCTCTACAGAGAGTATAAACATTAAGTAACAACCTCAACAGCTATGCACCAAAATATTTCCAGTTTCCTAACATGTATATTTAAAAATAAGTAATGAGAAAACGAGTTAGCAACAGTTACTGTGCAGTGGAACTTATGCAGAGACCGTCAACGTCTCTGGAAACATCATCAGTACCAGGTCAGTAGGATTTCCCTTTCTCAGCTTGCAACTTTGAAATGTTTCATAAGACTTAAAACTATAAATATATAATACAGTTTTCTTCCCTCAGCCTGTTTCATTTAAATAACAGCCTCACCTTCTATAATTTTGGCCTAAATAGGGTTTAGACCTGTAAAAGCTGATTATTTACAAACTGAAATGGTTGAGGGGTGATCTAAGCCACAGCAACAGACCTTAAAGTTAGTCCTGAAATGGAGACAGAAGCAGACAAAATGAAACATACCTGTCATTACAACGTGAGAAGACAAATAAGCAGAGATTTACAATCAGTAACTACTCCCAAGTCCTGTGCCACTGGGCAAGGAGCAGCAAGCAGCACTCCCGCCCCCCGAAACAAGGCAGAGGAATGCAGGTCTTATCCCAGGCAAACAAAATACTGAGATGGAAGGCAAACCTCTCAAAGCATTGCACACACTTAACACCTCCGAGGGAGAGCACAGCGCATACAGGAACTTTTTGTTCCCTTAAAATAGATCTGTAACACCTCCTCCAAAAAAAGTTACGGTCATCAAAGGAACCAGACGTGCACTTGAGAGCTTTCCACATCCAGGATTTCAGCTTTCGCCGATTCCAACTTCAAGGCAACCCAGTACTCTTCAAACAGTACTAGACCTTCAAGGGCAGAACTTGCAGAGTATTTACAAAGTGTCTGCTGCATTCCAGGTCTGAAGATGAAGTATAAGGATCATAGTAAAGATCACATTACAGGAAACAAAAGAAAATTGAAGATTTAAAAATAAACCTGTCATTGCCCACAGCAAACTGCTACAACCATAGGGGTTTTCTTAAATGAAAGGCTGAGATCCATGACAGATGAGCTTCAATGCATACCATAAAAACACGTGAGATTTCAGAGAAGAACCTCTTCTCTTCTGAAAGCTCAATGCATCATTTCTAAAAAGTGCTTTTATACAGAAGTGCCAGTTCTGCAGCTCAGTCCAGAATCTGAAAGTTTCCACCTCATGATGCCACCAGTAACACTGTTTTGAGAAATTAGTCCTTCCAGCACACCTACGTAAACCCCTACTCTTTCAAAACCTGCTGAAGATGAATTTCTCTCTCAATTTTGGGAAAACAAAGTGCTTTAGTCACAGTTTACTGTAAAAGTACTGCTGGAAACAAGTTATTTTAACACATTTTTATAGACTAACAGAGTTGGAAAGACTGCCCAGGCAGCTTCCCCTACTACATTCATACCCCAGATTTCACAGACCAGCATGTGGTTTTAAAAGCCTCAAGGTTAACACGCAGATCTCAGCGGGCTGAAATGACTGCCTGCTTCTAGCGACCCATCCTCCATCACCAGCAAGAGTCTGGACAGGAGTTCAGGCCACAGGCCTGCCATCCCCTTTGTTTCCTCCTGAATTCAAAGCTGCATGACTGTCAGGAAGCAGGCCGATTTAGACCCCTACTGACTCACAGTGCAAAACGCCATCATGTTTGGCAGTGGAAGAAGAGCCTTTAACAAATTAATATGACCAAGGGACTTTAGCCTGTAACTTTCTTTTTCCTATCAAACCACGGACCTTCAGCATATTGACATAAGTAATGCCAGCACAGTCACACTTAAAGAGCTCATTCTAATGTAGCACAACTCTGCACCTCCAATTTGGGTAAGTTTATGTAGTTTAAAAAAAAAAAAAAAAGCAAGAGACCCAGATCACTGCCCCTCTCCGCAGGCATGGCAGCCTCGTGTACCGGGGCACAGGGCAATACTGTTAGCCACCATACGCGTGTTTTGCAACGGTCAGGGGAACCAAAATCCTTTGTGTCTCTTCCTGCGGTTAAGACACAACTCCGTGTGCGTGATGAAGTGGAAGCCCGGGTGCAGAGGCATGCGGCACCCCCAGCTCCGCTCTTCGCGGGAGAGCTCGCTTACGAGCTGCATCTTCCCCGCGTCGGGGGGCGAATCCGCCCACCAGCCCGCAGGAATTTCCCCTCCAGGATTTTACGACGCTCCCTCCCCCGCGCCCCCCCGGGCAGGGCCGGCGGCGCAGGCAGCCGCGGGGCCGGCGGAGCACGGGCAGGGCCTGCCGCGGCAGCGGGGGCGGGCAGAGCCCCTCACGCCCGCCCGGAGCGCCCGTCCCGGCTGCCGCGGCGCGGGGACCCGGCTGGGGCTGGGGTCCGGCCCCGCTCCCACGCCCCCCCGCCGCGGCTCCCCACCGGGCCGCCGCGGCCCAAGGCGGCTCCTCCCGCAGCCCCGCGCCGCCCGGCCCGGCCCGGGCCGACTCGGCCCGCCGCGGCCCCCGCCCCGGCCGGGCGGCTGCACTCACCTCCTCATCGCGGCAGCGGCGGTCGCGCTAGGGCCGCGGCGGGCTGGCCATGGGCGGCGGGGGCGGCGCGGCCGCCGCGCTCTGGGCCCGGCGCTCGCCCTGCCCGCGGCCCGCCGGCACGCCCGCGGCGGCGCCGAGCGCGGCGGAGCGCTGACAAAGGGGACGGCGCGGCGGGGGCGGCGGCGGCAGCGCCCCGCCCCGCCAATGGCCGCCGGCAGCCGTCACTCCCGGCCCGCCGCGTCACTTCCGCCCGCCGCGCCGCGCCGCGCCCCCTGGCGGCGTCCCGCGGGGCCCGCCCGGCCCGGGCATGAGCGTGTGTGGGCGGGGCGGGGAGGGGCGGGGCCGCGGCGGCGGCTCCGCCCGGTGCGGTGCCGGTGAGTCCCCGGGCGAGGGGAGCCGCCGCGAACCGCGCCGCAGACACCGGCCCTGCGGAGCAACGTGGCCCGCGCCCGCCGCGAGCGGCAGAAACGGCGCTGTCCCTGCCGAAGTGCAGGGCGGTCTCCGCGCTGGGAGCCCGGCACGGGGAGCGCCCCGCGGTGCTCGCTTGGAGCAAGGATCCAGTGGCGTCCTCCCTAGCGGGATCACCCCGAGCCGGGCCTGAGGGACGGGGCTTCCACAGCCGGTACCAGGCCTCAGAGAAGGCCGGCCCCGGCCGTCCGAGGCCCCGGCCGTCCGAGGCCCCGGCGGCCCTCGCTGTCCGGAGCGCGGGGGACCCGCTGACCGGCAAAGAAGGGCCGCGGGCGCGGGGCAGCCAGGCCCCCCTGCGCCGGGGCCCGAGCCGCCTGTGTCCGGGCCGGGAGGCTCCCGCCCGCACCCCGTGAAGCGGCGGCGGCCGGGACGAGCGGGGCGGGTGAAATGGCGCGGCGTGCGCTCACCCACCGTCCTCGGAGACCCCCGAAGAACACGAAGCCTGAAGGAAGAAAAGCACGCAACGACAAGAATTGGACTATGGGCAATGCTTGCACCGCTGTAGGGTACGTTAAGGCTACCGTGGTATAAACACCCTTATTTTGATTGTTTTGGCTGGAACCGTGGTCACTGTGCCCAGTTGCACTAAGTAAACGTCACTGGAAGTTCCTGAAAAGGCACAGGTTTCTTTCTAAGGGGGATAACGAAGCAGATTTCCAGGATAGTTGCATCTAATTACTATCAATGGAGCTCTGAAATTATCAGGTGATGAATTAAGGACATGAAAACCTACATTTTAAACAAGCCTGAACAATTCTGAGCAGACCGACTACATCAGAAATTCCCAACAATGTTGACCTTCTGATGCTCCGCATACCGTCCTGACTTCAGTCCCGTGATACAGGGCTTCCCTGAGGTGCTCCGTGTTTCCTCAGGACAGTGACACAATGGCAGAGCACCCAGTAGGCAGTGAGGAAGGCAAGTCCCACGACACCAGCAGCTCAGGCTGCGTGAAACCATTCTGTCAGGTCTCGTTTGTCAAACCCTGTCTGAAACATTAACTTTGTTCCCAAAGACTTCGGACTTTATCAGCTATTACATGTCCCTGCGCAATCAGCATGGGGCTGCTGCCATCGTTGCCCTGTGGTACGCTCTCACCCGCCCGGGAGCGTCATTCTGCGCTTATGGCTGAGCTAGACCGTGTTTGTTTTCCCAAGCAACACCGCCGTGCACAGCTCTGCTGCTGATGGACGTGGAGCCCAGCCAGCTTTAGCAACCCTCAGCACATACTGGCGGGCGAACCGCAGAGGTTTCCTTCCTGATCCAGGGGAGGCAGACACCAAAGGTCTGTGCAAGGACAACGGCAAACCGTGTTCTTGTGACAGTAACGAGACCCCGAGGCTGGCTGAACCACTGCCTGCAGCTGTGGAGGCGGCAGGGAAACATCTCAGGCCACAGGAGAGGCATGCTGCGCCCTGTGTCATTTCTCCTATATGATAGAGGACGTACTTTCTTCTTTTTCTCAACACGTACGGCACTTTCCAAGCAGTGATATGAGCATCTGTGAGACAGGAGGTGAGGGACCAAGAGGAGTGAAAACAGAAGACATGGAGACGTAGCATGAGTCAGGCTGGGACAATATATAAGTAGCAATCGCAGCGGTGCTGTCGGGGTGGGAAGCGAATGCTGGTTCCCTTGGGAAAAGGCAGGTGCACAGAGGGTTTGGGACGTGCTCCCTCAGAAGCTTCTTCGTGGTACAGCCCATTTATGCACCACTCTCCGAATAGGGCCAGGATTTGACTCATGAGTAATAGGAATGTTTTAAACAGAGAAAAGAATACTAAGTCCCTTAAAAATACAGATAGGTCTACATTTGGCTCAGCAGTACAAGGCCAGTGATTTTCCACAGTGTACTGCCAAATAGCTGAATGTGACATTCGAGTATCATCTCATGTGTAGGTGTTCCTCAGGAGGAAATACAGCTCTAACAAGGACCATTTTCCAAAGAGGAGACTAAAGGTTGGGTATCTGAATACGACTTTACAGAATCTAAGTAAACAGCTAAATTTCGAGAAATGCCAAGCTTCCCTTGAGGCTCCACAGGTGGTGCTGACAGCCAACACTTCTGAAAATCTAGCTGCTTATTTGCAGCCTAAAGCACTTTTGAAAATAGTAGCCCACATGGTTAATAGAGCTCATAACAAAGGGTGACGTTGTTGGATTAAAAGCCATCTCTAACTAATGACAGGTTGCAGGATTTCCAGGGGACATGAGAAACTGCATGGGTTAGAAACACTTTGCCTGAAAAAGTTTCTGCTTTACTTTTGCTAGAACAACATGAGTTTTGGGAACTCTCATTTTCTAAGTACCTCACACATGGCTTGCTAAGGGACAGCTGTTGCTAAGTGCTCGTTCAAAGCCGGAGAAGTAGCCAGTGCTAGAAACTGGAATTAGGACTCAGCAGCTCCTGCCCACAGCCTCATGTAACTCGATCACGTACAGTTTACGTGCAGCTGATTTTTAATTAATAGTGAAGATGAGGGAAGAATTAGGTTAGTGAAATAATCTCAGTATAGTCTGTAAACATGACTATTTTTCTGTGCTTTTGAATACCACTTCTTATTCATCATCACAAGCATCCTTACAAATAAAGCGCTTTCCAAAAGGTGCAGGTTTTTTTTCAATTATCTTTTCTATCAGTATCGTAAGTGTTGATAGCAAATTCCAGCTGTAAGCAGAATTTTATCTGTAATAACGTTATCTGGGGAGAAAACCAGGGCTGAAGTCTAAGATGAATATTGTGACAAAGTGTTTTGCTTAACGGCTGGCGGTGGTGTTGCAGAATCGGGACTGCTGGTTCTGCCACTGACTGGTGATGTGGGGAAGATCATAGGACCGACTCTCTGTGCCTCAGTCGCCGTGATGGCACGGTGAGGGCAGTAGAACGCCTAGCTCTTCAAGTATTTTACAGTCCCCCAGGGAAAGCTGTTATGGATTTAATGAGCGTATTCATACATAGCTGACTTTGCACAGCTCTACAAGGAGCAGAGCATGATTAAATTTGGGGTCTTCCAGTTCACAGCAGAGTACCTCTTGTAGCTACTCTTTCCATGCCAGTGTACAGTTTGTAACTTTTTCCCGGATAATGTTTGTGTTAATCAAGTTGTAATAATTGCATGTCCATGTGAAAGGAGTACTGTGCGCATAAATTGCCATGCACAGACATTCGAATAAACCCATTAATGGTAATGCAAATAACGTGCTCTTTAGAAGTATGTGGGCCCCAGAAAACAATTGCAAGCAGAGCACACCTTTTGCTGTGGAGCAGGTTCCCCCTGTCATCTTTCCACGTAGAAAACTTTCCCAACAAGACAGCAAGTATAGTAAAATCAGGCTTCCCTGTTTTGAAATTACTACCATGGTAACTTGAAACCCCTTTGTACTTCATAAATTCTGCCTCTCTCTGGAGCAGCTGAAATTTCAAGTAAGACCGCTTTGCAATGCTTTGTGAGTGTAGAAACAGCTCACACCGTTTAAAGATGACATAGAGGAAACTTTTGGAAGACTAAGGAGTTGTTGGACCCCAGACGTCATTTAGTAAAACGAGCTCCCTTTAGACTCCTCTGCCTTTTCAACTGAATGGGAGATTTGCCATCCTCATGAGCGCGGCCCCGACTTGGCACACGCAGCGATTAGCCAGATTACTCGGCACTCTCGAAGGGTACCTACTTCAAGAAAGTTTGTGGGAATTCTCCTGTGCCGACACAGCTCCACGCAACCCCGCGGGCGAGGCGCGGGAGGCTTCGTCGCGCGGCGGGCAGCGTGGCAGCGATGCTGCAGAGCGGGGAGCACCGTTGCCCTCCCGCTGCAGGAGAGGAGCAGGCAGGGCTGGAGGGACCTGCCCAGGTCTGGGCTGCCCGGACGGGCACTGCCGCCAGCAGAAGCACGGTGGGATGGCTCAGGGTCAGTACGGAGCCGAACAATGAGGCCTCTTCAGCAAACAACCCCCACAAACCAACGCTATTATTCCTTCTAAAATACACAGTAAAAGACACTTTTGTTAAAGTACATGAAATGAGGCCGTACATGAAAAAGCCTACCTAATAATTACTTGGAGTATTGCTAAGGTTTTAAACTCTTTCAGCATTATTAAAATCAGTACATAAAGACTTTGCTTATGTGTTGGAGGTGAGCTGTGGTACAGAAATAATAATCCAGATGACCTTCCAAGCTGCTGCTTGTCATGAATTATTTTCTTTTGCCTTGGGGAAATTTCTAAATATACATATATACACACACACATGCAAATAAGCAAATCTTTCAGTTGTAATGTAGCAACAGTTACATCGCTGCCCCTTCCCAAGTGTACAGCACAGCATCATTCTGAGTACAGCTGCTGAGAAAACCCCGGGAAGTACTTGGGTTTGAAATTAAAGAGCTTGTTTTAATATTTAGCTGTGATAAATTTGACTGAGAGTACATGTATTTCATCAGGCGTCTGTGAGTCAGGAGTGTGAGTCACAAAAGGTGCCGCGCTCAGGCTGCTGAAGACAGACGGCAAGACCTGTCCTAACAGTTCCAGTGCGTGCGTGCAAAACTCCCATTAATTCCTCTGAAGAGATTTAATTAGTCTGAGGACAGGATGGAGGGCATGCATGCTGTCCCAGCTGCTCTGGAAAGGGCCTGACCCCGAGCACCTTCTTTGTTTGTCCTTGTTCAAGTCCTTACATCGCACGCACACCTTTACATTGTAAATCCCATGGACTTCAGTGGCATCGGGGAGCCAGGTGCAATTCAGTATGAGCACAGAGAGGAGAACCCAACTCCAAGTAATTAACAATAACATATAATTGCTACTAATTCAGTTTTACAGGAATTACACAGTATTATTAAATTAAGCAAACCATGTTCTTGCATCTGAGCATTAGCTCCATAACTCATTTTCATTCCATTTTTTAAAATAGCACTTGTAATTAGTCCTCTTGGCTTTCCAATCCTATCACATGCAACATTTTGTTTTTAACCAAACACCCACCAAAAAGTGTTCAAGTTCTCTAATTGCAAAGATTCACTCCACATGGCTGTGCAACTTCTTTCTGCTCTGGGTGTTATTTAGGAACAGCCAACTGGAATTTATTGAAATTATGTCGAAAAATAAATGATTAAAATTGCTCCCCAGCTGGGTGGGAGACCTCGCGTGCCAAGTTTCAGCCCATGAGAACTCTCACGACGGAGTCACGGGGCACGTGGCTGAGCACGGGAGGTTGGGGTGGAAAAGCCGGCAAGCTCTTTACCAGTTCAAATCCCAAGACCGTAATACGGGCGAGCTCTCCCCTGCGGCCACCGGCACGTCTCCACGGGCACTGGGCGCTGGCACGCCTCCGCTCGGCGCCCCGCTCGGCACAGTTCGGTGGGGCTTTGCTGAGCAACGCACCGGCCCCTTCTTCCCCAGCGCCCAGGGCACCGCAGCCGGGCTGTCCCCCCTGCCCACTCCTGCCTGGCGTGGGCGTCCCCAGCACGCCCGGTGCCGGCCCTGCGCCCCGACGGCCCTGCTGCCGCAGTTGCCCCCTTCTCTTCCCGCTTGGCTGGGGACGCTGCTTTTTTTGGCCTCTGCTTCTGTCATCTGGCATTTAAATGTAACGAGATCTCTCGTTGCTAACATTTATAGCAGCAAAATATTTAAGTTCCAGGGCTTGTAACACATGTTATTAACGTCCTGCTGCCAAGCCCAGCTGAAGGCTCCCCAAACCCTTCTCTGTG